>NC_092458.1:26961151-27271834 GCF_047495875.1 Pithys albifrons albifrons
AGAACTCAACAGATTGCAGAATATTACACAGAAGACATCATGTGCAAACAGTTTAGCTTTGTTTTCATACAGTTCTTCTTTCTGCTGTGCTTCTGCGAGACTAGTTTGGTCTCAAGCAGAGTACAAGTGATTTCACCAGCTCCCGTGGGCCAAATTCCAGCCTGAAGCCAACTTGTACCTCTTTGCTGGGGCTCATGTGGTCTGAATCAGGGACAGCAGAAGAAGCAGCCTCCTCTTCCTGTTTCTGAGCAGAAGATGAATGGATGTTTTACCAGATGAAAGGCAGAGCTGAGTTGAATGGAATTAGTTTGTGGGGAAACCTCCACCCAAAATAATTTTATTTGTCTCCCAACTACAAATGAAATTCATTTGTTTTGGACTTCCTAACAGTCAAATGTGTCAAAACATTAGGGTCACAGAGGCGGTTGGTTTGCGTTGACAAGTGTGTTTTTTGTGGCACGCTCATTTAAATCAGCAGATTTCAAACAGATTTTGTATTGAAGTTTGGACAGAGTTGAAACCAATTTTCATGAAGAGAGTTGTGGTGTGTGAACAGATTTATAGGGCTGGTCAGTAGCTGGAAACAAAGCCATTAATATTTGAATGTCCCTGGATGTTATCTGGGAAACTGAAAAAGCAAATAAGTGTTTAGGGAGACATTTAAGGGAAGAAAACAAAATCAAATACAAAATGAAAGCTTTGGAAATACAGTGATATGAAGGAAGAAGACTGGAGAAATTTTTGAGGAGAAAGCTTCATAGAATGGGATAATACTGATTAGAGAACAGAAGAATTAAACTGACTAAAATTAAGATCAGCCAGAGAACTCCAAGCCCTTCATCTTTAAAGCAGTTGTTGGTCAAGGGTGCAAGTGCTAGGCCTTTTTCCTGTGTCAACAAGAGATGCATTCATTTAAATTTGGCAGAGGTAAAGATGTGCTAATTAAATGAATGCCTTCCATCAGCTAAAGAGTGTGAGGTTGGTCTTACACTTCTTCGTCATTTTTCAGATGAGAATTTTACATTCTCTTGCAAAGACAGGTGCCAGAATGATAATGGTGCTCTTTACGGAAAACATTAGGATGTTTACATAAAAATCTCAGTGAAAATTATAACAAAATTTCTAACAACAAGAAGTAAAACTGAATATGGTGCTGGTGTTTGCACATCAAAGGCAAACTGGACATTGGTATCACATGAGGTTTCTAGTGTATGTTGATTAACTGCAAGATGAAAGAGAAACAAGACTGACAGTTGAGTTGAATACACTTATTCTTAAGTGGTGTTTGTGTAATGGCTAGTGGCAAGAAATTAATATATCTTTATTTTGCTTATTTGTTTTTGAATGTGTATGTAACGCCAATGTGTTTCATAGCTGAATACCTCTGTGCTTTAGGTTCCAATAAAGTGCAAAAATTAGATCTCTGAGGGCAACTGAAAATATATTTTTTTTCTGGGGATACCATTATTCAGATTTGTGATGTCTATAATTTATAAAAGTACACATGTTAGAAGTGGTTAAACTACACTGTTCATGGAAATTTGTATTTATAGTGTAGAATTAGTACCTAAGGACTTGAATGCTATACTGACATTTTTGATGTCAAAAGCATTTCATTTAAGGAAAACTCATGATACTACCAATGAACTCATTGTAGCAACTTTACTTAGTCTCCATAACATTTATAAATGCCTTTACACTTGGAGTCTTTTTTTATATGGGATATTATGGTACATTACATTCAGCTATCTAGGTCAAATCATATTAGTTATTTATATTTAATAGGCTTAAAAAGAGTTTGAGCACTTGGTGTGTACATTTTCCCCCAAGTAACAAGCAGAATGGCAATGCAGATACCTGATGGATCTATTGGTTGTCATGGCACTCAGTGCAAAGGAGCAGAGCTATCTCAGCCCATACCGTGGGAATTAAAAATGAAAATGAGAAAGATTAGGTAATGTAATGTTGATTTTTGTCATGATTTCTACTTCCTATGAGAAAAACAAATGCAATATTTTTAATGTGGAAAGAATATCTCTCAGACACTCTTGGTGTTTAGAGATGTTGTCAGCATTTTCTGTGACAGCTTATTTCTAGCTTGACCGCATTTCTGTTTATAAACCATCATTAGAGGCTTATAATGGAAGGAGATGATGCTCCAGGTGATATGTGCACACTACCTATAGTGATGCTCCTCAGAAACTAGCCAAATTTAACTCATATATGTAAATAAAATTACTTCAATACACTCTGGTGTGTTACTCTCTGTCTCCCTGACCCCTCTCTGTGACTTCCCTCACCTCATCACATCCATCCAAAGCATGTCCAGGAGCTGCTCCTACCCTGCAGCTGGTGTTGTGTGGTATGTGTAGTATGTGGGGAGCGCTCCAGCCTCCTGACCTGCCTGCTGCTGAGCCACAGGTGAAGCTCAAGCCAGACACTGCACTTTATGTATTTTCCCACTCCTTATTTATGAAGTGCAGTTAAAGGAGCCTCAGATGATATTCCCTGATTTTTAGTAATCTGTCAAGAGAAACTCATGGGGTATCCTCCTGGGAAGGAGAATTTTGGGCTTACATCCCTAGTGGTTTGGAGTGGGGTAATGTGGAGGTCTGGCAATTTGCAGATCACACACCCTGTAGAAGCTCTTGTCATCATGAAAGCCTTTTTTTTAAACTCAGTTTGAGACCAGTTGCCAAAGAATAAATACGACCTAAGAACAGATGCCATGCTGGAAGCCTCCCAGCTGGACATCAGGTCCAGAAGGACCTCTATCTTCCTCAAGTTTTCTGTTGTGTCTACTGGCCCTGGTCTCACTTTTTGGATGCCTTCTGTCCAAAACACCAGTTCTCACATAGATATAGATATCTCACATGTGTCAGGTCATAGAAAAAATAGAGAAGAAATGGTCCAGTCTGGGAGCAGTCAAACTTTCTGACATTTTCTTGTGGCTGAAAGCTACCTGCACCTTTCCCCCTCTGTGCCTACCACTTCTTCCCCAGAGGGCACCATCCCGGTCACTAGACTCCAGATATTTAACAGCCTGTGTACAGTGGATTAGAGTCAAAGAATATGGAAACAGGAATAGTGGTGGCTTGACTACAATACTCTTATAGTCTCAGTCTAAAGCTCTGCAATACAAGATCGTAACAATGTTAACAAGTGTTAATTTGACTCGTCTCCAAATTATCAGCAGCATGATCCTACAGGATTTCATTTTCCCCAGGTGCATTTGCAAATACGTATTTACATTTACGGGATAGAATTCAGTGACAAGAATGATCTGAAAAGAAACTATGAAATGCACTGCTTAGAACTATCAGGGGCAGAAGGGAAACAGAGTAAGCAGAGAACAACCTATGCAGGATGCTGCCAGGACAGGCTGCAGAAAAATGACAATCTATAAAAATATTGAATAATTTTATAAAAATCTAAATGTGAAAAAAGTCAGGAAATATGAACCTTATTATTGATTAAGCATTTGAAAGGGGATTTTTCTCAATAAAGAAAACCCTATTTTCTACTTGCTCTTTTTGTCTTGTGTTTTCATTAAGCAATTCAATATGTCTGAATCTTACTTTATGTTGTATTTCCTCTTTATTACTTTATATTACGTCTCTGTGTTCATAGATGGAGTGATATAATGCCTGGCTAGAAAGAAAATATGCCTTCTGTTACAACAGGTAAAATAATTTCAGACCAATTTTACTCTTTTTATTGGGGAAAAAGTTATTAAAAATCCCATAAGATGTGTTTGTTTACTTTTTGATCAAAGACTTTGGTACTCAGGTTTTCTTTTTTTATTCAATAGGAAATACAGAGGTGCCCTGTCTGTTTTGTAAAGGTCTTGTGTTCCACTGTTAAAGTCAATGGGAAATTTGCTTCTAACTTTGATGGGAATGTGACCAGACCCTGCATTTATAGCAGAGGGTAGTATTCATCTTGGTGTAATGGAAAAGATGGGCAAGTGTTTCAAATACTTGGCAGTTGTTCTTGCTTAGTTTTTCTAACCATGCAAAATGCATGTAGCAATGCTTCCTCAAAGACAAATTAAAAAAAAAAAATCAACATCAGTTGTGGAGAACACCAAATTTCTGAAAAAAACCCCCCAAATTTTCAAGTGTCTTTTTTCTTAATACCTCTTTTTCTCGCATAGGTACTGCTGTGGTAATGACCATTAAAAAAAAATTAGGTATATTTTCTGAGAAAATGTTTTCTACTTCAGACTGAGACAAAATGCCCAGAGAAAAATCTCTTTTGCTTGAGTTCTCTGCTGGGTTGTGCAGTGCACAGCAGTGGCAGTATGGGTGTTGATGTGTCTTGCTTTTGCCATTCTGCTGAAGCAAATGTGTGTTTCCTCAGACATCTGTGATAGTTTGGTCATCCACATCATCAAGTCAGTGGAGGACCAATCTTAGCGTCAATGGAGGTGAGATTCCACTGAATTCGTTGGTATTTTGCCTGGATCAGATCACGGTGTTGGCAGATTTGCTTCTGGGAGATGTCCCTCCATAGGAAATGGAGTTTTCTGAAGATTGGGACTACTTCATGCATCAAATTAACTTATTTCATTGAAAGTACAATTTAAAAAATTGTTCTTTTGATAAAAAATTTTTCCTCTAATCTATTTAATATCAAGGTATTTTTATGTTAAAAAGCACCTGGATATCATAATAGCAGGCAGAAGCCAGTAAGTGTAAAGTCAGATGTGGTGGTACCCAGCAGTGACAAAAAAGAATGCTGCAAATAGCCAATGTGCAGCTATAGAGTTCCAAGAAAAGCTATAGCATGTAAACTAGTTATCAGTCTTCTGTGGTATCTTGAGAACTCCTGTGGGAGGTTATAAACACAATTTAAGTATATTATTGAAAGGTTGTCCATACTGGCATGCAGTGAAAGGAGGCAAGTCTTGAACATTTAGCAGAGAATCCCATCACAATTTTGCTGTAGATTCCAACAGGAATCAAATTTGTGTATTTAAAACTGAGTTTATATGACCATTGCAGAGGGTATCAGCTTCTAAAACAAAGCCTTTATCAAAAAATACAATGCTCTCTTAAAAGTATGCATAACTAGTTTGGAAATTCAGGCAGATTCCCTCTTCTACAAACATGGGTCCTGCACTGAAAGAGATATTAACAAATGTAACAACATCTAGTCAAATTTATGAGGTTTTATGCTACACATCTTTTGTGGAGTTAAGTATACTTGTTATTTCTGTAAGAGGATGAATGATACAAGACATTAACTGTTTCAACAAGGAACAGAAAAATCTGAATCTAGTCCTGGTAGAAAATTATTAAAATTGAAATATGGATTAGGACTGAAAATGAAGTTCATGCTTCTTCTGACCTCTGTTCCAGGAAGAGTTCAAGAAATTTGCTTTGCAAATTTAAGCATTTGCTTATCTTTGGATGGAGGATAAACCCACTTCTGTTCAGCAAAGCAGCTAAGCCTATATTTGAGTCCTGTTAAGAATTTGTAAGGTATGATTGCTGAAACAAGCCAAACTTTTAATTTAAAGTGTTTAACAAATAACATCCCCCAAAATATACATGTACTTCTGCTTGGAATAAGTTTTTTCCATTTTTTGCTCAATTTCATGAACTAGAAAGCTGTGAAACAGGTGGTTGTTGAGCTATGAAATCAGCTGTTTAAACCCTGTCTCTAGTAGCTGCTCTGTTTTCCACAGAAAGAATGTGGGTCCCATAGGTGACCTGTTTCCCCTTGGTTTCTCCCTTAAGTGTGAGTGCTTGTGCCCTTCCCTGGTACTCATTGACACAGCTTAATTTAACTCACATCAGCTGAAGATTTATCCCTTCATACTTGTGAGGTGTTGCTGTGATCATTTGTACTCTTGAGAGGCTGTAGAATGCATACTGAGACTCTTCATTTTCAGAAGACAGATTAGTGATAAAAGTGCTCAGGTGGCCAGGCAGTGCCCTGACCCTCTTCCCACCTCTCCTACAGGCAACTGCTGTGACCTTGAGCATGTGATTTAGCTCTACTAGTGTCAGTATCCCATCCTTGAGATGGAAGCCGTGCCATTCTCCCTTATCCTCCTGGATAAATTCATTGGTGCCCACAGGATGCTCCAGTAGCAGTATGGGAGTTGGAGCCTTGGCAAGTGGCTGGATGCAGGTTTGGACTGGGGCACTCAGGTGCCCTCCTGGGCAGCACAGTGCCTGCCTGGGCCTCTTGCCATGAGATGATTTGGACTAGACCACCCTGATGGCTTAGTCCCAGTAATTGATACTGCAAAATTTCTGAGAGGTCCCAGAGCACAGATTAGGCACAAGACCAGGCTTTTCTGTGTGCTGCTTCACCTTGTTTGTGCCAGAGGGGTGATATTTTACTGGTGGTTAAGGCTCAGTTGTGAAAATTCATTTAATTTCCTTTGAGGAAAGCAAAAAGTGTGAGCACGCAGTAGGTATCACCAGAAACCTCCCCAGTCAGGGAAGGAATCACGTACACCACCATGCATACAGCAAGCTTTCTCTCTAATGTATTTCTCAGTTCAATACAATTATTTTTGAATGAAACGCTGAGGGGAAAATGTAAGGTGGAACAGTTTAAGAATGCTTACAAACACACTAGAAAAATCACTTGATTATTTAGAAGAATGGAAATAACCACACCAACAAAATTCCTATAATCCATAGTGGGACAAAAATACACATAAACCTCTACTTTCCCAGTTAACAAGATGACAATGACATTACAGGACAGCCTCGACACAGATAAACTGATAAGTAGATGACAATCCATACTGGTAAATGAATATTCTTGACATGAGATGATTCCAGTAGAATCCAAATAAAATCCAAGTAGAGAGACAAGGAAGCTGAAGCACACATTGTTGAGTGATATACTCAAAGCCATTGAGGAAAAAGTTGTCAAAACTGGCAATCAGATTTGGGGAGGCCAGTCCTTTCTAATCATTTCAAACTACCAAGCCATCTCCTCACAGCTAAGAAGCTATGGATTTCCTCAAAGCTAGTTACAATGGAGTTGAAGGTTTTGGTTTTAAAAAACAATGCCAAGACCAGCTGGCTTGAGGCAATTGCTTGTGTTTAATTATCAGGGTTTAATTTAACCCTTTCTAACACCTCCTTGCTGAAACTCAGTTCAATTTTTAAGGAGGAAGTGCCTTTCCAAGTAGAAAATACCAGTGTCTTGTTTGGAAAATGAGGATACAAGGTGTCTCTCTTTCTGAACAAAATGTTGAGAAGTGTTTTGACATATTTGACATTTTTTCTTCCTTTTTTTCCCCCCTAAAACAGTCTGCAAGAGTTGATTTGACTTGGCAAACATTCTCACTCAGAAAATTGGTTTATGCCAAATTTACTGTTCAGTGATACTATTTCCCACAGATCCACGACTCAATCTTATTTAGCATAGTTAACACAATTTAACCACAAATCAACACAAGCTAACCCTTGCGCTTTCATTAGATATGTCTGTCTTGAAATCTTAGATCCTTGGAGCAAGAGAGCCAATTTTCATTAACAAAAGCAGAATGAATTTTTAAGTCTTAGGAATGCAGTAACAACTTAAAATGAGCTATAAGTTCACTTGGATCTATAGGCTCTAAAGACCAGAAGGCAAACAGCCCATGCTGTGACTATTTGAAGGTCTTGGCATTTTTAGCTAGAAAGTCAATTTCTGGAAGTCGTGAGCAAGTTTTGTGAAGCTGGGATTTGCCATCATAGAATTGAAAGCCTGACATGGACTTCAATTAAGGCATCAACTTAGAAAAAAAAAGAGACGCAATGCCATACTGATGAAAAGAAAAGGAGATTTTCACTGTTTTGTTGGACTCTGGATCAGGACCCTAAAGAGGTTTTTAACTAGCTCCAAAGGAGTGTGAAGGTCACTTTTTGTGGTGCTTTTGTAGCAGCAAGTATCTCCCATGAAGCCCATCATGCTGTAGGTGCTCAGTCCAGCAAGCAGTTGCCATCAGATGCACATAATGTGGGAAAGACTGTATTTGATACACAACATTATTTCTGACAGCTATTAATATTAGTACATTCTGTATGGTCTTTATTGTGCCTTCCAGAAATAATTTTCATGGATGCTTTACTGACTTATATTGTGTACTGTACCTTTACAAGAGAAACTGTAAATATAAACAAACACAAACATGCACACCCACGTCTTTTCTTATATGTGAGCATTTCTGTTGTTATTATTTTATGGTGGTTTCTTAGCTTCCCACGGCACACTAGCTTACTAATTTTATTTCTGTAGTCCTAAGTTCTTAATGTTATGATTTTTGGCCCTTATTCAAAAAGGTAAATCTTTAGTAAAATTTCTGCAGAAATATACCGAATGAGTATAATTTTTAGGTGAAGTAGGAAAAGGGTGACTGTTACACTTCTGTGACCCTGTGGCTTATAAAACACTCAATTGTGTATACAAATAACCCATTCTTTTTAGAGACACCATGGAAGTATAGGCTAGAACTACCTGGATGCTGCATGTAAGGACTTGCTAAAAATTGGTTATAGTCATCTTGCATTTGACATAAATTGGTTATAGTCATCTTGCATTTGACAACCTCTGTGGCTTTTTAAACTCTGGCTTGTCAATTACATTGGATTTGTTAATTATCTGTGTTTGGGGCTAAGTAACATGTAATGCAATATTAATGTAAATAGCTACTTTATATAGTTATTATTTATTATCTATTTGTATCTTTTTTCTGTCATTAAGTTTTATCATCTAATCAAGGAGGACAAATGTCTGAGTATTGATCTAAGGTAGGGATCACCCAATGTAAATTAAAAGATAAAATATTCAAAGTAAATGGTCCCTGCAAGCCACCTCCTGTTTGTCTAAGCTGTTTGTGGCAACTTATGAAGAACAAAGACATCAGTAGGAATAAGAGTTGGTTCACAATCAAGGAAATATGGTTAATGCATCAGATGTTTTATTTGTAAATCATAGAATCTCTCAAGTTCAAAATGACCCATAAAGATCACTGAGTTCAACTCCCTGCTCCTTGCAGACTGCCTAAAATAGATCATGATTTTTGCAACTATTAAAAGATAAGTAGCTGGGGAACGTGTTCTTTGACTAGAAGGGCATGGCTCAAATCTTCTCCATGCCTCAGAGAGACCAGATCAAGCTGTCAGCTCTGAAGTAAGAACAAATCCCTGTGAGCATACTGAACAGCAAATGCAGCCCAAGGAAAGCTCTCATCTTTCACAGTCAGGATCAATCTCCGGTTAGTAAGAAACTGCTGAGATCCACCCTTTACACATACTTAGCTAAAGTTTGGAAATTTATTAGAATAAAACTTCCATGAGGATGTCACTTCATGTCTTTCTGGTGGATCTAGGGAAAAGTAGTGCCCTTCTGCTGAGGACTAACCATTAGGATCTAAATCTACTCCAAGCACTCACTTTAAAGATATATATAATTCATTAGAACAACAGGAAACTTACTGCAATAAGAGTAGGGGAAAAAATGAAGTTTCATGGCCATACCAGTCTGTGATTCCTAAATAGGAAGTGCTATTCCATTTTTTTTCATTAGCAGAGTGCTGTTAGATAGCAGAGAAAGTGAAAGTCCATCAGCCATGTAGAACACCTACACTGCACTTCCAATGTGAGGGGTGGGAGCCAAAAAAATCTTGCTCTATGGGAGAATATAGGCACTTAAAAAGCATTTAATGGAGAACTCATGTATTTAGAAAATGTGCAGACCTCAGATCCTGTACTCAATCTTATGTGGTGCCCAGTATTGGATGTGAAGTTCCACTGTCTCTGGGGAAGGCCTAGGTGAGCTCAGTTCTTTCCTACCCCAAAGCATTGAATACCATTTAGAAGCAGTGGATAACAGAAATGTCAGCACAAGCCTGGCAATCATGTCTCAGGTACTGTGGCAGACATCCAGTTTCTGGAGAGACAGCTGGAGGTTGGGTCAGATAGCCCATGGCACCTCAAGTAGCATTGTGTATTTGCAGGTGGTCCATGGACACCTGAACTTACGTTCTTGTGAATGCTGAGTATTGAAACTGTCCTGGGACACATCTGCATCTCTGTGTGTCTCTCATGACTGAGTCTTTGAGATTTTAAGATAGGAGCACTCACCCCAGTGTTCCTTATCAGGATATATAGAAACAGTATTTGTAAGAGGATCTGGAGTACTGTCTCCCCATCCGCTGAGTGAGGAATGCCCAAAGCATTTGCCTGCATTACTAGCTGTCAAGTTTTTGGAGTTTCTGCTGCCACAGTGCCTGGGAAGTATCAGAATGAGTGGAGTATGGCTGGTAATAATGTTGCCTGTGGCTCTGCTTCTCCTCTGCAATTAATAATCTTTTCATAACCAAGATATTTTTGGTCAAAAACTAGAAGGAATTCTTGATTTAAGTTTTTGTGTTGCAGCAGTAGCCTTAAACTCTAAAATCTTCCAGACTCACTGGTCTCATGGCACTTTTCTATTGAAAATACTGTGTTCTTAGGTTATTTCTTCATTGACCTTGTTTTCTGGGATTGATCTTGCGTACCAGGGTTTGGATGGGAGATAATATCTCTTTAGAATGATAGGTTTTCAGAGAGGCTTTCAAAATGTCATGAAATCTCCATGGACTTTCTGTTTTTATTGCTTTCACTTCTTTGTTAGAACAAAACTCAGAGCACCTATCTGTGACTGCAGTAGTGAGATAGAGGAATTATGAAGAGATGGAACAAAGTTTCTTCTTTGCTGTGGCAGGAAAATTAAAGATTTTTTTGTTTGTTTTGTTTTTTTGTCTTTTGCAAGTTTTGAGGGAATAAAGCTTAGCCTGACTTTGTAGAAGTGCCCCAAAAATGACTGCATAGCCAGGCTGGAATTTATCTCAGTCCAGCAATGGATGAGGATGCTTTGAAGAAAGTGCAGCATGCAGGTGGAACCTGGGAGCTCTTTTCATTAGTTTCCACCTCCAAAGGTCTGTGGTGTACTAGAAATCTATGACCTGCAAAGCATTAGATACCAGCCATGACTTCTACCTTCACTAATCACAGATTGTGCTACCTCCACGTAAGACTGGATCTCCCTCATCTAGACAGATAAGATTTGATTTTTTTCCCCTAGTTGCTATAATCCTATGCTTGAGCAAGACAGGGGCTGCAATTTTTGATCAGAAGAGCGACAGTGGATTGTACTGCAGGTGTAAACATGGACAATCAACTTTTGATTAGCTGTGTGAGGATTATTGGGGTTGTGAATTAACCACTTCCTCCTGTCCCCTCATTTTCATTATATTTACTGCCTCATTCTTCAGATGAGTTTTTTCAAAGTTAGATATATTTAGTCTGGTTCTTGTAACTTAATTTGCGTCATGTTTACCCAGGCTCTTGCTTTATCTGGATTATTCTGTGTCCAGCCTTCCCCATTGCCCTGGCAATTGAGAGTTAATGATATAAAAAATAACAAAAAAGTACAATGTGTAATCAATACAAGATTATAAAAGTGTACAAAATGAGCATTAGGTTGGTCCGTAAGAATATAATTCCTGTGCTGTTACAGCAGTTAAAACTGAAGTTATCTGGTAGTGTGTCTTAAATGATAAGCTTATAGCAGAGGCGTATGTATTTCACAGTGACCATCCTAAATCACGGGGCTGAGAATGGGCCTGGCTCAAGCCTGGCCTCTGCTCTGTCATGAGCTGGGCAGAGAGCAGTATGTGGAAGAGATGTTTGTGTGCAGAAATGTATGCTTATGCTGAAGGACTTTTGGTTTCTATCATATCTAGACACTGGAATGCCTTTGTGGGGTACCACAGGCTTCCCTGACATGTGCCACTGCAGTGCAGTACAATGCAATACTGTAATTACCATCATCCCTATGTAAAAACTTGTGCTTATTCAGGGAGTATTTTTGCTGAGATTGTCTTGCCATCTGTGAAGTGTAGACAATCCTTTCAATTAGCCCATTCTGGAGTGTGTTAGGATCCTTGATAAAGTGCTGTTCTCAAAACGTAGAGTGATGCTGGGCTGCCCATGCTCTGGGACTGATCCCTCCTGCCTGCCCTTTAAGTCCCTGCAATCCATGGTCTGTCTTTATCCATCTGTTGTCTCCTGAATGGCATCTAAGGAATGCCTGTGTCTTCCTGTGCAGTGCCTAGCACAGGAGTTTCTTGTTCAAGACTGCTTGCTTCTGTGTCAGTGAGTACTGGTAGCAGTAACAACATGATAATAAAGGTCTATAAACACAGGATGAAACAACTGCCCCTCCTTTTACCTTTACTCTTCTCTATAACCCTGAGCTACAGCCACAGTTAGATGAACGAGTTGTCATCCTTTGCCATTTGATTTTTCGGTCCTGCTTTTCTACTTAAAAAACAAGAAATTTTTTGTTAACAAGAAGTGCTGTCAAACTTCAGAACGTGTTCTAATTCTGAATATTTTGGTCTCTTGTTTGTAATTCCCTATGTTTCAGATCTCAATTAACTGTCTTGCAGAGCCAGCATTGTTAATTCACACCAAGATATTGCTTCTCTTATTTCTTCACTGATTAGCTAATGTAGCTTAATTTCAGTGAGGGGTATGCATATTAAACGGCCTGGTGCAATCAAAAAGCTTTTTAGTTTTGAAGTTTCTTTAATGCTGTTACAAATGTGTTCTTTGTGATAACACTTATTTATACTACTGAGAATCCCTTCCTGTAGATCATTTCATTTGTGCAAATTACAAAAATATAAGTATAAATAAATTATGGAACACTGCCTTTCCTCATGAGTTGTGAAAGCCAGAAAATTTACTTGTTACAGTCATAAGAAAAGAATTCACTGGAGAACTGAATGGCTTGGGAGATGGATAATAGATAATGGAGTACTAAGGATTTCACAACCAGGACATCTGCACAAGTCAAACTCAAAGGTCTAGTCCAGCAAACGTTAGTATCTCTCCCACATCAATCTGCAAAAGCAAACAAGATAGCAGGATGTACAACCTAGATGTAAGAGTCACGACCCTTCTTCAAAGGGGCTGGTTAAATCTGTGGTATTGTAAGTATAGGAAGAGATCCTTCTTGGGTGTAAATACAGATGTACAAACACCTGTTTCTCTGTGCAGGTGGAGGTGTATCCATGGGAGAGGGAAGCTGGGGACCTCTGTTGCAGGACAAGGTCACAGACACAGGACTGTGCCTTGCCCCTTCCCCAAGGTCTTACCCATCCCTGTCCCTGAACTCCAGAGTGAACTAAAGGGCAATATGCAGCATCTGTGTCCACACTCCTGCCTTTCAGTCAAGCATCTGGCCCCAAAGGTCTAGTGCATTTTTCCCTTGGGCCAATACTTCAGTGTTCACTCAGGTTGAGTCTGCTCTTTCTTTGCTGTTTTCTGTCTTCCTCTCCTTGGACTTCTTTTCCAGATCTCTTTCATATCTGTATTACCCTTCAGAAAAATAAAAGATAACAGAATATTCTAGATTGTAAGAAAATTGAAAACTACTGATTTTTTTCATTTACTTTAAAGGAATTCATTAGTTTCTTACAATGATCTGAAATCAATCTAGAATGTATTTGTATGGTGTGCCTTGTTTGGATTTTCTTTTTGGGTGAGTGTGGGAGGGGAAAGAATTCTGCGCTTTGATGTTTAAATCCATTGCTTCTCTGAGCAGACTGGTCAGTACTTTTGCCTGACAAACTGTTTAATGCCACTGTGCTCTTTCTGTCTGGCTCCGTCAATAGACATTAATCAACTATTTTATGGGCAGTTTTATGTTAGAATGGGGTGGACACTTAGAATTGTGGCTCTTAGACAAGCCTGTGGGGTTTTAATCATGCTTAAACCACTGCTCATATTCATACAGTGATGAATTTGTCCTTTTCCTTCCATTTACTTCTGTTTCCTGAACATCTGGAAATTCCTTTGACTTTATTGCTTAATCTATTTCCAAGTTAGTATTTGACTTTATGCATTCTTATGTCTGTGACATCCAAGTGAAATGCATTCCTATAAAAAAGAGTAAAATATCACCAGCTAGTCCTAATGTGATGTGTTAGGGACTTGACTGTTTTCCTTTGCATCATGATAGAGGGCTCTGTTTTTTGTCTAACTTTCAGCTCATGGGCTTTACCTTCCACTATTCAGGAAGTAGAATAAGTTTAGGTGGGCTAGCACCTTCTAAGATAGTTTTTAAGGGCTTTTTATTTTCAACAATAGCCCTTGAAAGTGCCCTTGATCATTTCGCTTTTTGAGAAAGCTGATCAAGAGAAAATTCCTTGGTAGGTATCTGCAGTCTGTAGAGTGGTTTACAGTATTTTGGATTGCAAGTTAAGTAGTTGCCACTAGATGACAGTATAATCTACTGATACAGTACCTAAATCAGCATTTCAATACATTATAATATTGAACTTGTTCTTTGCACTAGCAGTTTGTTAGACTTATTTAGCTAGATTCAGTCAGAGCCCACTGGAATTCAGGAAAATTTAATTTTTTTTACCCTAAATGATATTAGCTGGAAGGGAAAATATCCACAAGTCCTGGGCAAGTGCTAGAGGAAAAAAGTTGCAATAAATGGACATTTCTAATTACTGAGATGTAATTAATTTCTGAATCTGTCCCTGCGCTCTTGTTAATGCTACCTGGCATCTCTAGTCGTTAGTTTTGCTGTCTGTTGTTCTTCTTTCTCAGATATCACTGTCTGAAGGACAGAAAGAATTGCTGAATCATGTCCCTTTTACTTAACTGCATTACAGATAAGCATCACACCAAGGAAACACTGGTAAACTGATATAAAAAGAGACTGAAAGTGTATGTCTGTTTTCAGCCTAACCAGAGTCACGAGCATGTTCTCTCTTGTGCTTATTTCATGACTTGTTTCTCAAAGAAAAAGTGTTTAGTTTGAACATTGGATTCCTTGGAAAAACAGAAGCAATTTTCTTCTCTGTATTCACTTGTTTCTCTGCCTTGTGCTCTGCAAAAATATTGTATAACTTTAATGTAAAAAAGCAGCTAATTACAGAAGATTTTTTTGCACTCTTTTAATGCATAGGTTTACCCTTCTCAATTGCAGCTTTGTAATTGCACTGTTTTATCCAAAACATTGAGAAGAGACTTAATGCATTGAATTGAAGATTGCTTGTATGGCAGGAGGAGCCTTGCTGTTATAGCTGTGGTTGGGACAGTCACCTGTGGGTTAGTTTGCCTTCTGCTATAAGCTTTTGCAGAAAATATAATTTCAAAAGCCAACAAAATTTTAGGATTTACCTAATTACTGCACCTTTTTATGTAGCTGACATTTGTTTCTAGACTGCTCAGCTCTGTGAAAAAATGAAGTGCTCTGTCACGTCAGCTGTCATACAGGTTTTCACTGTATCATAAAAAGCAACAAAAAATCTAACCCATCAATACTATAAAATAATCCCAAGATTTTTTTTTCCACTTTATAATTTCAGGTTTGTACAGGATGAAGAGTAGTGAATAGCTGCGAAGTGTCACATGAAAATTCTCTGAGGGAGATGGTAGTACAATGAACCAGGCTAGGCTGTCTCCAGGAAGAGATTCCATTTCCTAAAGTGATCTTTCAGAAATCTACCTTTGCCTTCCAAAAGTCACCTTTAAAATTTGCCAAATCATATGATATTGATAATGGCAGCCTCCTGTAAGACAATTTTTTGATCAAAGTACTACTATAGGATGACAGGGAACAGTGACACCAGTGCCCACTGCTAAAAAAGTGCTTGTGAGATTCAAATGTTTTTAGCCTGATAGTCATGTGAATTTCTTTTTCCTTTTACTATTGTCCTGGAAGAAGTCAGATCTCTGAAAATATCATGCTAAAAATTTATTTAATTAGAACTATGGGAAATCATTATGTGACCATACAGAGGAATGAAAATAGAAAAAATTAATATATTGGGCAAGACTAAGCTGGTATAAGAGTGGACCTACTGATTCTTTTTTTATTGTCTGTTTGATTTCTGCTGGGGACATGTATTTGAGTAAAACGGAGAGATCCTTCAAATAAATCACTTGAAATAAAAGTGATCAGAACAGGTATGCAGCAGTGTTTCAGAGTCTGTGTCAGAGGCAATGCAACAGTGATTTTTTTACCTCTTGTCAATAGGAAAATGCCTTCTACTAATTCTGTCTTCAACAAGAAGTTGTTAGTGTGAACAGCATCCATAGCCTGTGTTCTGCTATTTGTGCGTTGATTTTAAACCTGGTTCAGCGGGAGGGATTTGGAAAATGTCTTGTGGCATATCTGTATGTGCAGGTCAGGGATGGGGGAGGAGTGCTCTGTGCATTCCTATGCTTAAAATCAAGTTACTCTGACTGAAAGAACTTTGACCATATATGAGACTCAGGGGGAGTGAAATGAAAGTCTTCGTATTTTAAAAGTTTTCTTTCAGAATGGAAAAAAAGAAGGTCTGTGTTTCTTCTTCTTGGGCAATTTCCAGGCTCCTTGTCTTCTGCTGAGATGCCACAAGCAGTTTTATGTGCAGTGTCTGAAAGTGGCTGAAATAGGGCAGCGATAATTTTTGTAGCATCATGTGCACTGAATCTGCCTCACCGTGGGTGCCTAAACAACACTTAGAAGAACATTTTTCTTTGCAAATGTTTAGCTTAACATTCTAACTTAAAACATATAGTGGCTGTGGCAAAATGAAAGCATTTTTAAGCCTGAAGGCCACACACAGCAGTGGCAGGAAGGGGTGGGCCTTGGGCTCTGAAGGTCTACTTGTCGAAGTGATGGGCTTTTCTTCTGTGTGAGCTGCAGTAAAATACCGTTGCTCCAGCAGAAGAAAGATGTTGGCTGCACTAGAAGAGGGGTCTGAACATGGCTTGTGCTTTCTGGAATGCCACAGTACCAAAAATTTTTTTAACTATTAAAAAAGGACTAGGATTCAGTAAGAAGCAGTGGGGACTTCTGGCAAGAACTGAGACAGAGTTAATAGATGGTTTGACATGTTTCACAGTGTGTCCCCTTGTGCATTCCTGGTGTGCACAAAACTTGTCTAAACTTGTCTAAAGTCTGCTGCTATTATTTGTTTTGGTGAATAGTGATTTTCTTGATAATACTCCTCTAGGTATTTCACATACCTGTCCGCAAACCTCACCCACTATTCCTGCAGGAAAATGCTATGAGCACAGCTGTATTACAAGAAAAATAGGGGAGAATAGGATGGAAATTAAGCCAGCAGAATGTTTTCCCATGTGATTCAGGATGCATTTTTTCATGTATGCATGCCACCCAGCCTATTGAACCCATCTGCCTGGCTCTAGTGCATGTGCCTCTGGAATATTTTTCTCATCTTTAACCTACCCACTAAGGCTAAGAGAAAAAAGTAAGCTCTTGCTCCAAGTGATGTTTGGGAGGATGTTACAAGTTGGTGTAGGACACAATCACATGCCTTGACAAGACAGGTGTGCAGGTGGGGCGGAAGTGATTGAATATACCATAACACTGGGTGTCACATCCCATTTTCTTGGTGAATTCTGTATCAAACCTATGGATCACAGAAGTGCACATAAACCAGGCCACCCTGACAAGCACACAAGCCCCATTCTAAGAAGCACCTGAATAAAAGGTTTGTTTTAATGATAAACATTACTGTATGTTGGGTTCCCATGAAGTCCTGCCTTTGTGAATGTCACATGTTGCCTGAAAATCTTGGCATTTCTGTGCTTTGTAGATGGTGCATGTCTTTACATTTAGGTAGGGGGGCATAGCACAGATTTTTCTACTCTGGAAACATTTTCTACCTCTGCTTTACCTTCACTTGCATACATGTAAATCCTTACAATGACAGCAAGCTGAGGGGACACCTTACTATTTCCAGATGTCCATCTTGTTAACTTTGAACTTATTCTTCCAACTAGTTGAACCAAAACACGTGCAGCCATCTGGAAGAAAAGATAACCCCTTCCAAAGCCTCCTAAGTATGGACTGAAATACTGTCTACTTTTAAATGGATGGCTAACACATCTTTACCTGCTCCCTGTTGCAGGAACTGGAGACTCTTTTACACATTCATCATTCTGAATGTGTAGCACAGAGATGCCAAACTGTGCTTACTTTTACCGTATTGCTCTAAGACTTCTGCTCTGAGGGTCTGGTGGCTCAACTAAATGCATGTGGGCTGTAAACCTTGGAATCTAAAGCCATACACTACCTCGTGGGAAAGGTACAAGGTCTCCTCGTGTCTGACATCAGAAGAGAAGAAGTGTAGAAGTTACAGCACTGCAGAATGAATGAAAAGCCACAAGGTGTTATTACTGGTCAATGTAATAGGAGTAATTGGGGATGGTGGAGACTGCTGTGGGAAGTGAGAATTTCCCTAGTTTCAGATTATAAAACCCCCATAAAACAGCATTGCTGTTTCAGTAATACTGCACTGCATTAATGTCTTCCTATTTATAGCCTCAGTCTAATCATAACAAACTCCCCACTTTTTCCCCTCAAAGTATTCCCTGGAGAATTGTCCAATCTAGCTTTAAATAACTCAAGTAACAGTGGTTCCATGATTTACCTTTGGAGATGATTACTTGGCCTAATAGTAAAAATTGTGAGAATTCTGTAGGGTTTGGTTCATGATGATGTTTGCAGACTGAATTCTGCAATTCTGTTTGTAAGGGATTGGCAATAGATTAAAGCATTCAGTGTTTTCCTGAGGTTTGAATGCACCAATTCATGTGTCTCACAGCTTGTTTCTAATGGGAGTTTAGGTACCTAAATAGCTCTAATAACCTGTTCCTAACTGAATATTCATAGCTAGTGAGCCCTTCCTCTACTAGACTGCCCTGGTACAATACTGTGTGGGATTGCCCTTCTTGTCCAATAGGGCAAGAGTGCATAAGAAGGAGAGATTGATTGATTGATTGATTGATTGATTGATTGATTGATTGATTGATTCATTCATTCATTCATTCATTCATTCATTCATTCATTCATTCATTCATATTGTAGCTCTGCTGCTTTATTTGAAGTTGAACAACCAGGAGTTAGACTCATATTTGGTATTACGGTGGTGAAACAATAATGGCTGAGCCTCCTGGTCAGCTACAGTGTTCTTCAGAAGAGGTCCTAAATGGACACCCCCCTCTTTTGTAGCAATGGTGGTTGTTTCAACCAGTTATTCCATGCTTTTTGAACAATCCTAAAATAGTGCACAGACCTCCCATATTCCTTGCAGGTAAGTGTCTGTATGGAGGCTTTTCATTGAGAACAGCAACTTGCTGATACTTGCTGATGTCTAAATGTCAGCAACCACTGTCTCTCTTCTCAGTCTGCAGCTGAGGAGCAAACCAGCCAGAATTACAGTCAGAATTTTTCTTGTTTAAAACCCAAAGAGATTAGGATGTCTCCTTTACTAAGGCCAAAAGTCACTCTTAATCAAATAGGTTTTTCTTTCATCCCAATGAGCGAGATTTGGGATGCTCAGGAGAATGAAGCTTTGTGATCCATTTTAGGTAAAGGCTTACTTAGGTAAGGGGTAGCACAAGTTGCCTGTAACCCAACAGGATGGTTCCTTCCCACTGGACCTGCAGTTCTTTGAGCTTCATGACAGAGTTCATGAAAAAGTAGAGACTTGTAATTGAGCCCAAACTGAGAAACAGATGAATTCTGGCCAAGGGCTGGGGTTTTCAGAACTGTTGATAAAAGATAAGTTTTATCACAGTTGGTCTTTAAAAAATACTGACATTCTAGGCAAAAAAGGAGCTACAAGAGATGGAATTTGAGCCCTCACAATTTAAGCTGAGCTGGCTTTTTCTTTCTTCTTCCCATTTTTTTTCTTTTTGCCCTGTGATCGCAAACATGAAAAGATGGAGGTAATACAGGTGTGAAATTTATTATAACTACCAAACTCTTGAGGGTCTTTACAGAGCAAAGTACATACAAAACCTGCATTTGACCTCAACCATTACTTGTTCCTGTGGTGGTTGGGAATGATTAAGTAATTTTTAATGTAGTGGAAGCTGGGGTCATGCTCCAATTCTCTTAAAGCTCTTTAAAAGACAAACTGCTATAATTAGTATAATAAATGTAGTAACCTATAGGAAAGTGCAATCCACAGCCAACACGCTACTCACAAAAACACCCAAGTTCTGTTCTGGATGTATGTGCTGGATTGTCACTGGCTTAAGCATCATAGTGCGCGTGGCAGCTCTTAGGAGAGCAGAAAGAGTATGTGGGAAAATTTAGACACTGCTGTTAACTACATTAGGCTTTTGGCCCAGTCAATTTTTGGCATTTCTTTTCCCATTCATATTGAGGCCATAGAGTCACAGATTAGAGCCATGGACAGATTTAGGTCAGAAGGGACCTCTGGAGGATGTTTGGCCCAACTCCCTGCTCCAAGCGACTTCCAAGGCTTCTCAGGGCCTTTCCAGTTGCGTTCTGAATGTCTTCAAGGACAGACAGATTGCACGGTCTCTCTGTGCAGCCTGTTCCTATTCATAACCACTCTCACTGTGGAATATTTTCCCCTTATGTGTAATCAAAATTTTTGAAATCCTACTTACCAATTTCTCCTTAAATCCCTTTCTCATTTTTTGAAAAATATAGTCAACTTCAAGCTTCTCAAGATAATATTCTTTTTATAAAAGGGATGTCAGTGCAACAAGGAGAGAAGCAGCATGCCAGCTGACATATATAACCACTCACACAATCTGAGGTTTGAATTCTAAATGGCAAAAGCCCTGTGGAACACTTATTATGAATACTGCTGGAAAATCCTTAAACCTAAATATATTAATAAAGGCAATCAGTAAAACAATTAAAAAGAGCATATAAGCCCAGAACAAAAAAATCTTACTCCATGGTTGGGGAATTTGTGAAGGAGAAAGGGCCCCAGCAGAGGAGTCCATTGTTTGCAGACTATTCCGATTAGGAATGACCTCATTGCAGTCAATGGGAGCCACAAACAGGTTTTAGAAGGAATAGATTTGATTCCAGAAAAAATTACTTTATATTGAAAATCTTTGGAATTTTTATTTGTCTTTGGTTATTTGTGATTCAACTTCACATCTCTGAAGAATCAACACTTTCTTTAGTCATCTGTTTCTGCAGTAGTCATGCTAGCCTACATTCCTTCTTGCTGTGACAGTTTCAGAAGTATGTTCCTTGCACTGGCACAGGGAAAAGAAGGAGGTTCTGGCAGATCAAGTGGCAGATTAAGAAATGGCATCTTGCAGGAAAGTTGTATAAGGACAAAGTGATCTGTTAGGTGGTTGACTGCGGAATAGAAGTTACATGGATTACATATTAACACATACTGAAACAAAAGTAAATGGATTTACTGTCAAAACCAAGGGAGATGAGAATTTTATCCATTTCTGATTCATCTGGTAGAAAAAAATAAATTCTTTTCAAGTGCAGGAATTGTGAAACATTGTAAGCAAAATGAATTTGAAAAGTATTGTAGAATACAAAGGCCTGACTAGCATCATTGTTTAAATCACGTCTTTATTTTCATTGTAACTTAACTCGAATTCTGATGTGGTTTTTTTTGAAATTCATTATGTCAACATAAATAGGTGCAGCTTATCATTACTTGGATGGTTGTTATTTTTTTAGCTGTTTAATTCATTGACTCACATCCGGCAATAATTCATGCAAAATGGGCTCTGAACTGCTTTGCAATATGCAGATTTGTGTGCAAATGAGCGTTACCTATGGTGTTCATACTGAAGCGTTTTTCTTTGATGTACATTTCTGACATTCTGAGATTGTAAAGAAGAAAATAACTTTAAAAATTTTAAGAAACCTTAATTGAAGTTAACATAAAAGAAGATACATGGTGTTAATTGGTCTGTTTCAGGCATAATTTGTGCCTTTGAGACCATGTCCCTTACCCCCCGCCAAAGTGTCAAGACTCACATCTTTAATTCAACAATCTTTGTATTAATTACCTCTGGATAAGGTAAGCTTTGATTGGGAGTCCTTTATTGTAAAATTACAGTACATTGCCTGCTTTAAGATAAATAAATTAGGATTGAACTTGAAAAAAAATCTCCATCCAGCTGTGAATGGGAAAGTGCATTTGAGTATCAAATGCTAGATGAAAGAACAGTTTTTATCAGACTGTCTTACTAGGGAAAAAGTGTTTTCACTCCTCTTTTTTCATTGTTTTTGCACAAAGAAAAATTGTATCTTCTGCAAGAGATGGAAACACTCAGTTCCTAGGGTTGTCAACCCTTGCCTCCCAAAAAGTCTTTTTCTGCCTCATGGGTTCTCAGCATTCTCCCCTGAAAATAATTCCCCAGTATCTGGTCCATTCAGAGTAATCAGTGAGCTACAGACGGCTTTCGCCTCCTGTCCCCCCTTCCCACTCCTTAGTTGTATCTGGTTGACTGTCCATTAAGACCAATCTTGATTTTGTTTTCAGGGGTGGAAGGATTGCAGAGGGTTTTGCATGATCTCCATGTCACCTGAGTGTGTTTGTTACAAATTCTGAGTGGTACAAAAGCAGCCACATGGACAAGAAAGCTGCAAGCAATACGGGCAAAATAAAGCCAACTTGTCTGCTCATCCCAGAGGGACATCAGCCATTCCTGACCTTGTTGTAATGGAGCTGCAGAGCTAAATTTGGATGTTGGGACTTGGGTGCTCTGCAAATGGTATGCTTTTTGTATGGATTATGCTGACTGCAGTATGATGCCTACACATATGCTTCCAATGCAACTAAGTGGTTTGAACGGCCATCAGCAAATGCTGATAGAGCTTTAAAGCCCACAGGGCTCAGTTCTGACCTCAGAGATGCTGCTGTGACTCCTTTCAACCTGTAGGATGCGCTGTATGCTTTGTGCACCTTTCAAGGTTAACCCATTGATCCATGAGAGCTCATCTGAGGCAAGCAGACTGCTTAGCTGAAAAAATAGGTGTACCTACTCAAAGTTGTTAAGGACGCTCATGCTAGAGTTTCAGAGCTGACACCTGAGTGATTTCAGCTCTACTGTCTCTCACTAGAGAGACACACTGTCTGCTATTCAAAAGATTGTCAGCACATATTAAAGATACAGGTCCAGTTTTTTGGTCTTAGCATAGTTCAGAGCATAGTCTTTCCCTTCCCTGCTAGGACAGGTTGATTGGTACAGACCTTCCACATTTGCCCAGTGAGCATAGAAGGTGTGATGGTGATAAAGGGATCCTGGAGTTTTCAGTTTTTCTGCTGAGCTGTCAGCTGCCTCAGTAAATCGGGTTTTACCCTGTCTTTGCAGCTGGGGACATGTATAGTAACTACAGCTTTGGCCCTTTATTTGCATTGAAATCAGCTGAAATGAAAGATATGCAGCAGGAAAAATGCCAAAGACTTTTCATTTTATTAGAAACCATAGAAATACTGATACAGTAAGACACAGACCACCTATTCAACCCTCCCCTACTCTGGGTGGGAAATGATACCAACAATATCTGAAAACCGCTATGGCAGCTTGACCAAAGAACTGGTTGTATACTACTCTTTCTCATTGTACTAGGCCACTGTGATTTTCATCCTGCTACGTTTTCGCACTTCCTGGAGGCAGACCTGTCAAGAAGCCTTTTGTCTGGCACAGTATTTTCAAATCCAAACTCTGATAATTATCTGTGGTACTGCTGCTGACTTGAAAGGCAATTGCTAGGCATTGAATCCACATTCCCTTCAGTACTAAAATTAAGAGTAAGGAGCAGAGGCATTTTTGTGACTGCTTCTCTCTCCAACACTTGACACCAAATGCACATGTAAGGCTGACCGTCAAAGATAAATGAGTTCAATAGAAAAGAGGAGACACATACTTGGATCTCAGTGAAATACAGTCCAAATCAGTAGAAAGTGCAACACAAAGGCTTTGCATGGCAGACTGCTAATCAGAAGAGGTGAGTATTTTAGCATATTTAAATGAGGACAGGGCATCCGCTAATCAAACAACAGACTCCAGAGAGCAAGTGAAAGAATGTTGCTTAAAACTTTTTAACATGGATGGAGGATTTAAAAAAATCATTAAATATGATGATCTAGGTTTATAGGAAGATAATGAGGTAAGTAACAAATATGTCAAAACTAAACTATCAAATACTGTAATTATGCTGGATACAGATTAGTTGCTGAAAAAGTTTCCCATTACTGCACTATAGCTGTCAGAAAAGTGTAGTCAAATAATAATGGATTTTCTTTTGATTTGCTTTATTTGGAGAAAGGTACTAACAGGTTTCATGGGATGAATAAAAATTGCATCACGAGCCTGCTAGGATTCTTCAGTGTAAATTGGTGTGAAATATACACAAGTGATAAAAATAAGTTTTTACACTCTAGATTTTAAAAGTTTTCACATCATCTAAGGAGATTGTTTTGAAAATATTACCCTCATATAGTTCTCTTTCAGTCTTCCATCTTTCTTCTACTGTTTTTCAAATCAAGCCCAGGTTGCTGTCACATTCATTGACATTTCTCCTCCACAGCAGCAATATTTTTTGTTAAACGGTTAGGAAAGAGAATTAGTTTTACATCAACATTTAAAAGAGATATTTTCTTAAAACCTCCCAGGGAAAAAATTACCTTTTACTGAAAATTATACAAAATGTACATGCTTCCTAGGCCAATAGATCATTGCCATATGAGTATAACAAAGGTTATTTAGCAGTCACGGGTTTTCTTTGGGAATATTGCCTTCACAGAAGCAGTTCTCTAAGGAGATGAGCTTATTTTAAGCTGATATTCATTAGAAAGCTGCTAAGCCACTAGAGAAATTCTGGATACAAAGTAGGATATCTAGCTTATATTTTCTTTTGCAAGGAATGAGATAATATCTGTAATCACGGTCAGAATCTTTGTTTTATTGCTGCGATACATTATATTGTGTCATATGATATTCTGAGCTTTTAATCTGTGTTTCTTTAAACAAGTAGTTTTAATGGATGTTAAGCACATGAGAGCCTCAGATTTACAGCTTCAAGAGCAATGTCTTCTTCCATTTATGAAAATAATGTCTCCTTCTGGATATGACCCAGATTTGCTATAGTTGCATGTCAAGGTCTTGAATTACCTGCTTTAAAGACAGAATTTATATTTTCATTGTCTTCAGCAGAAACTGGATGAAGGCTGCATACCTCACCAGATTAAGAGGGGGTTAGGTATGATCTTTTGAAGGTAAGGAGGGGGTATGTGTTTAATGTGTTATTGGGTCTTTTGATGAAATATGTATCTTCCTCAAGGTATAAACAGTTGAAGAAAAAACTGAGCATTGGACAGAAGAAAGAGATGACTGCATGTATTAAACAGTGAGACTTTTCATGCTAAATAGTGGATAAAGATGATAATTTAATTGGATTGAATATTTGAGTCCAGAAAAGAAACAGAGAAAGAATCGGGAAGATCTTTGTCAAGAGTGAAAAGAAATTATTGAAAAAATGGTAAGTGGTTGTTTTAATAAAAAAATCAAGGATCTAGAATGAAGAATGCTTGCATATACATATTAATCCCATCTATGATAAAAATGGTACAATCAAATCTGAAAGGAGACTTGGGAAATATATCTTTTCCACTGTATAAAAGAAAGCTTTTGGCTTATCACTTTTGACAGTATGGATACAGTGGGAAAAAAGCAGAATAGTATCTGCAGGGACAACACAGTGCTGTCAGGAATTGACTAAAAGGTAAATTCTGCTCTCCCTTATGTTTTGGGTGGCAGATTTTCACTGTCTGTACCCTGACTCCATGGTACTTTCAGGCATGCAGAAAGGCTAGTATTGGCAAAACAAAGGGAGGTGTTACATAGAAGCTCAATGCCAGAGCTCTGGAGATTTCTGCTGTATACACAGACTGACAACACTTCTGGATAGAAATAAAAGCCAATACTACCAAGCTATGATTGAATAAAGAAGCAGGGGAACACAGAGCTTGAGTGAGCATGTCTTTAAAGATTCTCTTAAAAATTCCCTAATCTGTCTATAACTAAATTAGACTGCAACACTGTAGGACCTGGTCTGCAGTGCAGTGAAGTCAGTGGAAAAACTCACTTAGGCGAACATCTGTATGTAACAATACTCTTCAAGCAGTCATCAAGATAAGCAGATATTCCTACTATTCACTAAATCTGCAGAATTCATAGAACACTTTCAGCATTGATTATCAAGTCCAGGTCTTGCCCATTGCTATCTACAACAAAGGATAAAAGACAAGTGATTCATTTTCATGACACACATTTTGGTCCACCTCCAGACCAGAAACTTCAGTGATTTCAATATGTTATTTAAGCACCTGCTCACTGAGCCTGAAATGATGTAATACAAGGGTACCATCAAGATGTATCTTAAAAGACCATTTGCTTCCCCTTACAGAGTTCCCATTTCTTTATGAAATACTTAAGGGGGGCATGTTGTTCTGACAGCATATTAAGGTAAGGTCTTTTTTGATGATGTAATAACTGTTAACAGCTTAGCACTCCCATAACCAGCTAGTAATGGGAAGGGTATGTTGGATTCTACTAGTTTTGAAATGATGTCAGCCAGAGATTTGTAGGATCATAATTTTCCTTAGCTTTTTAAAATATCTGCATCTGGCTTACTTTATGTTTCGTTCTACTCTACTTTGGATTGTAGTTTTGCAGTGCTTTGTGACTTGTGTTATGAGATCTTGACCTCTGTCTTGATAACCTTGGACTGTTCTTCAAGGTTTCAAGTTGCAAGCACAAGATCTGTTGTCATCCTTCATTAAAATTTGAATCCCTTAAGTGCTTCTTGACTAATACTGTGCACAACCCTGCTCACTGAGCATCACATTTGTTTCCATTGCTTGGACATGAGAAGTTTTTATGCTTACCACATATTTCAAAGGTTGTCAGTGATGTGTTGAACCAACTTGCAACCCAATTCTGTGAAGTCCCAATCTAGAATTGATGTATTGTGTGGTTTAAATTGCTTAATTCCCTCAGGAATCCCACCATATTTAAAAGGTCCATAATGATATCTGGTCTTACAGAGAAGTGTGGAACTTTGCTCACATTTGTGCAGCTCTTTGAAGAACATGACATGGGAAGCTGGTTCAGGAGGGAGTATCAATATATATTGCCGGTGTTGTTTGCTTTGTTCCAACTTTGAAGGCTGAAGGTAAGTTCCACTTAAGCTTAAAATATGCTGTATTTTGAAACATTCAAGCATTTCAGGTATTTGTCAGACTGCTCAAGTGCTGATGAAAAAGACATGTAGAAACGGATAGATTATTAATCATTCAGAGAAGCTTTTTGTTAGGAATGAAGTAACAGGTATTCTAAGCTTTCTTGAAACCTGGAATCCTTCAAAAATACACATAAAGTTTTACCACATGTGAAAATGAAGACCTTAGAAACAGCAGATGAGCTTTTGAAAAAGGTAATCTTTTAAAGGTCTCTCAAATTTAGCACGTTCTTCACAGGACAAGTTAGAAGTTTTGTCTTCTGGTATGATAAAGAATTACCAGGTGGGATTGGAAACTTTTTGGCAAAGCTTATCACTGAATGTGCAGATCTGTTTCTGCGCATATGTGACTCTTGCACTTCTGGTATCAAAGTATTCAAGGCATTGAACTCAAAACTTTTACTCTCCAGACCTGCACAGTATATTTTTAAAGGAACTTCAGGGTACAGGTAGTACAAAAGTTGCTGTAACACCTTGTGTTTTTATGACTTAATGAACTCTAAAGTACTAGATGCTTTATATATACCCTCTTAAAAAAACCCCCTGAAGTAAAGTGTATACACAATTCAGGAATATTTCTGATGTTAAAGCAATTATAAAAAGAAATTGATGTGTTGTGGTACCTGTGTAGATATAAGGTTACAAGTCAGTTAAAGTTTGTAAGGGGAACTGGTATCTTTGATGAGATGAGCTGATATAATATGAAAATTTCTCAGAGTCCTTCGCTGCAAAGCGAGGGGGAAAATGATGCAAATGTATCATCATGTGACTGTGTGTCAAATGTATCATCATGCTCCTGTAGCCTTGACTGTTTAAGAGCTACTGTCCTTGTCTGTCCTCTGGTGAATCTGTAGTATCTCTTGTGACTAGTAGGTTGAATGAAATTGCCCTCAAAGTTGACTTGTGCTGCTACTGTCTTTGCAAGTGAACCTTCCCCCACCTCTGCTAGAAATGGACAGCTGACAAGATTTAGAGCCAATGTTGTCTAGAATTTCATATATCAAAAGATTCAACCCCACCTCCTTGAAATCTACCTGAGCACCAAACAGCTCCAAGGATAAATTGTCAATCTGTAGGATTACATGCCTGATGGGAGAATGACCTTTGTGTCAGAAGCACTTTTCTTCAGATGTACTTGCAGGTTCCACTGAAATTAGCAGGTGTTTAATTGTTGATTTTACTACGTGGCATATCTTACTGATTGCTCTTGAATAATTTGAAAAATATTAATGAATTCTTGCAATGTTTTATGATTGAACTAGGAGACTTCACAGAGCATGTACCTCCTTTGTATTATTGAAGTCTGGCCTGTTAGCACTGAGAATTTCATATATCAGCTACTGGAAAATTGTGTGACAAAAATGTGGAAAAAAGGAATGCATTGATGAAGAGGACCAAAAATTTTAATGTATTAAATTCTGCAAAACATGCTTGATTGAGAAAATTCAATTCTAGCTTAACAGCTTGATTGCTGACTGATAGAAACCCTTTTGTTCTGATGAACAAATGAGGAGGAGCAGTTCTACAGCCAAAGCAGATACTGCGTTTTTTTTCTTTCATCTTGTAGCAGCCAATTAAAAAACCTGTGGATCTTTTCCAGAAATAATGCAGACAGATCCAGGCACCTGTAGTTAAACTGATTTCTTAATTTTGGACAATAAATAATGAGGAAAAAAAATAATATTTCTGCTTGGGTAAACCCCTCCCCAAACAAAACAAGGAAAGTTTAGTATGCCTCAACTTCTAGAAATGGGATAACTTCACCAATATCTTAAAGGACAAGAAATATGGATTTTCATATATTGACTGGGTCGTAGCCAAACAACTCTGTTGCTTGCCTCTTCAGACTGAAGGTCAAGTGTATTGAGGCCTTTCAGCTGTCAGGTGCATGTTTTTCCTAAATAGTACAGCTGATAAATACACCTCTGGTTCTGCTGACTGCTACTGTCATGATGTCCTGTTTAGTTCAATTTCAGTTAACAAGATATGAGCCCAGCAGGGATAAGAGAAGGTTGGAGAGGAGATGCAGAAGTACAGAAGTAAGAACCAGATGTCATAAAGCTCATCTATGGGATGGTTCTTTATTGTTTGATGCATTTCTATGGGGGATGTGATAGTTTCAGATTCTGTAGAGTTTAGACTTTCATTTGAAGGGAAAAAAGCTGGAATATTTCTGTTTTAGCCAAAAGGACAGAATTTTTTAAATGTAAGCAAATGTAGCCATGATTCTTGCTGAGTGAACAAACCAGATAAAACAATGCCTCAAAACACAAAAGTCTCTCCATCTCCAACCCACCAAACAGTGGAATCTGAAGTTTGAGGAAGCATGAGTTATGAGGAACTGTGAGTTACTAGGACACCTCTGCATACAGCAAGGGCAAATGGAGTGGGAAAAGGCAGAGAATAAATGAACACCAAAAAGTCACAAAGAACAAGAAGTCTGAATGGACTGAGTGCCCAATGACAGCTAAGCTGTTGACTGAGTACATGATGACTGACAGTGCTAACCACAGATCCCTGTGTTCCTTAGTGTTCATGACCCTGCAGGGCCCAGCATGTAGCTGCTTGTCCTGTTAGTCATTTCTCTTCCTTACCTCAGGTAATCCAGTGTTATGTTATCATCTCTTTATAGGCAAAAGTCGATGCTCACTGATCTTATAAGGAGGGGTAGGAGCAGGCAGTAAAGCAAAGCAAACCTGCTGTGTGCTTTCTCTTTTCTTTCTGTCCCCGTGGAAATTGGCAGGGATGGTTAATTTTTCCTTCCTGAAATTTCTTTCTGCGTTTATGAACATGCAGACCAGCACAGAAGCTACCAGTAACACATGGCAAATTCAGGGCATGTTAAACAGCCTGAGTGAGCTATGACCAACAATAACCTGGTAGCTGAGGGGTCCCAGGAGAGCCATCAGGGCCAGTCACAGTGTACTGTGTTCAATGATGAGTGCAAATCTTCTGGCAGGCAGCACTCTCAGCATAGTCTCTCTGCAGTGTGCATACAGTCCTAGGTTTTAAGTGTTGGAATTCAACACCTACTCCAAAGAGAAGGCTATCTTAAATTAAATAGTTAAAACTAGATTTTTTGGTTAGCACTCTGTTTTGGTGCCATTAGTGTTCCTGTGGGTTGTATTTACAGGCTTTTGCCCATACCCACCAGGGTTAGAAAATGGCTTTCAAAGTAAAATAAAAGCTGAGATTCTAATTACATGATTCCAAAAGCTAAGGCTTTGGCAAAACCAGAGGTACTATGAAGCTTGTGTGAACCAAATATCTGTGAGGCCAAGAAGGAATAGATAATCCTTCTTCAATCTTCAGTTTGGGGTATTCTAGCTCCATGCTGCTCCACACTCAGAACTTTAGATATTTGATCCAGCCCTAAGCCTAATTACTTTTCTCATCTTTACCACCTCTTGCACTAACACAGAGTAGTGAGTTTATTGTATACACATCTTACTCAGGGGTTTGATTATATTACATTTAATTCTGTAACTATTCCTTTATTGCAAGGATTGGGCCTCAGAAATTAGCAGAAAATCAAAGTAACCTCAGGAGCTATTTTCACTGGAGTCAGGGTATTTCACTGGAGTGGGGCAGAACCAATATTGGATATTATGGAAGGGAGAATGCTTCTCAGACAGACCACGATCAGATTAAAAATATCTTGTGTGTTTCTTTTGAAGGATCATTTTTCCATTAGCCATTTTTCTAATTTCTCCAAATATTGGGGAAAATCCAGATATCATATACTCTGATCTGTTTTTCCATTATGTCTTCCCACTGGCAAGTAATACTATCTGCACAATGGTTACAGATGAAGATCTGTCTTTCTAAAATTCCTTTCAGTTAGTTATGTTTTCATAGAATCATAGAATAATTTGAGTTGGAAGACATCTTTTAAAGGTCCTCTAGTCCAACCCGCCTTCAATGAGCAAGGACATCTTCAACTAGATCGGGTTACTCAGAGCCTCATCCAACCTGACCTTAAATGTTTCCTGCAATGGGGCATCCACCACGTTTCTGGGCAACCTGTTGCAGTGTTTCACCTCCCTCATTGTAAAAAACTCCTTTTCTATATCTGATTGAAATTGACCCTCCTTCTGTTTAAATTTACTCCTTTTCCTATTGTAGCAGGCACTGCTTAAAAGTTTGTCCCTCTTTTTCCTATAGTCCCCCTTCAAGTACAGGAAGGCTGAAATAGGGTCTGCCCATGGCCTTCTCTTGTCCAGACTGAACAATTCCAATTCTTTCAGCCTTGAAGGAGAACCAAGAGCAGAAAAACAAACTCAGCTTCCAAGTTGATGCAAATGACTGTATGTGCCCGCTAAGGTAAACCAGAACTAAGCTGTGTCTGAGCTGGCCTGTATGGGGCACAGAAGCTGGATGTCAGGAGGAAATGGCTGCAAACAGGGTTGCATGTGACATACAGTTCCTTTTGCTTTCAGTCTAGTAAAAGTTTCTTAGTGGATATGAAGTCCTGTGTCTGGTTGTGTAAAGCCCATTAGCATATGTCTCTGCAGTGGGTTTCTGTGGCAGAGTTCCAGTAATTACTGTTCATTAGTATTCATTAGTACCAGGTCTTGCCTGATCTTGAGTTCATGTTGAATCAGCACTGCTGTAACATTTTTGATATGGGCTGGATGTAGAGGTCAGCATGGAGGCATTAATTAGGCCTGGTAGTCAGAAGTTATTTTCATGGCTCTTCACATAGAGTTTGCTTCAGATCCACCATGGCTTTTCCTTCTGAAGTGGAAGGCATACATGTAAAGTGGAGCAGTGGTAAGCCTGACACTCACTGACTTCTGAATATAAAAACATGAATTTAAAGAAAGCCCTAAACTTGCTCTCTGGAGTGACCTGCTAAAAAATATGCAGGGATTTCAGTGTCTTTTCTTTACTCTTGCTGCCGCTTAGGAATGTTGACACTGAAAAGAATTTAAAAGTGCAAAATATGGGTGATGGATGATAATGTGATTTGTATTTCTGAATGTTCATTCTTCTTTTGATCAACCACTGCTGATAATAATGTAACCATGAGCTTTTAGGGTATACCCTCTGAACTCTCCAAAAAGTAATACACTGAACAACAAACCTACTTGTCTGTTATTTAAAAAAAGGGGAGGGGGAGGGGGAGGGGGAAGGTCATGTTAGAATAGTTACTACATTAAACAGACAAGTTCAAGGTACTCTTGGAACCCAGAGGTACTTTTGTGAGGCTACAAGAACTTTTCTGTGAGGAAGGATTGAATAAAAGTGAGCATAGGCTGGTATTCTTTTTCTTGGGCAGCTAAAGAAAGTGAAATGATTTTAATTTCTATTTTTTTAGGGAAAAATGTGTCTTCTTAGATATCTTAAGCTGTATATTTTTCTAAAAGCACAAGTCTATTTACCTTTTCTGTACATCAACCATTTGGAAAATCATGATTCTCAACATACACATTCTTAATTCCAGTACTAACCAGTCTCAGTAGAATGTTACTCACCTAAGAAAGAGAAAGTGTACAAAGATTCATACACTGAAACATACAGCCAATGTATTTTCTTTGTCATAGCCAGTGCCTCCTCTAGCTGAATTTAAACCTGCAATGCAGAGATACAATTGGTGAGATCACAGTAATTTAAATTTCAATAACACTTAAATTCAGATTACCCCAAAGAAACCTGGCTGAAGAATGTCAGGAAAAAACTTTTTTCAGACTTTCTCATCTTCAATAATGAATAAAATATTTTAGAGGGAACAGGAAAATTTCTTCTAGTAAAGGAGAAGCAGAAGTTGGGGCTGCTTTTCTCATAAAGCCTTTTTTTTTCTACATAACAACACTAATAGAGTTATAGATCTAGTTGCACTTCAAAGTAAAGAACACAAGGTCCTCTTCTGATTCAAATAATCAGAATATTCCAGTTGATGACAAGACTAGACAGCCTGTAATGCTTTCTGGCTTCCTTTAAGTCAGGTTCTTTTGGTATTCCTCTGCTGTTTTTCCATTTTATGGATCTTGGGTAAACTATTTAAAAGTGTGAAGTGAGGCACAGAGTGTAGATAGACTGTGGAAGTCCTGATGTGGATGCCTAAATTTAAATAGTGACACAGCAAATGGACACATTCATGGAAGAATTATCAATTGATGTCTATTAAATACAAAGAGACAATCTTTGGCTAGGGAGGTTGTTCAACAACAAATTACTAGGGACTGTTAGCAATTTGGTGGGAATATCATTACTTGACTTGTTTCTGTACTTTTTGGCTGGTCACAGATGGAGACAGGTACTGGACAAAGGGGCCTCTGATCTGACCCAACATGGGCATACTAAGGTTCTTGCAATACGTCCCCACAGACTTATCATAGAATCATAGAATCAATTGGGTTGGAAAAGACCTCCGAGATCATCAAGTCCAACCCTTGGTCCAACTCCAGCCCATTTACCAGATCATGGCACTCAGTGCTACGCCCAGTCTCAGTTTAAAAACCTCCAGGGATGGGGAATCCACCACCTCTCTGGGCAGCCCATTCCAATGCCGGATTACTCTCTCTGGAAAGAATTTTTTCCTGATCTCCAACTTAAATTTCCCCTGGCAGAGCTTGAGCCCGTGCCCCCTTGTCCTATTGCTGAGTGCCTGGGAGAAGAGACCAACCCCCACCTGGCTAGAACTTCCCTTCAGGTAGTTATAGACAGTGATGAGGTCACCTCATGTTGAGATCTTGATGGCAAATAATTTCTGCATCATTTTCAAATTCAAAGAGGATGAAACAGATGCTATCACACAGAAAGGCCTTTGTTTTAAATAAAAACAAGACAAAAGATATAGATTAGGAACGTGCAAAAGTAACACCTCGTAGTAAAATCACCTCTCTCGGTAGTTTGGACTACAGGGAAAGTCACTGCCTGAAATATTGCATGATGTAATATCATAAATATCACAAAAAAAGATGAATGATTTTACAGGTTCAAGAGGTTCAAGTACCTCCTTGAACCTAAGCAGACCGTAGCTGCGTTTGGTGAAGAAGATGGAGAGATTTGCAACCAGCACTAAGGAAGGAATGAAAAAACTTGTATCACATCCTGTTTGGGCTGGTTCTCCAGCATAAAAAATCTGGCACCCTCTGGGGTGACCTTTGGCACCAGCTGGTTTATAGCTCAGACTCACACATCTGTCTCCAGAGCTGAACACCTCTTGGGCCTCACCTCACCCTCCACCAGAAAGTGCACACGTTCTGGATCCCAGCTGAACTGGATACTTTTCACTTCCAAATGATTTAAAATGAGAGACAATCATCTTTTAGGGCTTCTATGGGTGAGGTTATTTCACAGTTATGCTGGTACTCTTTGTAGATTAATGATGTAAACTTGTTAGAGACACAATATGGAACACATAGATTAATGATCTCCCAATACAGTATGATTCACAGGTACTTTTGCTTAATTGTCATATGCAAACTGGCCTCAAAATAGATACGCTTTTACCCAGAGCATTTAAAGTCAAGAAAGTCTGAACTGCACAACCAATTTTGTAGACTGTGTTGCTGGAAATTATCTGATTCTGAGGCAATATGGATGTTGTAAATGCAATCCTTTTGTCCCACGAGAAAAATAAAATACAGACTCCACTTTTTCCAATAAAAAAATTAAAGTTCTCTTTATCTAAAGATATTAAACAAATTAAATTCAGTTATGGTGCATTCCACTTACAGGGCTCCTTTTCTTTCCTGTCATGCTTAGCATCTTGTTTTAGGATCCCTGTGATGTGGTACTCCTGCTGCAAGAGAATTGTTTCTAGTTCAGGGAAAGAATGATGCGTCTTTAATAAACAAACATGGGAACTAATACAAATCCGTGTTGACAAATGCTTGTCAAGGAGAAAACCAAAGAAACAAAATCAATACATGGTCTTGCATTAAATCACATTGTTTACAGATAGATATCTTGGAACTTCTTTTTTTTTTGCTTGTGGTTTTTTTGTTTTGGTTTTTTTTTTTGTTTGTTTGTTGGTTTACTAAATAGCTGTCCCTGATTAATTTAGGATAAACCAGAGTTTGGCTTTATAACAACAGAAGTTTTTTTAAAAAAGTTTACAGCCAACCTTTTCAAATATTCTGTCGTTTTTAAGGGAAAAAACATTCCTCCCAGCCTTCCTTATTCTGACACCATTTTACTTTAGAAGATCTCAAAGTACAAGTGAATACATGACACTTGCAGTGTCTCCAGTGTACACATTTTACGTTTGATTTATGACATTACTATATAGGTGCACTTGACAGCTTTCAGATTGAAGCAGAGACAAGAGAGCTTTAAAGTGAGATGGGTTATCTGGGTAAATCTATCAAGGGTTCGTCCTGGGAGAACAAGGAGAGAGGCTTTGTAGAGCCCTGCTGTGTAGCAAGCCTCCATGCTGAGCACATCCCAAGCTCCCTGACAGTTGCGCTCAGCCTTCACTGTAATAACGAATAAAAGGGAGCTCCCTGTAGATTACAGATCTTCCGTGTTTTGACATTGACCTTAATACATAATTTAACCACAAAGCCTGAGAAGTGTGGAACAAGATAAGAAAAGACCACAGAACTGGCAAATAAAGTGATGTTCAATCAGAAATCATATTTGTTCCTGATAGTGGAGATGTGGGCATTAAAAGGGGAGACAGAGAGAGACTGAGAGAGACAGAGAGAGGGGAAGAGAGAGGGAAGAACAGTCTGAGTTATTTGAAGGCTTATGGATCTCTTTTAAAGGACATATGGTTGTCAAATAAAAGTTTGTCCTGGATTTGCAGTAAGAAATAAAAAAAAGTCAATGGTTATTAAATTTTCATAGACACTGGGTTGCTGCTTTTCTCAAAATACTGTAATGGCATTTTCCATGTTTGCCTCATTTTTGTACTTTTGCTTTTAGCTCAATGGACTGTGGAGGAGGCAGTACATAGAATTAGCATAAAGCTGTCCTTAGACATATATTTAGCCTAATCGTGTGTAATATCTGCCGATTCTAGACCTTAGCTTGGTTTTCTACATTAAAAGAAAGAATTGTTTGGATGCTGAGAGTTTGTAGGTTTTGCTTCTTATTTACAGAGAACACTCAATACACAAGTGAAATGCACAGTGGGATGGGCTGCTAGCATGGCAATGGCATATTTTTACTTTAGCAGAAGAGGCTCATACTAAGGAACAGAATTTTTTACCATGAAAGGGTGTGACTGTGGATACTGTTAAAATTAAGCACAATTCTTATGGGAAACTTAGCAGGGATAAAATGATGTAAAAAAGAAAAAAATGAATTTCATATATCACGAAGGAGGCAAAGAGCTGGAAAAAAGTGACTTTTCATCATTTGTGTTTGTTTTGTTTTTTTCATCCCTATTGGACGACATGTATGATGAGCTAATCTCACATTTTTGCTTCTAAGTCTTTTTATATGGCTCGTCATTCACTTCTTGTTCTTGTGCTACAACATCTGGATGGTCTTGTCCTAAAGAAAATTCCTATTAATCATCGATATTTTAAATGCAAAATATTTGAAAAATATTTATATTTAATGAAATTTAAATTTATGTTTTTAGTTTGATTCTGGTTGCAAAGTTAAAATTTGATGTCTCCTTTTGGATATGGTCTTCAGACTCCTCTGTTATCCCCAAATCCTTCAATTCCATTTTTGAAATACATGCAGGCACCTCAGAGCCTTCCTTTATCCCCAAATTCTTAAATTCCATTTTGGAAATACATGCAGATGCCTAACTAGTTTGTGTGGTTTTGTATGATGTACCCAAGAATGAGATTCCTTAGTGTTCAACCATAGGTACATATTTGGCCTGGTTTGAGTACAAATATTTTGACTCTTAAAATAAAGTCAAACCATGAGAGTAAAGAATTAGACATGAAAGACAATACACTCTTTCATGTGTAGAGCTGGAATTGTGTTTCTTTCATTTCCAAAAGCAAACAAGTGAGCAAAATCACTCTAAGGGAATTAGAGTATATCAGTATTTTCATTTGGGATCACTGTAATGTATCATGCAATGCATACTTTGAAACAGTATGTTGAAATATGTTGGGGGTTTTTTTATATACATGTATATATATTTAAGATCAGTCTGCGCATCAGAAAATACTCAAGTTCAGAGTAAGGTTTAAACTCAACATAATACAATGGTCCTAACATTATCTCCCTCTCACCACAGAACTCCGCTCACCCTGTAACCCCTTTGACATGCTCACTTTTGTATGAACAATACAACCCACCCCACTGCGTACTTCAAAGGGCTCAACACAATACTCCAGCCCTCTCTCTCCTGCTACATTATTGAAGAACATGATGACAGTTCAAGTCCCACAGCTACATGGCAAGTCCTTCTCCAGGATAAACTGGCCTAATTTAGTAGTAAGGATTGTGCTCTAAGTGAACTTCATAGTGCTTACACCAGGCTTGTTAGGACTACAGTTAACTACCTTCACAACAATTTTTATATTTGAGAGAAAAAGGAAGAAATAAATGGGGAAAACCCACAACTCCAACCCAAACATCTCAACTATTTCTGGTCCACCTAAGCAACTTTCCATCACTGTGGTCATAGCAGATATGGGGTAAAACTGTATCCATATAGAGAGAAGTGAGTGAAACAGAAAGAACTCCAAGGAATAACTCTTGGAGATGACATCAGTAAGATGTTTTTTTACTAAGGAGAGGAGACAAAACTATTTTGTTCTACTAAAAATTGTTCTGCATAAAGCCTGGTAGGGAGGTTGACAAGGCAGTTTCAGAGAAAGGGAGAGACAAACTATTAAGTTTGTTCAGGTTACTTGCAGTATATTAAATACTCGACCATTTATTTAGATCCAAATGTTCTAGCTTGTCTTTCAAATCTGCTGTTACATACATTCATCATTTTTAATGGTCATTTTTGTTTGATTTATATAATAATGTCACAGATTTCCATGAAAATACATTACAGGAATTTACAGGTGATGCCTGTTGTATAACATTGCCATAACAGATGCAGCTCCAAACTTAGTAGCTTGCCTTACTGGCCCACCAATCTGAAGGTCTGTCTGTGCAATGCATTGCAAACCAGGGTGTTAAGAGTCCAAAAAAGAGAACAAATGGTACGAGGAAGAGGAAAGTGAAATAGAGTGCTTTGGATTTGGCAAAAAATCTGGGGAAGTGTAATCTGCTGTGACATTTCCCTATCCTCATTAGGACTAACTTTCACAAACTGATGGAGAGCTGGCAGGTCTGCAAATCTTCTATGATTGCCTGTAGAGTCACAAGGACTGGAAATGCAGTGATCACTTACAGGGTGGCTTATGGAGTTGTTTCTGACTTATGGATGGGAGATGTTGCTTTCATCATGAAGACACACAGTTAAAGTAGCTTCCCAGTTTTATCTGTAGACCACCAAGGTGATCTGTTTCAGAGTTTAGAAAAACAAAACCAAAAGCTGAGGCAACTGGGGCTGATCCTTGAGCAGAAAAGTAGAAATTTATTTTTCTCCCTGATAAGGAACCAGTGCCTGAAGTAGATAAAATTCTCCAATGTTTTAAAATTATAATGAATGCTGAAAAGTTAAGGGGAAAGCTCAGACAGGTATTTAGAGGCTATATTAAAGCCATAAAGGCAAATAAAACAGAAGAGGGACACAGCTTTTGACTGAGTTTTGTTCATAGAAGTACCACATTTCTCATGAGAGCAAAGGGAAAGAAATGGACATTTGATCTTCAGAGTTCCATCAGGGGACAAAAAAACCTTCAGAAGAGATATTATCAATAATATAGATGGAACTATAGAGTAATTTAGCACAGACTCAAAATTACCAGGCCAATCCTTGTGAAATTAGGTCATTGAAAACAGCCCTTATTCAAAACTTCACACTTTGTTGTGAATAAGTAGAAAATTTGATGCTTAGACTCAGTGCTTGAGCCCATGTCTTTGACAACCAGTCAAATGGGTCTGTAGAAGAAATGTAGGCATATTTATTTTTTAAAAAAGGACAAAAGTACCTTTTTCAGCTGATGTGAATGAATATAAAATAGTCCAGTATATGTGCCAATATCAAGAAAGGAAAAAAGCCATGCATTTGCAAAAACTCTCAGACTGGAGCAGGTAATGAAATGAATAAATAGTGTGCAGCGGTGAGCTGTGCATCTGCTCAGCAAAGAAAGATGCTGCAAAGTCAAAAGAATGGAAAGTAAAACAAAGCACAAATGGCCTCCATGTGATGCACAAATTAGGCCCAGGAGCAAGAATGAAAGAAGTGAGAAAAAATAGAACACACTTGTTCAAAAGAGAGTATAAAGTTGGTGAAGTCAAAGGTGAGACTGAAATCTGAAAGCAAGGGACAAATTCCAGGCCTGGCCAAGTGTGAAATGTCACTGATGTTCAAAGGCACAAAGAGTAAAACAAGACGTTGTGGTAGTGCACTAAGGAGAGCAAGTAGTCCATGGCATAAGCTTGGTCTCGTCACTGGAATGTGTGCCAAAGCCCAGTAGATTCATAGCCCTGGGAACAAACCTGAACCAGACATGAATGTGCCAATGCGTGAAGTGAAGTGTGTGTGCAGAAAAAAGGGGTCACCTGGTGACATTCAAGGTATAGTTAATGGAAGATGCAGAATCTCTTACATGTGGCACTAATAAAAGCACAGCAAAACATGACAACAGATGGCTTCATTCACAGGATCAGCCAAGGCAATAAAACAGACTTGTTCTTTGTAGCTGTGGAGAAAAATAGCAAAAAGGATTGGTCTTGGATTTTGCAGTGACCACAAGATGCTGAACAAGACTATTTAAAAAGGGAAACATTCCATTTGCTCTCAAGGTACAGAATGTTTGCTGAGATGGCAGAAGCCAAGTTCTTTGGAAGTTTAGATAGAGAGGGAGGGGTTTGGCAGACTCCCCTGGACACTGAGTGCTTTGAAATTTGCTTTCAAATCACCATTTTTCAGATGCTGCTTCCTGAGATTGCTTTTTGGAATCCGTTTACCACCAGAACAACTTTGCAGAACAACAGCCCAAACACTAGGAGTTCTCCCAGGGATGAAAATACATGTGAAAAGCGCAGCACCACTACTGAACATCGGGAATGTGGAGAATACATCAGAAGGTGGAGAATTGTGGAGAATACTGAAAATTGCAAGAAGAAATAACCTTAAACTGAATACCTCCAAATTGTCCATCTCAAGCTAGAGAGAGAAATAGACCACAAAACAAATGATGCCTAGCTCATCTACAGCAGAGGCCTTGAGGGCTATGACAGTAACATAGGACAAGCAGATGAATGCATATTCTAAGTAGAACATGCAACAGCCATGGAAAGTTTTGTGGTTTTGTCTAGAGTTGAAAGACAAGACACTGAGCACAGATCACTTTTTGTGAACACAAAGAAGGACTTGATGAAACAGTGCCAAGCAAGGTTACTGCAATTTTTGTTTTCAAAGGCTGAGAGGAGGCTGTGAATATGGAGCTCCTGCTCAGAAGTTAACCAGTAAGCGCAAGCAGTCATGTGACCTCGAATGAGCCATAATACAGTGTATGACCACTACAAATGTATGAAGCTCTGTATTTACCCTGGATGTGGGATGAGTCAGGCAAGCAGTCATATGAACTATAAGCAGAGAATGATAAGAGACATTTCTCATGCTCACATTGGATCATCTGGAGATCAGTTACAAAAAGTACAAGAATGGGAGTTACCATGGTAAGGCAAAATAAAATGTAGGGAGGACATTCATCAACAAGGAGACCTTCGAATGACCACTCAAAAAACATAGCAGTGAAGTTGCACTTTATTCACAGATGAAGACAGATATCATAAATAAAGACTGGTTTAACTGTGTCAAGTAGATCTCTGTAAGTTAGCCTTTAATGTCTATATTATTCATATGTTCCAGGTTCCAAAATCAGAAGTGAAACATGATTTATGTGGATAAGCATAGCATCTCTCAAGGCATATGACTAATTGAAAAGACCACAGGTTTAGCTGTGATCAAGTGTGCTACAACTGATGCATAAGTGTTAAGAAAGGGAATGGTTATTACTGTACATCAGTTCACAAATTCTGAACTCCCAAATGTTTCTACAGTGTATGCATTTTAACATAAGACATCAAAGGCTTGATTCACTCGCCCATGTATGAGCTTCTCATTCCATTTAAGATGCACAGGCATACCTGAAACATCCACAAGGAATGATGCAGGACTTAAAGGAGACCGGTATATTACTATAGTGTGAGCTGGAGGACATGGTAGACATATTAGGGTGTCTCAAATCTCAAGGTACCTATAGGTACCATAAAGACTCAAGTAAGTCTTTGACCATAGATATCAGAGGCACGACAGAGCACACTCTCTGTATAAGGAAGTATTTGCTTAGGAAACACTTGGCACAAAAGAACCCTGGGAAAAAATAAAAGGAAATCAGCCATGCAAGTCCTCATGGATACCTGAGACAGGGAAACAAGCTTTAATCAGAGAACTACAGATAACTGCAATTTTTGGCAAACAGCCTTGAGAAGTTAGAATGAACACAGAACTGTAACAGTCACCAGGTGTTTACCACAGCCCAAAAATACAGACTTCAGCAAGATTACTGCTGTCAGAAAAAAACCCTAAAGATACATCACCTAGTTTACATTCCGGGATTTGAGCCAATGAATGGACTTCTCAGACAAACTTATCATCTCGATACTGTGCTTATAGGAAAACTTACTTACGTTTTGGTATTTGGATGATATCCCTGTCTTTTTTTTTTTTTTTTTAATTAGAGCTACAAGGTCACCTTATGAAAGAGCTGGAGAATTCCCCTGATTAGCTAGCCAGCACAAGGTTGGTACAGCCCATGTAGTGTGTAGAGGCCTGGTGCTTGATGTGGTTTTGGCTATTTCCAGGGTGAAGGTGAGCATGACCTTGGTCTTCAGGACATGAAGAACAGGCATTGAGGAGCTTCAAGAACACATGCCTCTGATCACTGGTACTTACCTGCCAAAGCTGGGCCCAAAGTCACCTTTGTACTTCCATTGGCCCTGGCATTGAGATTAACTTGCAGAACAGTAGAATTGTGGTTTCCCACAATCATTTCTTTGAGTTCTTCTTTCACTTAAGGTGTGGCTGGTTCACATGTAAAACTGCCTCCTGCTGCCCCTGATAAGCTCCCTTTGAGCACTTCCTTCTGCAGGCTTCTTCTTCACATTCTGTATCCAGGTGAGTCTATGGCCATCCAAGCAGGTTTTGTTGTATCTGGAAAGCTGCAATTGAGCTGTGCTGAAACAGAAGCTGCAGATATGTAGTCTTAGGGAAGGATACCCTTCCTGGTTAGGAGAGGAGAGATCATTCTGACATGGGGATTTTTCCTCTGGGACATGGCACCAAACACGCCCATGGCACTTTGCAGATAAGAAGAAATCTGTGCTAAAACAGAGATGTCATTTCAAACTTGTTTTTGAATTACAGATGTAAAGAAAAAGCAGTGAATAGCACAAAATTGCTATATTTGTTATTTCTTCTCTTTTAACTTGCACACAGCTGAAGCAAATTATTTTATGTCCAGTAAAAGTCATCTCCCATAAATGTGCTGCTTCTTTCCTTTCATATGAATTTTTTCCGTATGCTTTAAGAACTTTTGAAAATGCAGGGCAAATAATTGCACTGTTGATAAAAATATAGCATAAGTAGTGGAGACTGCTGCAATAATGAAGAAAAAAAAGAAACAATCTTTTGGAGTCAGAAAGCCTGGGGCAAATGAAAATCCTCTTGGAAACTTCAGTGGTAGTTTTGCTTGAGTTGAGATTACGGACTCATGAGCTCTGTGAGTGGACAGGCATGCCTATATAATCTTTATGACATGTGCATGTTATTTAATAGGGTGGCTGCAAACGAAATTCCCAGTGTGGAAAATCATTGTCTTGAATGGAACTGAAGTCCCAGCTTAGATCAAAATCCATCCTTTGCTGCTTCAAAAAATGATCTAAAGCTTTGGAGGAAGTTTTCCTGTTTCTGCTGTGTACGTGTACAAGTAGAAAAGGACATGAACTGGGATCTCAAAGCATCTCATGTGCTGTTTGAGATTTGGGATCCAGGAAAAACAACATTGCGCCTTGGGTCTACAACCTCTTCAGCTGAAACTTAGGTAGCATAAGTGACTTATTTTTGTGCAGAAGAAGAAGAATGCATGGATTCAGAAAACTGGTAAGAGGGATGAGAGTCTTCTTAATGTTCCTCAGTATATTTTTTGTAAGTAACAAATTCCCTTCTACTAAAAAAATAGTTGAACCAATTTAATAACATGTTCAATTGAAAAAAATTGTTAAGAGAAGGAAACCTTTTGGGTCCCAATTACTGTTAATTTGTAATCCAGTGAGGTCAAGTACCTGATTAAATATTTATATAGGAGAAAGGTCATAGTCTTTTGTGATCTTCTATGCCCTGTGTTAATTTTCCGTCAGATGCAATGAGTTCCTTTTGGAGAACACTTTATCAGAGAAAGTAAGGCTTGCTCTTGGTCTCAGAAAAAGCAGCTGTTGGGTTTTGATGTCAAACAGCTGAAATCAATCTCTTGCAGTTAGATAAATTTTTTAGCTCAAGTTTTTCCAAGCAATTTAGTGATTTTAGGCTTCTCAACATTTGAATGTTCATCTTGAGACCTTTGAAAGGCTTTACAGAAATGAAGAGTGTCTGATCTCTGGAAGTTGGGACGCTTTAAAGAGGTCTCTGCTGGACACGTGTATGTCATATGGAAGCCCTCCAAAATCACTAGTTACTTTTGAAAACCTTGAGCTCAAAGGATACAAAACTGTTTTTTACCTATTGTAATTTGTTCTGTAATTCAAAGCCCCCCAAAAAGATGTGCCATATCAGGCTCGGGGGTATCTGATGAACAAATAAGTCTCTAGGCTGAAGTCAGACAAAACCAACTGGAACCAGTAGAGATTTGCCAGAATTTGTAGTTTTCTCACTGTATGTATGAAGGGGAAAACCACCCTGTCTGCTGTTCCAGATGGACTGATGGGACAGGTGGAGATCAACCAAAGTCTCTCTTTGAAACACTTCCCTTGCTGTGGCACTGTGTGGAGAAGTGCACTCACTGCAGTCAGGATGTGGCCTTGGACATCCTCTTGGGGTGAGCTCAGCGTCTTCTAGGGAGTGGTCAGGTGCTCCAAGTACCCGGTGGGGTGATCTTTCTGCCAGTGGTAGCCTTTGGCACCCTGATGGGGGACATAATTTCTGTGAAAAACCTATTTTATCATTCTCATATTGAAATTAATATCTTGACCTGCACACTTGTTTGTTGTTTTGTTTGGTTTTTTGGGTTTTTTTTCCGTGTGTGTGTGTGTTCACTCATATTTATCTGGATGTATTTTAATTCTTCTTTTACTACATTTTAATTTTCTGTGTATCTCTCTAACAATGCTGTACACAACTACATCAGAAATGTACATTCAAACAAAATGTTCTATACCAGACAAATATATTATCTAAGTTGGAAGACACAGGAAGCATTTAGGTGCAGAAGGATGGCAATAATTATAGTTTCTAGAGGGGGTTCATTTGCCATAACCAGTTACATCATGTATCATACAAAAAAACCCTCTGGGTATGAGAAAATTATGGGGTTTGTATTTATGATGCAGCTTTTTAGCTGGGGAAAACCTGTATGGAGTCATTTACATGAATGCCACTGGAGCTGTAACACTGCTCCAATGACATGCAGACATTCTGAATTAATACTGTTGGAAATTACCCAGCTGGGTAGAATTTGGACTGGTAACTATTCTTTATTGTACTGTTATTTTTTCCCTTTGTAAGTTATGATTATTTAGCAACTGAGTTAAGGGTCTTTGGCCAATGAACATTAAATAGTACTGGGAGAAAGATATGACATTTGCAGTAACTTTTTTTCCCTTTGTTGATGTGTAGTCCCACTACTAACACCCTTGAGATTGAAGATGATGCAGATGAACCAGGTAGCTGTATCCTTAGGAGAGTAGCATTCCTGCTACACTACCTTTTCATGAAGATTAACTGTAGAATCAACAGAATATTTGCTGTCATAATGCTATACTTTTCTCTTGTTTGTCAGGTTTGAAATGTGGGCTCTTGGGAGCAGTGGTTATCAGTCATTCCCTGTTTATATAATACTGAATAGAACAGGACTGTGGCCCTGTTTGCCTACTAGTAGGCTGAATTTTCTAATCTGTTATTACAAAGTCAAACATGAATTAGCCAATCTAGGCTCCCATTTTACTCAGTGGGCAGAATTAAGCACTGAAGAATGAGTTTATTTTAAATTTGAATGTTTTAATGGAGAAAGAAAATCCTTGATGTAGAAACTGTATCTGTTGTTTTCCCAGAACATGTAGAATTGAAGGCCAGGAAGTAATCATCTTGTCTAGCCTTTAGTATTATCACAAACCATTACATATCCCAAATTACAGCCAGAGAACACAAATAACTTATACTTCAGTGAAAGAATATCTTCATAAATCTAACCAGTCTTACATGGAAGAAGTCCAAAAATGTAAAAGTAACCCACTATTTCTAGTGGTACAGAGTTCCCAAGCTTAATCGCTGTCCTGCAGCACAAGTCACCAATACATTTATTCTGATCTGAATTGTCTGGTTAAGCTTCCCAGGCTTTGGGTTCTTGCTATACTCTTCTCTAGAATTTTCCACAGCATTTGCTACCTGAGAAGATGTTACTGAAATCATATCACTTCTCAACCTTTCTTCAAGAAAATAAATATGCTGAGTTCCTAGAGTGTCTCATTGTAAAGCATTTTCTTTAGCTTTTGGGATACTTTCTTCACATTTTCCATTTTTTTCTGTTTCCTTCTTAGAACATGGACACCATATGTATTCACCATTGTGATAAACCATCTCTTGTTCCTGCAATTCCTGTTTAAGCATAAAAGGGCTCTTCTTTTTTTTGCCACTGTAAACCACTCTGGGTTCCTGTTGAGCTGTTCTCACATTAGAACTTGTTTATTTTAATTTACCTGCAGACATTTCTGTGTAATAGTCTGTATCTGTGTGCTAAATTATGACCACAAAACTTCAGGGTAAGTGCCTGCTAAAGTATTCTATGTAACATAAGAGGTCTGATAGCTTTCACTGCACTTGCAGCAGAAAGAGCTTGAACACTGAATATACAATGACATTTTTCCAAAATCTATCAAGTCTGGGTATTAACACAGTGACAGACTTCTGCAGGGTGACACTAGCCAAATAATTTGACTCACCATGTTGCATTAGATTTTTGAGCATGTCAACAGTCTGTGTTGTGATGAGCCAAAACACTAAGGGAAACAGAGCTCTTCCAAAAATGACAATTTAAGCCCATTTTAATTCTGTTCCCTCACTAAGCTTAAGGATTGGCAGCTGAGAATCCAGCTTACCCCTTTAATGAGACTGTTGCTTTCAGCCAAGGAATTTGTAGCATGTTTTACTGGAGTAAATTAATTACGCAGTAAAGAACTTGGTGTGTTTTGAAGCCAAACTGCAGACTCCTTAGAAGAGAGTGCACTTTCTAAAATAGAATATTACATAGCACACTCATATTCTTTAGTGAAGAAAATACCAGCTTGGATTCAGAATTATGGGCTGGTGAACTGCTTTTTCCTACTTATATTCCAGCCCAAGGAAGGATTTCCTACTGTAATTTTAATATTTCTCCCTGGCAACTTTTTTAACTGGTGCTGTTTGGAAGAGGGAATTACAGTGCTTGCCCACTGTCTCATAACATCTGCGTTACTAGAACTGGATTAGTAGATACAGGAAGTCCTTGATTCAACAGAACCCTAAATTTGAAGAAAGCTTAGACTGTAAGCTGCTAGGCAAGAGGCTGTTCTGCTGGTGTCCATACAGTGACTTTCAGAGTGCCATTCTTGCCCACGACAAAAAGCTCCCAGGTGCTCAAGTAATAAAACTGAAAAATATGCAAATAGTCTCCTTGAAGATCCAGTGCTTTGACGGATCAGGGCCACGACTCAGCAGATGAATGATGTTGGCTCACAGCAGCTGAACAAGCCCTATTGTTTTAGGAAGCTGTCATCTTGTGCTCCAAATTCTAATCCTTCATTAAAAATAGCCTCTAGCATATAATTGCAAAAATAGCCTTCCCCACTTGGACTGACAGCAAATTGATGCTGTGTTGCCTCTAGCTTCTGTAATAACTGGAGACAGCAGCTCAGACTGGCCTATATTCAGTCCTTTCACTTCAATATCTTGTTGACTCTGAAGCCTAATCATGACTGTCTCAGAGTTCATGCTATTATTTAACTTATGATCAAATATGCAAGAAACAAGAACAAAAATGATCAACAGGGTTAATGTCTTTAGAGCATTCAAAACTTAAAGTATATGATTGCTGTTTGCCATGTGATCCTTTACCTCAAAACACACCAAGTGGCTACTTGTGAGGCATGATATATCTCCACAATAAATTCTGTTTCATTAAAAAATATATTTGTTACTATGGTGAAATTGGAACTAGTTCTTAAAGAGTCATTGTTTTTTGGTTCCTCTTCTTTTATGCTCATAAGAATGTAACTTTAGGTAATTTCCAGTTTATCATGTTTTTAATAAAAAAAGATGGAGGTTTGCTCAGACTGTCTTGAGATTAAGTTCCCTAGTCCATCTTCTTACTGGAAATGTGTATAGTATGCTCATATGAACTGCTCATTTTTTCCCCATTCACTTTGTAGATGAAAGACTTATGGAATGAAGTGAGTGAAATAAATAAATAAATAAAAGGAAAAATATCCAAGACAAGACCAACTGTACTGCAGCCAGCTGAGAACATTTTTTCAACATCTGGTCAAAAACATCTGTGGCATTGGTCTAAGAGCAGGTGCAGCATTCAGGAACAGGGTATTAGAGATTCAGATGGACAATGTGTGTAAATGGTTCAGGGAAAACTTTTGCAAATCTGGCAGTTAAAATAACATATTCCAAGGAAGTCCAGGGAATTAAAGGATGATCTTTTCCTAAGGCTCACTCTTAAATTTGTTGATTATGTGTGAATGAAGGAGATATTTTGAAACCTGGATAGCACCTAATATGGTCTAAAGAAAATATTTTGATCTGGAACGCTGCAAATAAAGCCAGTTCCAATACAAACCCTTTACCTATCAAAAAACTTTTAGGCAATGCACCAGTCCTTGTGAAAATGCACTTTTATATATAAAAAATATATGTGAGACTGTGAAATAGTGTCATATAGTATGAAAACAAATTGTTCTTTCTCTGTCATATTTTAAAGAATAAGTGTGCTGACAAGAAAACTGAATCAATGTTAGGCTTCTGTGAGCATATCTTCATGAACCAGGAATATATGAGAAGCCAATTGAATATGAAATTCCTAGTTTTTCTTTCTCCTGTGAAATCCTCTAGGTGTTTGTTAATTTGTTAAAGACCTTCCAGAATGCAGTCTTTCTCTGACACAGATGGTATCAGGGGTTGCATACATCCTGCAACATCACAGAATGACACATTCTGTGATATATTCTGTAAACAACAAAATGCAAGTTAATTTCCAAGGTAGGATGAGAAAGAAAGTTTTGGGGGTTTGGTTGGATTTTGTTTGTTTCCTTGTTGTTGTTGGTTTTTTTATTATTGCTTTTTATTTTTTTAAGATAAATGCTTTTTGCCGAATACTTATTACTACTCAAAAATCCGGGTTACTTGAGGCAAACAGAACATAATCTGGGGATTAATCCATTTTTCTATCATGTCTTCAGGGCTCTGTAGTAACACAATTTCCCCCTGATGCTATGAAGACTATTAAACTGAAATATTTCAGAATATTTTAAATGTTTCCCATTTGCTGTAGTGGAAATACAAGGAAAAACACCTATGGATGACAAATGAGATTAAAATAGCTGTTACAGAAGTTGTTTCATTGGCTTATTATAGTTTATTTTTCCAGAGTATTTTTATAAGATACTGATAGTCTTCTTTTCAGGTGGATTTTGAGTTGCCCTATTTATAAAAATGTGTTATTATTTTAGTTGTGAATATCTGTTCACCAGGGTGATAATAAACATACACTCTGCTTTCCTGCCTCTACAGAGCTGGAGGCGGGTTTTCACCTTGTCCTAGTTAGACCAGTCATTGATACAATGTAGAGGTGATCATTAACTACAGCTGTATACAGAGACCCTACAGTTTTAACAGTATTAGGCTTTTCTTGGGCAAGTGAAGAAATGCCAGAGGAGATTGTCTAAGTGCATACTGACACTTTCAAGAATCAGCTGTTCCCCTAAACATGTCTGACAAACTAAGTAAGTATTAATTATCTAATTTAATGTAGCTTGGCTGATCTGTTTATCAGACAGAAATTTTGTATATCATGTGTGTCTTTTATTATTGTTGTATGTCAAACTGAGGTGGGATTTGCCTCAATTTTTGAAGACTTGTTTCAAAAGAACACAGCTAAAGTTTGCAAGAGAATTATTTTTGTAACATTTTCCCACAAGGTTGGCTTGTCAGCCTTATCAAGGCACTTTATGTGCTCTCTTATAATGTAATATTTAATACCTTTGTTTTTTGCATTTGGTTTCCTTGGTACCATTAGGGTAGGACATGAAAAAAGGCAGATACAAAAGTGTAAATGTTGCTTTGTCATTTAATCTGCCAATCTATACACAACCAGCTGGATGACTAAAGAGCAGGGTCGTGATCCTGCAGGCACCTAACAGAGCACTTCTCATTCTTCATGTGGGTAATTCCACCCAGGTGTTCTCACTGACCAAGGAAACATTTTCCACTTTGATGCATGGAGAACCACAACATAGCACATATGAGGCTTCCTGTGGCAATTTCTCCCCTTGAACTAACACTATAAGGTGGTTGAAGGGCTAGGGCTCAAATGTGAGGTTATGTATGCCTGACAGTCAGCCAAACAATTGGAAATGCAAGAGGTCTGTGGTTTGGGCTTGTTGTAGCATTTAGCAGTCTGCTCAAGTATCTTCAAAAATAATGTTTCATTTCTGTGGCTGCTTGGAAATGTTGAATTCTGCCCCTGTACTGAGTTTTTGGGTTGCTAAAGGTAGTGCCAACTGCAAGGGGAATTTATCACAAACAGTGTTACCAGAAGCTAAGAGAACATAATTCACATTCCCAAAATACAAGGACTTAAAATAGAATGCTGTCAGGTGTGAGAGTTTATGTCCTGGCTATTTTCAACTTTAGTGAGAGGTTCTCATCCTGAATTTGTAGTCAGTGAATTTAGATTTCCACCTATGGCAACACAAAAATGCAGGCCTTTCCTTTTCATGCTCATTCTTACTGGCAATTCAGTGGAGCTTCACTGAGTCTCAGCTGCATCCTCCATAAATAGGGGAATGTACTTCATCTGGCCTTTTTCCAATTCCCTTCATTTTTCTTTCTTCTGAAACTTTTGAATATAGTCCAGTAATGTGGTTCCAAAAAGGAATTCCAGTCCTACTACTATCCCCTACTTTATGTATTTATTTCTCAGTCTTCCTTGTCCTCTATTTCTTCAGTTTCCCATAGGGAAATAAAATAAGAATCATAGAATCAGTTGAGTTGGAAGAGACCTCTGAGATTATGAAGTCCAACCCTTGATCCAACACCACTGTGATTGCTCGATCATGGCACTCAGTGCCACATCCAGTCTCATCTTAAAAACCTCCAGGGTCAGAGAATCCACCACCCTCCTGGGCAGCCCATTCCAATGCCTGACTACTCTCTCTGGAAAGAATTTCTTTCTTATATCCATCTTGAACTTCCTCTGGCAGAGCATAAGCCCATGCCCTCTTGTCCTACTGTTGGTTGCCTGAGTGAAGAGACCAATCCCCACCTGGCTACAATCTCCTTTCAGGTAGTTGTAGAGAGTGATAAGGTCTCCCCCGAGCTAACCAGGTTGTAGAGAGTGATAAGGTCTCCAGGCTAACCAACCCCAGCTCCCTCAGCCTTTCCTCATAGGACTTTAGCTCAAGCCCCTTCACCAGCCTTGTTGCTCTTCTCTGGACCTGCTGCAGTACCTCAATATCTTTCCTGAACTGAGGGGCCCAGAACTGAACACAATACTCAAGGTGTGGCCTCACCAATGCAGAGTACAGGGGAAGGATCACTTCCCTGGTCCTGCTGGCCACGCTATTCTTGATACAGGCCAGGATCCCATTGACCTTCTAGGCCACCTGGGCACACTGCTGGCTCATGTTTAGCCTGCTGTCCATCCAAACACCCAGGTCCCTTTCCACCTGGCTGCTCTCCAGCCACTCTGTGCCCAGCCAGTAAGTCTGCATGGGGTTGTTGTGGCCAAAGTTCAGGAGAAGGAACTCCTCCTTTTTTTTACTTCAATTTTTGATCTTTGGTCCGTTCCTTGTGACAATGGTCATCTCTACTAGAAGCAACATCTCTTGAGTAAAAAAAAAAAGACAAGCCTTTTAAATAAATCATCTCTGCTAGGAGGAAGTGGGAGATGACGGCCATTTTCAGGCACAATCCTCGTTGGAAAGCCAGGCATTCTGTGTTGATTTCAAAGCCCTTTGTTACTACAGAACATTGTTTTATATTCACAAATGTCAGTCTTCAGTAGCATTCTGCATCAAATCTGAACAATATTTTTAAATACCCTTCATTTTTGCTAAATTAGCATAGATTTGTTAATATGGCGGAGAATGTTTGTCTGCTACACAATCTTTCCATATGTTTGATTGCTGCCACTTGTCTGAGTGCAGCTGAACTTTATTGTAGGTCCTACAGAGCTAATTTCACCCAGCCAAAGATGGCACAAGATGCACCTGGGTTTAAGTTTACTTTCTCTGGCTTTTCTGCCATTTCTAACCCCAAGAAGCAACCTGTACTGAATTTTTCCTGAATGCGAGATGTGATACTTTAGCACAGGTGGTATGGCAAACTCAAAAGGTAGTAACTATCCAGTGACACTTCAGGGTCAAAAACAGAGAGAAAACAAGCATTTTACCTTCAACTCCTGTCAGAGAAAGTAGTGGTACGAGTCTGCCTGAAGTACATAAAAACAGCTTGTGTTTTTCTTCTCTTTCAGAAATATTCCTGGATTTTATGTTTATTGTTTAAACAGAACTAGTGAGACCATGTATACTGTGAGATTTTTACACTCAATAAGCTTTGGCATTTAAGTTTCACAAATTGTGTGCCTTCATTAGCTATATTCTCAGAGGTGTTAAGCTCCTGAAAACTCCAGTGTTCAGGGTACAAGTTACTAACCAGCTCTGAAAACTCAGTTGCAAGAGATAGACAATTTTCTTTCTTACCAGCACTTATTTCACTAAGCAGTGTTTCTTGCCGTATAGACTCTGCACAGGGAAACTTTTGTAGTGTTTGCAATATTGTTTCAGAAATGGTTTTATGATTTGTGGCTTCCAGAAAAACATATTCCAATGAAACAGCTTTGACACTTGCTTCACCTGGTTACTCAAAATATTAACATCTCTGTTGAGTGAGGGTATGGCAAGCACATCGAGGACATAGTAATCTTGGGCACTTCCTCTTTCATCACAGACAACTGACACAGAAATTGTTCCAGTTAATTTCTTTTTTCCCCCGGCAACATGGTAATCAAAGACTTTAGGGAGATACTCAGCATGCAACCATTGAGATGTTGGCATGACCCCAGGAGATTTTAGGTTTGCTTCAAGGTAGTAATACAGACTTGGGTTATCAAGATCACTGAGTGCCACATTAACACATGTAAATGCTCCCACCATCTTAAAAAAAAAAAAAGGCTTACCGAATTGTTTTTGTTCTAAACAGTTACCTGTTTTCCTGTGGGGCACATGGGAACAAAATCAGGGTCTCCCCTTGTGCCACACTCTGTGGGTCCAGGACAACCGATGGGGAGCAGCCTCTTCTCCAGGAGAGCAGGGCTGGTACCTGTGGGCAAAGCGCCGCCACCAGAAACGTTAAATGGCATTTCATAGGGAAAAGGTGGAAACCACTTGGAAATATTGCTAAATATTGTTTTTGTCTGCCTCATCCCCATGGATACAGTGGTTCTGGTTTTAAGCTCTCTCTGTTTCTCAGGCTCCTGCCCACCCTGAGGGCACCTGACCTTTTAGGAAGTGGGGAAACAGGAGAAAAACCAAGATCTGCTTCTGTGCTTTAGGGGTGTTGCATTACCCACTTTTTTTTGAGAAATTAGGGGTGTCTCTCCTCCCTAAAGTCCGGGGCTGTTTCTTGCACCCCTCACCCCCACCCTGGGTGCGGAAGCTCCCTCTGGTTGTGGTGGCATGAAGGGCCCTTTGCCCAGGGAAGGAGAGAGCTCTGGAGAAGAACCACCTTAGTTTATTTTCAAGAGCTTCAGGCCTCCTCCCTTATGTGTTCCCTGGGAATTTTCCCCTCTGTTACCCAGGGCTAGGAAGGGGTGATGGAGCCCAAGGGCAGGCTGAGTCCTGGTGGACAGAGCTGCCCAGGGGCAGCAGAAGCTGTAGGAATGCTGGGCCCATGGAGCAGAATGCCAGTGGCTTCTGGCACCTTCCTGAGCCCACTCATCTGGGTCAGCATGGGTACATTAAAAGAGGGGCTCATAACAGGGAAAACGCTGTGTGCAATAGTGCTGTGGGGCAGCACTTGGAAGTGCACAGGGGTTCTGCCTGATTTTGGAAGGCATCACCTCCTGGAGCAAGGGGCTGACCCCCTTAGGAGCCCCCAGTGGTGCCAGTGACTGGAGGGGGAATGGTGGGAAGGTGGAAGGATGGGACACGAGGCGGGGCAGAATGGGAGAACCCTCACACACCCCTTTGCTGTCTGGTTACGTCTGTCTCCAGTCAGGACCGCATGGATAATGCAAGTACCAGATAAGCGAACACTTATGGATTTCCGTAGGATTTAAGGGTTAGTTAAATATGCTCCTCTAAAAAAAAAAGGAAAAGTTTTCTCACTGTTTTGATACAGTATTTCTGTTATCATGATATTAATAATTTCGAGGACACTGTGGAAGACTGTACTAAGCTGTTGCCGTGTCAATTACACAGAGCTATATTTTTGTGCTCATTATTATTCTTGGATGTCTCTAATTTACATCTAAATGTACTGACTAATTTTGATTCAATCATGTCAAAAATGATAGGTCATGTGTGGGAGGAGATGACAGTCCTACCATCAGGAATTGCCAGAATGTGAATTCCTTGGGGCAATGATTTAATGCCCAAGTCAAGCAGTGCTGTCAGAATTGGAGGCCAAATTATGACACATTATGCTGTACTATGGACTTGCACATACAATACATATGAAAAAAGTAACTGAGATTGCAGTTATTAAACTATGCTTTAACCACTGCTGCATTTTCCCTCTCACTCTCACTCTTTCCCCCACCACTGTCTTTTCTTTTTCCCTGCTCACTGCATTTGTTCAGAGGTACTAATAATGGTACAGAAATCTCTTCTGTAACAACCAACATCTCAAACCATTCTGAATAGCAGCCTGTGATTAAAGTGGGTGATAAAATAATGGCACTTGATGTACATTTCTGGCTTAGCCTTTCTTTAAATAATTTACACTATTTTAGCAAGCTACATGTCAAATAGGTGTTCTGTGAAAGGGCAGGGCCCACTTGTTCCATTGTGCTTTTTTCCCCAGGATAAATTTTTTTTAAAGAAATCCACTGTCTCTTTGTAAACCTGCTGAATAACCTTCAACAGCTCCTGAGCAATCCACAGGAACTGATTTGCATGTTGGATAACCCATCCTAATTATTGCATCCTATTTGTCTTTTTTTTTAGCTTAAGGGGAATTGTCTGTCAGAAGTGAGGTGTTGGGGTTTGTTTTGTTTTTTTTTTTTTTTTTTTTTAGGAAATGTTTGCTTTTCTACCTGGCCTTTGGAAGCTGGGAGAGAAGGTGCAGAGCTGTTTAGCATGAACACTGTGTGCAGTTCGTCGCATACTCTTGTGAACCAGTGCTGTGATTAATGTCTTATAATACTAGGTTAGAGTCACTGTGAAGCTGTTGAATTTGATGATCTCACATTTTCATATTGCTATTTTGTATGTTCATCTATTGCAGTCCTAAAACAGTGCTTACCTACTATGATATAATTGATAGCTGAGACAAAGTAACTGTTTTATCAAGTATATAGAATAACTTAAAAATCCCTCCCTTGATATTTCAAATCATTGATTTGAGGAATTCTCCTAATTGACTTTATGGGCACAGGAGTGAACAATTTCAATGGTACGCATCTGAATTTTAAATGAAATCCTTTTTTTGATATACTGGAGATGAAAGAAAGGGAAATAATTTTGTGCTGTCACAAATAAAACATTTTAAGCATTCCATTTTATGAATAATAAAAACAGCTGACATTTAAGCCTATAAGCTGAGAATGGACACTGGGAGAAAAGGCCATTGCTGAATTTGGAAAAGATCGGTTTGATTGTCGGCAAGTCTGGATTGTTTGGATGAAATGCAGTGACATTTTCAGAGAAGGTTTGGAATCCTCTTGATAAATCCTTAGGCTTAATGTTCACAGAGCCCCAAATCCTGAGAAGTAAGTCTCTTCCCAAGAAGATCTTCCTTGCTGCAGGCATGTGGTTTGTGTTGTTCTTTTCTTACCTTCCAGGGTACACTGAATCTAATGGTGTCTCAACTTTCTCAGTCGGGCTGTAGCTGAATGCTAGCCTGGGAACTCTCTCCATGTCTGATGTGGTGGTTGCCAATTTTAGCTCCAAATACCCAACCATGTCCTGGAAGTGCAAGAGGTTTCCAAATGGCTTTTTTACTCTGCGTGCTGTTCTAGCAGCTGTTCCTGGTGTCCTTTGAGGCCATGGGGAAAAAAAGGCAGCAGAATGGATGGACTGCATGGGCCAGCTGGACCAATCAACTCAATTTTACATTACTGCAATGCAAGTGACAATTTTTGTTACACTGTGAGGAGACTGTATTACACCTACTCTCATGAAGGCAAGGTGAATGCACTGTGTGTTATATGGAAAGGTTCCTCCATCTTCTGGAGAGTTTTCAGACAGTTGGAATTGTCCCCAAAGCCTCAGGATTTTTTATGTGGTTGTTGATGTCTGTGCCAAAGCTGCAATGCTGGGTGTTCCAAGGGGTCGTGCAGACAGCAATAGGAATGAAAAGTTCAATACAATCAAGTTCCTATTTCCCAGGGGCCACTTTGAAGAAAGAGGAGTAGAATTTGTCAGGACTTGGAAGGAAATCAGTGAGAGGTTGCATGGACAAGACTGGGTGTTGCGATTGTGAGAGGCAAACAGGGAAAGTCTACGGATCTGATTTCACTTCTGCAGGCATGCAACTGAAATTCGTCCTTGCACTGATGTGTTGTAGAAATGATCTGCAGCCAAGTGGATTTCATACTTCAGTCTGCATTTCCCTGAATGAGGAGAGTTCCTATTCCTGAAAATTAAACTTCAAAGCTAACACCCTATTAAATAAATCGAGATATTATTTCAGTCTGTTTGGTCACAGTCAGTTGACATTGTGAAGGCATTAAAGAGAGCTATGAACTCCACTGTTTTCAAACAAAAGCATTGTTTTAAAAAATACAGCAAAATCATCAGGAATATCTTAATCTCATTATGTCTGTATGCCCAAATATCTCTTTTCAGTGCTTAAAAATAACATGAACTAAGCTAGTTTTCCTCACTTCTACTTGCCATAGGCATACTGAAAAGCTAGGACCATCAGTCTCATTTCAGTTGCAGAAGGAAAGTGAACAGCTGACAGGGAGACCACACCCGGAAAGGCAGAAAGCCATAGCTCAGTAAGTTATCTTACCATTTTGCTGGTACCTGAAAGAAACACATTTTTATATCACACACATGTAAACTTGCAAGATTTTGTACAAAATTATTTTTGAATTTCTATTTGTGATCCTACATTAAAAAGGCAATTCCTTAAGATTTCTGAGCACTGGAAACTGCTGAAATTTTGCATATGCAACTGTGTCAAGTAGCTGTCCTTCCATTTTTGCCAATCAACTTAATTCTATTAGTTCCTGGTTTTCCTGGAGATTTCATGGTTGTTTTTTTTTCCAAGTAAAGTTTGCTCTATTTCACAAAAAGTAAGACTTCTTAAGTAAGCTTGTCACTGGTCACTGACCTAACAGTCTTATTTTCTCAGGATTAGGGTAGAAGAGGAGCTAGAATAGACTCTAAAATGCTGCTTGAATAGCCTGCAACTTTATTAACACATCTGGGATCTATCCAGCAATAACTTGCACAAAACAGATCATTCTTCCTTCCATAATCCACTCCACCTGTTGGAGGACTGCCATCAGGATGACTGACCACCATGGCCATTCTGGCTTATTTTGCATCATTGTTTTCCATGTGGTCAATATAGCTGCGAAGAAATGATCAGACATCAACCTCATTCAGCATCTTCTCTGGACCCTCAGTGCCTCTACCTCTTTGCTCTTTTCTGGTTGCCAGCCTGCTAGATCTATTGTCTGCCTGTCCCACAATAGTCTCTTTGCAAGTTCTAAAATATTGACCATCATTTTCCAAGCTCCATTCTGAGAACTGCTGTAGTGACTTTGCTCATTCTTTGTTCCATCTGTAACTCCAGTCCAGTTACTCCCTGTTAAAAAGGAAAGGAAACGAAGAAATTTTCCCTCATCTGGAAGAATGTGGCTTTTATTGAAACATGACTTCCCTAAACTTTGTCTTTTTTAAATGCACTGTAATCTAGGAGCAACACATACCTGAAGGAGCAGCACATACCTGAAGGTGCTTAGAAAGCCACCCCACACTGAATAAGAAAAGTTCATTTCAGACATACTTGTCCTTTTCCTTTCCTGGAATTCCTGTGCAGCACGATAGCAATGCTTATTAGCAGTAGAATAAATTTTCAGCTATGGAGATACAAAACTTACAGAATACAAATTTTTGTGAATCTGACAAGCTATTTTTAGAAACCTCAAGATTCACCAAACATAGTCTGAACTTACAAAAGTTCTGTAATTTGACCCATAGGTACATTTTCAGTCACATTACCCACAGAAATAGTTCTGACTATCTAGGAAAGACTTTCTGTTAGCATCCTCAGTCATGTTTCCTCTCTTCTCTTAATAAAGCTACCAGCCACTGATACAAGCCATCTTTTTTTTTTTCATGTTAGCCACTGACCCACAATGCCCTTTTCTGAAAGACAGAGGAAGAACAGGAAGTACAGTTTGGCAGGAAGGTCAGAGCTGTCTTTGTGTTCTTCTCATAGTGTGGGAAGTCTCTAAGGAGGGACATGAATCTCACAAAAAGGAAGTCTAACCCTCAAAATTGAGAAGAAATAATACCAGCCAACAGAAAAGTTATGCTTGGATGTGGGAGTGGGAGGGTGTTGGAAAAGCCAGCCACTGCTGGGGATAGCATGTTTGTGAAACAACTTGCACAGAAAGAGCAGCTTTCAGGAAAAGACTTGGAGTTTGTGGGTTGCTTGTTCATGGATAAAAGGGGTAGAAGGATGGCACATCCAAGTCCTTTACAGAGGACAAGTTCAATTTGCATGTGGTACTCTTTTTCTTACTCCTTTCCCTACCTATGTGATCTGGAAAATCTACCTTCACTGGTGTATGAAAACATTCCAAATTAAAGCCCATTATGAGCAAAGGGGCAAAACAGCAGATGTGAATACATGCACTAATTAATTGAATGCTCCACCTACAGTATGGCACTGGTGCTTCTGAAGATTAGAATAGAAAAAATGTTTCTTGAAAGTTATGTATTTCTATACAGAAATCTTTCCTGTTTGGCATTATGGTAAGATGAATGTATTATACAGATTACAACAAATGCTGTTTTCCAGATGTGACTTTACCAGTTACTCCAAGCTATTAAACTCTCAGTGCCCCCAGACTTGACACATATTTGACATATAAACAACGTTACACAAATAAAATAGAAATTCCTTAGGAAACTGATCTAATAACATTGGAGTGATAAACCTTTAATGTTAGCTAAGAATAACATGAATTATCAACAGCAAGTGACAGACTGGGAACTGTGTTAGCAGGACAATGCCTATGGTGTAAAGAAACACAACAAGCAGAGCAAACAAAACATTGTGGCTGGAATTTGATTTGGAGGACTGCTCTGGCAGGTAAATGTATAAGGCGCTGCACGTGCATGTGTTTTTATGTGGGCAATGGTCACATCATCTAGTTTTGAATAATCAATAACTGAGAAAAGGCCATGAAAATAGCTGACACAATTTACTGGGTTAGGGTGCACTCCGTTGATTTCACGAGTGGAGGTTGCTAAGGGCTTCCTTCCTATGGCTCCTGCAAGGAAAAGGGGGAACTGATTTAGCACTTGCTGCTTTCTTTCTTCCTATTCTGCTTACACCTTTGCATGAAATGAGTAATGCTTTTGTTTCTTCTGCCTGACTTTGCTGAATGATTTACATTCAAGAAAAATGGTTCCCTGTGGAAATAACAGTTATTAATTTCAAGTACCAAGGCTACAATAGCCTTGATACCATCATGATAAAGAATAGTGTGGTTACAATCACTGTGGTATAGCATTCACTATGACTTTTTTAAATGTTAATTTGGTCTCTTAATTTGACCTCCTGTTAGGCACTTTATGAAATGCAGATAAAAATGGAAAGGGTAATACATTAATGCTTAATCCACTTAATGAAATAGGATTTCCTTTGTGATTCTATATAAATTAGTGTATAACTGTGACTATTTTACCTGACATAATAATAGAGATGAAATTAATTCTCAGCTGTAAATCCTTGCAGTTAATTTTGAAGTGGTCACTTTACCCCTGTGGATTACTGCATTTTACTATTGTTCGGGAGACTTAGATTGTAGTTTTACTTTGTGCTGTTTTCTACTTCGTGCAGTTTTTTGCCTCCTGCATCTGATACCCTACAGATGTGAAGAATGCTGTGGATTAATATATGCCAAGGGAAAGGTTAATAACAGTGCATTCCTCACACAGGATTGTTTTGAGGTGGTCTGTGCAGGTTACTATGTTGCTTCACTTTTTTTGTTTTCCTAAGTCAAGGCAAGTGATTAAGAGATGAAGAAGGAGGGCTTTGGATTCTGCATTTCTTTCTCTTTGAGCCTCACAAGAAATAAATAATTTGCATGTAAACATCTTTCAGTCTTCATGGCTTACTGTTAAGCATCCAGATTTGAGGTCTGTGTCCTGTAGGTGTTAGCCATTGTCCCCTGAAGTGAGTCTTTCCATGGTTCATGTATGATTTATTGGCATTGTAACCGACACACTGTGGATTGAATGAATGATGTCAAAAGCATGAATGGCTATGGTATGACTTAAACCTGTCTCAGCCTGGCTGGTCACTGATTCTGTGGAGTCTGCGTAGGGGAAAGATCAACAGCACACACATTAATGGGTCTTCATGTTGGAGGACCTGAAGAGCATTAATGAGTGTTAATCTTGCCTCACCAAATCTGTGCATTGTAGAGCAAAACAAAGACAGCAAATTATCAGGGCAGACAGTTTATGGTATAGGCACACCATTTAAAAGATATTAAATATACTTGATCATATGCAGTATTATATGTGTTTTGCTAAAGAGTTCATGAGAACTTGGTGGAGTCAATTACACTGTGGCCCAATTAAGATTTCTCCACAACTGCTTTGCAGTTTTTCAGCCCCCATGGAAACACTGGAATTACTCCTCATTTGTAGGTTTGTGAGATCAGAGTCACTTCACTCCACCATCACTGGCTACAGACAGATGCTTTTAACACAAACATCCCGTTCTGCCAGTGGATTTGTCGTGTACCAATTCTGTTTATGGTTTTGGTTGAGTAATAAATTCCCAGTTATTTAGTACAGTGTTCTGCCTCTTTGTTTACATCAGCAGGACTTTTCCATTAATGTACAACCTTGTATTCAGTTGGGACCAAGTAATGTTCCATGTGTACTGATTTTAGTGTATTAAAATATTACAAATTTTGTATTTTTAAAAGGAACCACTGGAAATTCAATTCTTTCTTTCTTTGAGTTTCATTATTCCAATATCAGAAAACATATGTGGGTCTCTACTCTGTTGTTTGTTGTAACATGTGGCTGAAAAATAATATAAAATTGGGACTTAATTGGACTAAATGATTGGCAGTCAAGCTGCATATGGTTTAAAGAAAACCCACACATCTTTCTTTCTGAAGAATGTGGGCCTTGAAAGTAGTCAATTGAGAAGGATTTAAAAAATTATTGAGCAGATTGAGTAAAATGGCCTACCAACCAAGAGATTTGGGGTCTGATTCTGATGTTACTTGCCTGGCAAAAAACCAGTTGCTTCACTAGAGTTAGAGGCATTACAGCAGTACAAAACCCATTAAATGTCAGATCAGGGTCTAGTCAGTTATTTGGAATTGAGAGTATTGTAGTCCAAGATCTGCAGTCTCTGCCTTTTGAAGTGTAAGGGCTCGGTCCACCAGGTCCCAAAAGCTTTATATGCTCTGCTGGTAAAAATCTGCTCTGGTCTCTTAATTTCAGAGGTCATCTTCTGAGCTTGGAGGAAAAGGCAAGGAGCAGGCAAGATGAGGATAGGTCCTGATTTATTAAGGTATTACAGTAACGTAAAAGGAGAAAAAAAAAAGAGTGCAAGTACTTTAAAAAGTGTAATTTTCGACTGTTTGAAGATTTGTGTAATTTAAATGTGCAGTTCCTTAACTTGGAACCTCAGCTGGCTTTATCAAGTATCAAACCAATGGGAATCCTTAGGTAGAATGGCAAATTTAAGTGGTTTCCCTCTCTCTCTAAGCCATATCTTACTTTTACACTATGTATGTCATTTCAGTTGTATGTGCAGCAAGCATCGAAAAAGAAGTGTGGCTGGGGTGAGAGTTTGACAGGTTGTTTCACTTAAGGAACATTTATTCCTTGCTTTCTGTCATGGCAGAGCATTCCCAGGCCTGCCTTAATGTTTCTCCTGGCATTCAGAGTAAATATCCTGAAGCTGTTTAAAATTAAAAAGTGAAAGTAGTTAATGCTTGTATATGGTAATTCCCGTCTGTGGAATGCAGTCACGCTTTTGCGAGAGGAAAGATGAGGCATGGAAAAATGAAGTGTTCTTCATATGATGAAATAGTAAGTTGGTAGCAGAGCCTGGAAAAAGGAAATTGGATCTTTAGATTGCCAGCCCATTTCCTCCACAGCATGGACTCTTGGAATGGGCATTAATACCAACATTTGTATTTCCATGTCAGGCTTTTTTTTCCCAATGAATATTTATCTACATATGGTTGGGGGAGGAAAATAACTGTAACCCTCCTCTTCCCCAGGGTACTGCCTTTAACCATTCAAGGGTGCATTACAGAGGAACATGGAAGATTTGTGTGTCAGTACGTTAATGGATTTCTTTATCACCCACTTGGGTTTCAACCTATTCCACTCAAACCTGATCATTTGCAACAAACATGCCAGCTCTGAAGGCTGTAAATTCTGAATGTTAATTCTGTAAGTGGTGATCCAAACCGAAAACAAGGAATTAAACAGTAAATGACCAAGCAGAAGAGAGAACAAAAAACCTGTCTGCAACTGGATTAAAGTCTAAATAAAAGATTATTGTCTGTTCGGTGACACCAAGGATAGAGAGTATTTCTAAATCTGTTTATCTTGATTGCCATAAAATACTTAAATTGGGCCAATTGTATTTTTTGCTTCCAAAAGACAAGCAGGCAATTATTGTTTTTCAGTGCATAAGAGAAACAAAGAGAATCTCTTACAGAAAAACTTTTTTGAGCATTCAGACCCAATAAACCAATTTTCTTTCCACTGAATATAAATCAGTTCTATGAACTTCATTGGATTCAGAAAGTGAGATATTTTTGTTCTTTTTGCTGTGTTTGGAAACTCACAACAGCTAAGGAAGTTTGGTTGATGCTCATAGTGCTGTTTATCAGGGCTACACTCAAGTGGAGCAAATATGAGAAGCAGCAGAAAATCTTGGTCACTGTGTTTTCAAAAGTGGCTTGATGTATCAAACAATAAAATGTCATAAAATGAGACTCATATCTCATTTCTGAAGTACCTTGTGAGAATGACAAAACAAAGAAATTCCCACAGTAACAAGACTTTTTTTCTTCTCTTTAGCAAAGCTGAACCTTTGGAAAAGGAATATGCTGGAAGACTGTAGACCAACTACTGAAGATGCTGCTTGGGAAACTGCAGTTTACCTTATTGATTTTTCAGCTAGAAAATTGTTACCTGCTCACACTACCTGGTGGAAATAAAGTATGTGTTGAGGGAATCAGGCGACTGAGATCAATAATGATATGGAGAATGTCAGCTATTTTAGTGTAAGTTGGACTTTATAGACAGATCAGACATGTACATAAAAAAACCAGCAGGGAATTTCCTTGAAGTACAGGTGTTTCAACAGTTACTAGACCTCAGCTTGGATTCCTAGGAAGTTTTTAGGCAGGTCAGTGGCTTACAAAGGCAAGTGATTTTTGTTGAGTCTACAAAGGGTGGCCAAGTCCTGAAGTAACGTCCTTACTTGGGAATGGTGCATTAAAATGATCCTTCCTGTTTTTGAAGCTAAAAGTTGTAATGAACATTAATTACAAGCACTCTTGCATGCTTTGGCTCCAATTTAGTCTCCATTTAAATTAGCTGGAAATCTATGCCCTTGATTTATTGCATTTGCAACAGTCGCACTAAAGGAAGGTAATTCCTTCTGAAAATGCCACATGCAGGCAGGAACAGGAAACCAATTAGGAATCAGTGGATGATAAATGGGCATTTTTACCAGCAGTTTACTTAATATCCCCATTAAATAAGCCTCTTTGCATTTATCATTTCATTCTCCCTCAGTCTATAAGGTCCTTTAATTGCTGCCTAAATGAGCCCTGTGTTTCAGTCCAAATTTAATCTTGGATCGGGAGAGAGAGATCCTTTCCAATGCTTGCCTGCCCTGCTGCCAAGAACTGTCAGAAATGATCACATACCTTTGCACATTTCTCACAGTCTCATTGGAGAAATTTAAGATTGACAGACCGCCCTCTCCCCCCCCACCCCAGCCCCCAAAAAACCAAAAAAAACCAACAACAAAACCAAACCCCCAAACAAAAACCCCAACCAAAAATGCAGGTCATATTTTTGCTTTAAATTGTAAACTGCAGTGTGAGCAGCCCTTTTCCTCAATTACATTTCTTGTATTTTTTTTAAACAGTTGCACTAAAAATAGATGGAAGTTGTAATGTTGCTCTGTGCTTTTTCATTTTGGAAAGTTACCTTCACTGGTAGTAGATGTGTGGCAGAACTAATGAAGTGTTACAGAGTTTGTGCAGCAAACAATTATTGCCTGGCTGTGGCAGAGTGGGTTGGTTACTGAACATGTGATTTGTGGGTGGAACATGTGATGTGTGAGTGGAACATGGCATCTCCAGGCTAAATGGCAGTTCATGATAAAGAATCTCAAAGCAGTTGACTAAACCTGCTTTGTATTTGTTTTTTCTGTTAACACTCAGATTCGGAGGTCTAGGGTTGGGGCTCTTGAAAATGAAAATTTAATTGTGTTTTGTTTTTTGCTTCTGTTATTTCAGAGGTCTTCTTCTGAGCTTGGAGCAGAAGCAGATGTTTGCAGCATATGTAGAATTCAGGGATCAACCCCCAGACATAATTTTTTTAAGGGGACATTTCCAAGCATTTAGAGTCAACTGTTTCCTGAACTGCAATGGACTTTCACCTGGGTGGTCCAGATGTCAGACCTCGAGCCAAAAGTACAAAACCTAATCACCAGTGTACTAAACTTCACATATTTCTGAAAAATTGGCAGCAAGTAACAGGCCCAGAGGAGGCATATTACCCAAATATTCACTGCTGATTAATTTCCTACTGTCAAAAGCATACACATCTGCCTTGGTGCAAAGAGCAACTCAATGCCAATGCTGTTAACTCACCCTTCATCAAGACCCTTTAGCTTCTAATTAAAAATATCTATCAATGTGGATTCTGGTATTAATGCTAGAGGAGTTTTAACTGATGTCAGTGAGACAGTCTAGGACTGAGTCACTCATATCTAGTGTTAAATGATGACAAGTGTTATAATAATCTCCAAAACCAGAAGGATGACTGAATCTCTTGTCGAACTTGTCCTTCTAACACCATAAACCAACAAATAAGACAAGAAAAAAAGAGAAATACAGCTTCTGTGGAGATCTGATCGCAGGCATGGGATTATAAGCAGTGCAAGCAATGCTTTATATATGTTCTTGTCTGCTATTTTTCTTCCTTAAAAAAAAGAAAAAAAGGAAATTCAGAGTATATAGACATATAGACAATAACAGCATGTGAAACGTTAGACACATATCAAAAATATTTTTCTCTTAATTCACTGAACGGTGGTTGACTATGGACACTGTCATGTGGATTCAAAACTGTAGAAAAAATCATATACGAAGGTAATTGTATTCTGTTGAAGAAGGGAAATGATTGATGGGCTTGAGGGTGTACTAATATAAGATTTGTCTTATTTTACTGTCTCTGCTAAAGATTTGAAGGTGAGAGTAAGAAGGAAGTTATTTGCATTCAGACGTGATACAAAGCTGTCATCCTATGCCATCCAAAATCAGTCACTTTCGAGCATTTTTGTCTTAATGTTTTCTTTAAATCATTTGTCATCACTCAGAGTCTGGGGAAAACCCAACCTGAAACCTAATATTTCAGATAATGAAGATGAGATTACTGTATAAAAGTGCCTGTATGAAGCAAGACCATAGGTCCATTTATTCCAGCTTCTGTCACAGAAGTGGCCAATAGCAGATGCCTAGGGAGGAGTATAAAACAGGGCAAGCCTTCAGGGATACTTTTCCTGACTAAGGAAGTGTAGGTGTCAAAATATGTGGTATTCATCCAAATTAATACATTCAGCACCTGAGAGGCTGGTAAGGACTACGTTAGTTATGTTCAGCTTCTGAAAACCAGCAAATACTGTTCTCGTTTTTCAAAAAACTGATAAGAAAATTAAGTCAACAAAATCCAGTTATTCTAGGGGAGGTCAAAGTGTTGAAATTCTACCACCAATTGTGGCTGGTTTTCAGGCAAAAAAAGAATTGGAATAAATAGTCAATTTTTAGCATGATATGACAATGTTGCTGTGTGTGATCCCAAGCATATAACAGACCCCTTTCTAATCTGTAAGAAGTGGGGGAGGAAAAGGTTGAGCTCACAAAATCTGCAAAATTATTTAGGTTAGTCTGGGTGAAATAAGAGTGTGAGAAACTCTGTTGGGACTTAACAGAGCTAGATGGCTGGGGAATATGATGTCAGATGAAATTCAGTGCTGACAAATACATGGTAATACATATTGGAAGGAATAATTTGATCTACTTTGTTCACATTGCTACCTTTTAACTGAGCTGCAGAAAAGGGTTTGTCATTGAACAAATAAGGGAGCAGCAGTGATGAAAAAGCAAGAAAAGTGTTAAAGTCAAGGACTAGAGAACTCTGAAAATACTGAATTTTGATCATATAACTGGAAATATAGTGCATAAGTAAGATGGGCAATGGATAGAAGTTATTAAAGGCAATTCACAAACTCTGTGTCTGGGAAGAATTGAAAGGTTACAGCATGAGAGGACAATTAGAAGGAAGCATGATGAAAGTATATAAAGAGATTAAGCACTTCAAATAGATATATCATGGGTTCTTATTCTTTTTCATAATAAGGAAAATAGGGCTGTGAAATGAATGCCAAGAATAGGGCTAAAGGAGTTCAAATGTCTGTTAGGCCTCCTTCAAACTAATGAAGAACTGACAGAAAAAATTAATTGCTAACAAGGCAAAATCTCTGAGAGTCTTTATTGAGTAACTTCCTTGCTTGTCTCCTCCCCATCACATTAAAGAAACCTAAAAAAACCCCAACCAAACAACTAATTCTTAGCTTGATAAATAAAACATCTTTTTGAATAATAATTAAATATTACTCCCTATTTGGTAGAAATGCATTAATCAAGCTTCCTGCTGGCCAGTTTTAACATCTGATGTTGAAGTATCTCTTTGCCATGCTCCTTTACTCTTTCACATCCCTTGAATCTTGAAGACTTGTGGTTAGGTGACGGTATTGTGCCAGACATGAGGTGTGTTTGGGTAAGCATGGTCAGCTGACCCTCAGAAGCGATTATCTCAGCCTGGACTGGAGCTCCCCTGGCCACAGCTCTTCAGTGATTTCAGCTTTTTGAGGGGATGATTCATGTGAATGCAAAACGCTATTTGTAGGTATTGCATGACTTATCCATGCCACTCCTCAACTTTTGATACTATTGAGGCAATAACGTTACCTAAAAAATATGAGATATGTATAGATACAAAGTTCTAATTAGGGGTAGAAAGGTCTGTTATTGTATGACATTGAAGAGAACCTTGTTTTTTACCATATTTTTTGAGAGTCATCCATTAAAAAACTTTGAAAACTTTATAGTAACAGTCTAACACTATCAGCTCTAGGATCCTGGAACTGACACTGGCCCCTAAGTCCCAGATAAGCCCTATGCAAAGGGATATAGCCACTGGTTAGTAACATAAAATATCTTGTCATGACTTTACAAGGTCCAAGCTTCTGAGACGTCCCATCAGACTGGTCTACAACTACCGCAGTGTCATAAAATCAGAGTCTAAGAATTTCACCTGGTGATCTTATGTAGTAAGAGTATAGAAACATTTATTAAAAAAAATCCCTCTGCTTTGCTTGCATGCTCCAGTAATAACAGTAAGAGCATGAGCCTCACTGAGTTTGGGTATGTGGTATGCATGTGTACACACATGTGTGTGCTTCGTGGCATGGCTGAATTCACTACATTTCATTCTTCATGACTAATCTTGACCCTTTCTTTCTTTAGCAGCAGCAGATCTGTAAGAAAGGTTGCTGATTATACAGCATATATATATATATATTCTCATATATATATAATCAGCTCGGAAAAGAGAAGTCTTTGGGGTGACCTAATTGTGGCCTTCCAGTACCTGAAGAAAGCCTACAAGAAAGGTGGAGATACTATTTACAAGAGCATGTGGTGACAGGACAAGGAGGAATGGCTTCAAACTGAAAGAGAAGGAGGTTTAGATTGGATATAGGAAGTCTTTACTGTGAGGGTGGTGAGGCGTTGGAACAGATTGCCCAGAGAAGTTGTGCATATGCCACATCCCTGGAAGAGTTCAAGGCCAGGCTGGGTGGAGCTCTGAGCAACCTGATATAGTGAAAGGTGTCCCTGCCCATGGCAGGGCTTTGGAACTACATAGTCTTTAATGTGCCTTCCAACCCAGGCCATTCTATGATTCTATGATATGCAGCAGCCTGTGGCTGGCTGTATGTATAGCCTTGTGGAGGGGTATTCTTCAAAGCCAGCTACTATGCAGGAACATTTTGAAGTGAGGGGGAAGCCCAAGTCCCATGAACCTCCTTCACATTGGAAGAATGAGAGCAGGGCATATAGACAGAGACCTCTAGGCCAGAAATGTGCAATAGGCTGATGGTTTTGTAGGAGAAATCCTCCTTTGTTTGGCTTGTGGTGTTCCCACTTGCCCCCACACCCCGCTCAAATTTACTCAAATTCTGAGAAGGAATAACACTTATTCCCTCAAAAGATCAGCCATTATACTGCACGACTGTTGTCAACCATAGATCTAATGTACTTTGTAGCCTTCCAGAATAGGGTGAATTTCTGTATAAGACTCTGCCTATTATTGCTCGTTTGTTTTTTTTTTTTTTGACAGCATAACTGTTATGCTGATGTTAACCAGTGAACTATGGAAATAAAGAAAAGAGGGAACAAGAAAAGAAAAAAATGAGTGCACAACTATTTTGTGCATTTCCTAAACATCTCTGTAATTTAACACTTTGCATGTGCCTTCATGAAAATCTCCATGTTGCATGAAACAAGGTGCAAAACATCTTTGAAAATGCAGGCTGTACCACCAGAAATATAATTAAGAGAAAATACTAATCACATTTGTATCCAGGCTGACATTAGGGGCTGGATTTCAGTCATAACCTTAGGCTGGAATCCAAACAATGTAATGTCAGAAAAGCGGTGAATAATTTAAGAAATTCTTTTCCAGTAGAATATTTTTACCTTTGAGAAAGTAATTGTTGCTAATTTGCAACAGCACATACTGGCACTCTTAAATAAATATTTCCCAGGATAATAATCTGGCTAAAGACATATAATGAGAAAACTTTCTTGCACCATTTCTTGAAACCATTTCTGGCAACCTAATCAAACTATTCAACAGTGCATACATGTTGCACAGGCTTCCAGCTTTGCAAGGAATATGTATATTTTTGTAACCTATCCACCTTTTCATTGAACACCTGTGTGTTTAAAATTAACAACTGATTTTCAATTGCCCCTACAAGTGTGGTTTCATGCAGATTATTAGAACATGAGGTGACTGCCTTTCTCCCTTGTATGAATAAAGCTTACTCAGTCTTGATCAAAAGTTTTGGGTGTTGGGGATGAGCTGAGCAGTGAATGATGGGTCTGCATTGGAGAAGCACTGGAATAGAAGTGGAAGACTTTGGGATCAAGGACAATTATTCAGATTTGGTGGCTCAAAGATATAGTTGCTATTCTTGGCCATAGTGGCTGTAGAGCAATTCAGGGAAGCTCTGAGGTTTGGCAGGACACGGTCCATTCACAGAGAGTTCATGAAGCATGATTATGTAGACTGTAGAACTTTCGTAGTACTGTGCCATAAATACTTGATGTAGAAACATATCCTTTTATTACCTTCATTGTGGAATATGCAAAAATATAAAATGTGGACATTTCCCAATTAATTTGATTACAAAATTTTTAAATAATTAAGGAGTTTATTAAAAAATCCTAAAATGTAAGCCACACTCCTAAACTGGGCTCTTAGTCTCTGTTATGTCTTCTAAGTGTTGCAAATTTCATAGTCCTATATCTTAATCCCTCTGTCTTTGATGCCAGTTGAGATGATATGGCACTTTTGGGTAGCAGTTCAAGGTTGACCTCTAATTTTACACAGTCAGCAAAACTTTCATGTAAGATACTGTGCCTTATCCTATTCTTTTTCATTCCTATGTCTGAAAATCTTGTCATACTTATAATTGCTTAATTATAGATCAAGTTGCAACAATTTATCTGTAATGTTAACCATTGTACTTTCATTTGTTGACATAGAATGATCAATAGTAAAGGACAAGACAGTAAACTGAGTTTGTCCATAAACCACAGTTCTTCTGTAGCTCTGCAGGGATGATAAGAAGGAAGTGTGGACGTCTTTTTATCACCAGTCTTCTTTATAATCTTTTACATTTTGACTATGAAACATGCATCAAATCCATGGTGACTCAGGAATGCCATTGTTGTCATTATGCTGTGCACTGTGGCCTCTCAGAGCTGGGTGGCAGTAGCAGAAATGAAATTCAGTCCTTCTATTCTTACACATCAGATTTCTTCCACTTGGGAAACTAGCAATCATGTGGAACTTACAGAACAGATAGAGGTGTCAAGTCTGTCTGGTGGAGACTGGTAAGTACTGAAAGAATGAAAACTGTGTTAATGTACTACGATCACTGCATAGTGGTAATGTAGGAGTGAGTCTCACAGACTCACAAACCAGTTACAAAATCTGATTGATAGGTAAGGGTTTGGAATAAATTTCTATATTTTCCACTAGTTTGAACAAAAAAGTGATTTTTCCTATTCCCTTCCTGGACCAGGAACAATGCAGTTTATAACTATCTGCTATAATATTAATATAATGAATTACTAAAACTGATGAATTGATCAATGGGCTGCAATCTCTATCATATCTAGTTTCAATAACTCATTACTTTTGTCCTTCTGCTTCTTCTCAAAAGTAGGGGCTTTCAAGAAATGCGGTACTCTTTCCCATGTTGATGGATAGAGGACATAGAATGAGGCCAAGAAGGGAGACAGTCAGCAGGCTTACAGACATTTTGCATTAAATGAAGCTAGGAAATTAAAACTAGCCACTCCCTCAAGCAGAGATGAGATCAGGAAGATGTACTGGAAAAGAAAGTAAAACCGTATGTTCAGGTTGTGTGAGTGGATCTGGTACTATGAAGATAACTCATTAGGTTGTCACTCAACTGACTTAGAGAAAAACTTTACAATCAGCAAATTTTCTGATGACACCAAGTTGGGAGGGAGTGTCGACCTGCTGGAAGGCAGGAGGGCTGTGCTGGTTTAAAGGCAAACCAGCAGGGGAAATGAATTCATCATGAGAAAGATTATAAGTCAGAGCTAAAATTTAATAATAATATTACAATAAATACACTGACACAAAGGGAAATTGCTTTCAACTCACAAAACCCAGCAGTATAACCCAGTATCCTGGGGCACAAACCCAAGGGGGTTTGTTTGCCCTTGTGCTGAGACCTCTGTGGTTCCCTCAAGGCCAAAGCAAAAGGAAGTGAAAAAACCTCTTGGTGCAGGCAAAGGCTGTAGTCTGGTCGAGAGTGGTGATCTCCTCCTGTTGAGATCCTGCTGCTCCTCAGGATCCAACAAGAAGTTCCCCAGGTCTTCTTACCCACCACTTATGTACCCTCAGGGAGCACCCAGTCCCTCCCCCAGGGTGGGGACACACACAATGGGTGATTAACTCTGGGAGTCATGGGGTATTGTTGAACCATTGATGGCCCATTAGCAGCCACGCCCCCTCAGGCTGGGTGTGAAGGTGCTAATGGCTCCCTGGGCAGCTGCTGCTAATGGTCCATTGTCCTTGGGGAATGAATAGAGGGGGTAGAATACACAGCTTTGATCACTCCCACACAGTGTTAACTGGTCCCTCCTGCTGAACTAGGACAAGGGCTCTGCAGAGGGATCTGGATAGACTTGAGAGATGGGGTGATTCCAGTGGGATGAAGTTCAATAAGGCCAAGTGCTGGGTCCTGCACTTTGGCCACAACAACCCCCTGCAGTGCTACAGGCTGGGCACAGAGTGGCTGGAGAGCAGCCAAGTGGAAAGGAACCTGGGGGTACTAATTGACAGGAAGCTCATCATGAGCAAAGACTGTGCCCAGGTGGCCAAGAAGGCCAATGGGATCCTGGCCTGTATCAAGAATAGCGTGGCCAGCAGGACCAGGGCAGTGATCCTTCCCCTGTACTCTGCATTGGTGAGGCCACACCTTGAGTGTTGTGTTCAGTTCTGAGCCTCTCAGTTCAGGAAAAATATTGAGGTGCTGGAGCGGGTCCAGAGAAGAGCAACAAGGTTGGTGAAGGGATTGGAGCACAAGTCCTATGGGGAGAGGCTGAGGCAGCTGGGTTTGTTTAGCTTGGAGAAGAGAAGGCTCAGAGGTGACCTCATCACTGTCCAGAACTACCTGAAGGGAAGTTCTACCCAGGTGAGGGTTGGTCTCTTCTCCCAGGCACTCAGCAATAGGATAAGGGGGCACAGGCTAAAGCTCTGCCAGGGAAAATTTAAGTTGGAGATCAGAAAACAATTCTTTCCAGAGAGAGTAATCAGGCATTGGAATGGCCTGCCCAGAGAGGTGGTGGATTCCCCATCCCTGGAGGTTTTTAAACTGAGACTGGGCGTAGCACTGAGTGCCATGATCTGGTAAATGGACTGGAGTTGGACCAAGGGTTGGACTTGATGATCTCGGAGGTCTTTTCCAACCCAATCGATTCTATGATTCTATTCTATGATTCCACGAAAAGACCCCTGTTAGATGTGCTTCTCATAAACTCTAAACTGGACAATGTTGTGTTAGCTCCTCTTTTCAATTTGTTGGAAAATACAAAAAGCTGCATTTTTTTTCCAACTATTGTTCTTTCCTAGTTGTTTGGAATAATAGGGACCAGCTGGCAGGAGTAGTTTGTAATGAACAACAAAAGCATTGCATCTCTCATCTGCTGATTTATAACCACCTTTTAGTTATAGCTACATAACATAGGTAAGTGAAAGTATCAATTGCCGTTTAGTGTTATTCCATAATTGTTCTAAGGGGATTATAGGCTGTGACATAGTGTTTCTCTAGTTGCCTCTGGATTTTTCTAGTTAGCATATTTGCTGGCAGTCTTAACAGAGGTCTGAGAGCTTTAATCTTAGTGGAAGGGATTCATCTGGGTTATTGTCAAGGCCAGTATGATCAAATAGGCATTGCCCCTCATACAGAAAGCACTGACTGCAGAGATATCAGATAAACTGGTACCTAAAATGTGCTGGGGCTATTAAAAACACAGGCTCTTAGGTTACTGCTGAATGCTGTGCTTCTCTCTCTCTCTCATGTCTGCTGCTATTTTATTTTTATTGTCTTTATGGAAAAAAATTGAAGGAAACATTCTTGTAAAGTTACTTGCTAATCTGTAGAGCTAGCCCATAGAGGTAGAGAAGATAATTTTTCAGAGGCTTTAAAAGTTTGCAAATTCACTGCCTTAAAGGTCTTGTCTAGGCCCTGTATTTACAGAAATGAACATAAATGCATGCACAATCAATGCGTGCCCATGCAGTAAATTTCTCCTGACATATTTTAGGAAGATGTTCTTACAATGCAATCCTTGACTAAACCCAGTGCTGAGAAGTAATGGTATTTGACTCCTACCTTAAGTTTTTTCCTTTGGATTTCCTTCTCTCTCTCTCTCTCTCTCTCTCTCTCTCTCTCCCCTCCTCCCTGAGAATCAGATCCTCAGCAGTGAGGGATTAAAGTCTCATGCTGTAACATTTATCCTTCTTGCTGAATGAATAACATGATTAAGGTTTGTGGGGAAGTGGAGTGACAGTAGCAAGTTCCATGGGTACAAACCCCCTCAGGGGTTGCGCTGCAATATACAGTGATTTATTTGGCAGCTATTTGCATGCAACAAATGCCTCCAAACATTTTTCTGGAACTCTGGACAATTTCCATGATGGAGGAAGCAGATCAAGACTTGTCTAGGAGAGGAGCAGAGTTTCTTCCTCCACTACACTGACAATTCAAAGCAGGAACAGGGTGGAGTGAGGGGCTAGCATGTTCTGCATGTGTTTTGGTCTATACAAGAAATAACATATTGAGTCCTGTACACTATAGTGTAATAACAACAGTCAACAACACGCAAAATTTTATAAATGATACAGTGGTGTTCAGGTATCACAGACGAAGTTGTGCCCGGCCAGCACAGCCCTGCTTTAGGTGCAAGGTCTTGCTGCTCCAGAGCGAATATACTTTTTCCTGGAACCTTGCCATTGACTGAAGACCTACTTTGCAAAACCCACTCATGAACTGTAATTTCTCTTTCAAAGACTTCCACTTTTCCTGTAGGGCTCATCCCCTCACAGATTTTACTGTGTGCATTTTATTCAATGTTCCTGTTACAGAAGAGAGTGCTCCTATTCTCTTGTAGAAGGGGAATGAAGTCACATCCATGAAATGACCAAAGTTTCCAAACAGTGTTTTGGTATCTTAGACCAAAACCTGTACTCAAAAATTCTGCTCACCTACTGCTTTAAACCTGCAGCTTGGCAAGTTTTTGACATTTGGGTTTTTCAGGAACCTAAATTCTACTTTTGGTCATTTTCAGAGGCACCTCAGCTTTGACAATGTTAGTAGCTCAGAGCCTGTGTCACGTTTTAACTTTGTTTGGATCCATAAATGAGGTGTTTTTTTATTTTCTTGCTTGAAGGGCTCAATCCAATAGATGTTCTCCAAACATAACATCTTGACTGTGTTTTGCACAAAATAGAATCGTTAAGTACCTCTCCATCTCCTCACCCCTCCTCCCTTCAGCCAAGGGACTAAGAATTTGTCTTGGCTGTGTGAGAAACCTAGCATGAGATCCAATTGATAACTAAAGGGATTTGAAGTAACGTCCTTGATGCAGAAGGAAACAGTGTCCAGGATGGGCTGAAACTGTGTTCTCTTGGCAGAACAGCCCAGGAGCAGAAGGTTAAAACTTCCTGTGAAATAAGGCACATGAATCCCATCAGTTAGAAGGCAATAAACGCAGTGCTCCCAGCTTTTTGTGGCTGAGGCTGTGAAAACTCTAATGTGGTTATGAAGGAAAGCAGCAACCTACTCTCATGTTTTGAATCAAAGAGCTTAGATAGCTGCCCTGGGGAGAGCATTCAGGGCTCTAAGTATATACTGGTCCTACTGAAAAAGAAGCTTGAGGTACAGAGAGAAGCATATCCACTTGGAGGGACCAGCATAAGTCCCCAAACCTGCAGATCTACGTCAGCATGTTCTTGTCTTCTTTGTATGACCAGTATCATAATATTGAAAGACCTAAAGTATAAGATAGTAAGTGATAAGTGAAAATGATTGTTGACTTGAGGAAAGATTCAATGTTATGCTTAGAACGCCTGGCTAGGGAGCAGCAACAATGAAAGTCTGAGAGCTTTTCACCATCAAACAAGACTTGCAAAGTTTACCTTCTGCTCCTAGATAAGTGGGGTGAAATTAAAGATTTGATTAAAGTCATTGTATCATTAAGATTTCAAAATAAGATGAAGTGAAATTTGTGGATAAATTGCCACAGATAACTTTGAGAATGTGGACCAAATTCTATTCTATGATGTACTTTCTGACTCCATGTGCTTTGACTAGTTTTCTGTTTGTGTGGCTTCTCTTCTCTTTTGTATGACTTTTTGTACTTGTTCCCCCACTACTTCTTGCAAGCGGCCATGCAGCTACCAATATACTTGTTCTGATTTAGAAACTGAAAAGATAATCACAGCTAAAATAATATGTGTTTAATCAAATGTCCATTTGGGTATGGAAGAAAACCTTTTTTCTGTTTTGAATGGCTAGATATGTAATTTTCTGGTAGACCAGAAAGATGAGTTTTTGTCTCTTGTGCAATTTTTAAAAAAAAAATAGGTCTAAATATTTTAGAATCAGAAACCTGCTCTGATCTCTCAGGTAAATATGATGAGTTTTGGAACTAAACATAAAAGGCATATTAAAAATATTTTAAAGGAGAAGCCTGAATGTACTAGCAAGGCCTATATGACTGCGCTAACTGTGGTTGAACTTACTTTGGTCAACGTCATCATTTCAATTCCCTTAAAACTGCAAGTGCTTGAATAAGTGATCAGAACATTTGTTTTAACAGAGTGTTGAAGTGCTTTGCTATGCTGTAGTGGAAAATTGCTTGCAACTTCTTTCTCTGATGAACCCAAATGCTCTCCTCCAAGAACTAGAGAACTTGGAATCACAGTGCAATGGGGCAGTGGGCTGTGAAAAGCTGTGCTGTAGTGATACGAGAAAAAATGTGAAAGTACAGCCATACTTGTGTTTGACCCCAGGCTTTCATCTGTTTGTGATTTGTATTTACTCTCATTAGTATGGGAAAAAGCTTTTTGAAAACTCTGGAAAGATGAATTGATCTTATGGCTTTTTTTTTCTTTCTAAAAATAAATATCTGATATACTTGATAGGAAAGCTGCTATTTAAAAACATTTTCTTTGTGTGTATATCTTACTTTTTCCCTGTTACAGACTGAATGGAGAGAGTTGAACACACTCACCTGCCATTTTCTTGTAAAACAACTGTCTGTACTCTCTTATGAAATTCAGTGGACCTTCATTATGAACTGGTATTACATTTAGAGCTTTGGCTTAACAATTTTTTTCTATTCAGCAATATTTTTTGATTTTTTGCTATCTTTTTAGAAAACAGGAAGATTTTTATTAATGTGCAATATGAAGAAGACTTTACAATTTAAGAATTCTTTTTGTTGCAGGGTCTTCCTATCTCTGTGTACATTAAACCGTATACTCCATTTTGAATATGGGTCTTGTCTTTGTTTTCTGCATTTCTTTGATTCTGAGGAAAGAGAAGAGCTGGAGAAAAATGTTAAGACCAGAATAAATGAATAGAAACTGGTCATGAGTGTTTTGTGGCTGGGAATTAGAACAGAGTTTCTATGTGTTACAGCAGTGAGGCCATCGAATAACCTTGCCATAACAGTGGTAAGACCAAAAAAGAGTTGAAACCCGATACACTTTTGAGGGAGTTTCATCAAAGGGTTTGTATGACTAGTCCTTGTAAGAGCAAGTAACTGCCCTCAACCTAGAATTCTTTTTGAGTCTTATGTTCCTAAAACATGATAGCCTTTGGGACCCTACAACAGCTTTTTGTTTGGTAGGTTCAATTAACATATGTCCCTGGATAGGGAAGAGGTTTGGAAACAGGAGAGAGGTTGTATTTCAGGTGCTAATATGCTCTGAGACTGGCATTGCTTTGGACCTAGAGCACCTGGGATCTTATGCTGGGTATTAATAGAGGGGTAGAAACTAATGTTCAAGAAAAGTACTTGAAAGATGTTGAGGTAGGAACAAACATGGGAGTTGTGCAGACACGTTGTAACTTATTAGTATGCAAAGCCCAGTACTGAGGACTTAAATATCAACTGAGTGTCTGCCCAAACCAAAAAAGCTGCCGGCTTGCCAACATTTCAAACTATAGTAATGAAATGAGAGAAGCTTTCACTTATTCAGCTTGTTTAGAGTACCCTGTTTTAAATCAAGGCTTGGTTAACGAGCCTGATAACATACAGGGTGTGAATGGTTCTGCAGGGACTTGCTGCCATGTGCCGCCTTGCTCCCATGGCTCTTTACCCATGGATCGAAGAAGACCACAAGCTGTGCTGTAGTTTTTCTCCAGAAACCTAAACCTGTCATTGCCAAATCCCGCCACCATTGAAGCAGAGATGTGCTGAAACTTATACCATCTTGAGCAGGAAGGTAAACTGATCTGTAAATCTGGCTGATCGAATTCTTTGGCTGTATCTCACTGGGCAAATACTGTGGATAGAGCTGTTTCCTCATCAGTGTCAGGGCTTCCTGGAGTTGTTTTGCAGGAGCCTGCTATGACTGTCACTGTCCTTCTTGCATCTAACCTTGAAAACCATATCATGATAGAGAGTATCTATTTCTCGACAGTGATAAAATAATATTAGGCATGAAATAACAATAATTATTGCCTTTATGCAGGTGGATTGGCATGGTGTGGGTAATATTAATGGGGTTGGTCACCATTTCATTCTGGTGGACTTGTTATTGCAGTTTGTCACAATCTGCCACTCAGGGAGTACATGGAGACCTTTGTAAATCTTGGACACAGTGAAACAGGACAAGGTCCAAGGGGTTTTCTTTGTATTTAGAGGCAAAGTCAGATGCTCCTGTCTTTACTTTTCCTTCTCACTCTGATGTGGTAGAACTTTTGTGAAAAATCTCATGCTTTTCTGTTTAGGTGCAGAGGGGGCACCAATACATGTCACAGTTTCCTTTGAAAGAAAGCAGATCCTATGATTAAAATGTATGCTTTGAAAATCTGATATTAAAACGCAGAAGGAAAGCACATGGAAAAAGGGATTTCATGCTAAAATTAAAAGTGGCTATGAGATGATAATTTCAGTGGCAGTCTAAACAGCATTATGCTGAAAATTGCAAAGGGCCTTAACAGGGAATGAGGCACTGTGATAAAGGAAAAAATAATCAGCAAGAAAATGAATGGAGTGGATGTCATGTAGAATCATACTACAAGCAGAATGTAGAAGTCTGTGCATATATTCCCGCCTAAGTGGATGCTGACAATGCCAGCATTAATTACCAGAGGTTTTATGTTTAAGATGCTCTGGGCTCTGCTTCAAATGAAGGAGTCTGTCTTATTTCAGAAATCGCTGAGGTGAAATACAGCAGAGAATATGGGCCAAGAAGTTTCTGCAGAGAGCTAATTGCTCAGGTGAGCACCACCAAGTCTCCTTTCCACCATGCAGAAACACATCAGCCAGGCAGGTCATGAAATTTGCAACTTCTGATGTTGCCTGCTACATTTTTATCTTTCTGTGTTATAAACGTTTTTGGCCACAATTTCTGTCACTTTAGAAGAATGACAGACACTTCAAGGGTTCTTCTCTCTAGAGCTTCTTTGGCTACTTAAGTAATTTTGGATTTTTTTAAGATGGACTGTGTCTACTCCTAGGCAGAATCATTAGTTACTCTGTGTGTATGTTATGTGTGTGGGATCTGTAAGGTTCTTGGGCTGTTGCAGACCATGTGTCACACTCTCATTGTTGATTTAACCTCACTAAGCATGACTAAGAACACCTGTTATTATAAATGATCCTTTTTCTTCACATATCTCACAGCTATTATTATTATTTACAGAGTATTTTTAGACTTCACATTTAATCACAGCATAAAAGTGCAAAAGTCTGTTTTCCACAAGAAAAAAAAATTAAAAATGTTTTTCATTATCTTGTTGGGTTTTTTGCTTAATAATTGCATCATGTTTTTGACAGCTAAATAAATGGATTTTATTAAACAGGATTATAGGCTGAGATTATTTAGTATTCCTTTTTTATTATCTGGTATAGCCTCTGCTGGGAGCTGTGAGTTTCTTTTCTTCATTTCCAACATTGATTCTTGCATTAGATGGTTACATTGAATAATTAATATACTTCCTGTGATTGATGATTTGCATGGCCTGAATATTAGGTTATCAATCATGACCCACTTGTTCTAATGTAATCATATTGAAAACATGTCAAAAGCTGTTTACCCAACAATGACAACAGGAGCTGTGATATTGAAGGTGCCTGATACACTACAGCAGAAAATATCCTGGTTGAACATTCATAATGCAGAGATTATGAGTTCTTCAAATTGATGTAACAAAAGCCTGGAGCCCTTGGTGAGAGTTATCAGCTCCAATAAGAAAAGCCCTTTTTTCAGCTAGAAATTTGTACTGATTTCTTTGCCTTTTATCAGCTGCTCAGTGACTTTTTGAGCCTACAGTGTAAAGTAATTATGTTCTGTGCTGCACAATATAAAGAAACTGAACAAAGAAATGGAAAGTGTTTTGGGTTGTTGTTTTTTTTTTTTTTTTTTTTTTTTTTCCCAAAAAGGAGCCTGTATCTGTTGTTACTGGAAAGAAAGAGCATTGTTAAGGTCTTTCCACAGTTCACTTTCACTGGTTTACCACAAACATTGAAAAAGTGGGTTTTGCTTCTGTGGGAATCATTAAAGCAGAGCACCACATTTTAACACTCAGCATATAATGCACATTTCACTTGCAATGTATTTCTTAGCTCATAGATGTTTCTGCAGACCATACTGGTTCCGTTTCAATACCCTGTTGCTCTTTACCTTGATCAGCTACAATGACAGGTTTAGTTGTGCACATTCATTTCACTCTTCCCTTTTTCCTCTCACAGCTCAGACTAACATGAGAAATATACTGGGGTTCAACTCCATGAACTCACACTGACAGAAATACTCTCTGTGACCACAGCAGAGTCACTCATTTCAGACAGAGCTGCTTAAGGTGGAGAATTCTAAAGAGCTGGGCTTTACAACTCTAAACAGCAAAGCAAAGCTGCTTCCTTCAACCTCTACCTGACTTCCACTCTGAACTGTTGCATAAATGGATTTTCCAAACTCCTTTGTTCATAAATGTCATGCAGTGATGCTTTTCCTAACACTTGACAGTGCTTTACTCCTCATGTCATCTTTTGGCTTTGATGGAGTCCTCGAAAGCTTTGCTTCTTCCAGCTCCCTGTTGCTTCTGACGTTAGGAAACTTAATTGGTGGATATAGACCAAAACAGATTATTCATCAAGATTAAGAGTACCACAGTTTAACCCAAATGTAAGGACCCTATTAGTCCTGGCTAGCCTTCAAGCCATAGAATTATGGAGTTCTTAATGGTGTGGTCTCTGAATAGCTGGCATGGTTGACACTCATAAGAAGAAAGACAATTGAAAAATTTAAAAGCTCAGGAAAAAAAGAGCCCTACAGTTTGACGCCTTTTTTTTTTCTTTCCCTCCAAAATGGGAAAGAGGAAAAGTGTATAGGAACTATGTAGTCTAAGTGACACAACCCAGCAGGAGGGGTAATCTCCTGGGATATCACCATAATTGAAGGTCTAGTATTTCAATTATTTTATGTATGTCAATATTAGCTTTGTTGTGTCTCACAGAGATTATAACAGAGAAGAAGTATGTGCATTGTTATAGGAAAACAGATTCTTAAAATAATTTGTAATATTAAAACCACGGAAATCTGGAACCAGAGAAAGTGTAGATGGAAAAGACCTAGTCATCTAATTTCTCTGCCAGTGTAAGATTTCAGTGTGCATTTTTAGTACCTTAGTGTAATAGAGTTACTTAGAAAACTATGCCCCAACCTGTTGGATTTGAACATAACCACAGTGATCCATGGTTTTTATTATTTATTGGCTTGAATCTCTGTACTTAATTCAGAGCACCTCGAACACTAGTGCTTCTACAACCATGGGAAATTAAGTAAATTAATTAGATCATAAGAAAAACTAACTATATCTTCTTCTATTGTGTTTTATCACACTAAATAGTTCCAGAAATGTCAGCTCAGGCCTCTGAGAAAAACTGTGTTTGGTTTCTTCTAATCTCTTCTTAGCAATTGTCTTCAAAATGAGACCATATAGAAAGAGTATGTTCTGAGTTTCCTTTACTTGCCTGATGTTTTAAAAGCCTTTAATGCCCATTAGTCATCTTTCCTGCATATCTAAGAGTTTGCAACTGTTTATTATTTTTAAAGTAGGAGCAGAGGCTGTCCTTTAGTTGAAATGCCTCCAGGAAAGACACATCCAGAAATACTCTCTATATCTTAGGCTGGAGTTGGAAGAATTAATAAAGGGAGCATTGTAATTTCTCTTTCAGTGGTGATGAATCTTTCAAGTATTTCTGTATCTGTTGTGTCTTCCCTTGATTGCATCATGGTTTTACCTGCTGTATATTATGTATGAAGTGGGTCAGGAGAAATCCCTGTACATAAAAGAGGAGCATAAAAATTACAAATCTGTAGTTTTATAAAACCCTCCTGCAGGAAAAACTGTTCTGCCTTGTGAATCACCATTTCTATATTTTTTTAATTAATGAACCAAGACTAAAGGCCCACTAGTTTTCAGTTGTTTAGTTTCTCAGCCAGTAGTAAAATTCTCCTTGGAAAGAAACAGCATTTTATAGAAACTGTCAGTAAACTTTATTTCTATGGAAAATATTTGAGTAGCCCTCCTCTTTGTACATAGCTATAAAAATATTAGGGCAATATGTGCTAAGTAGGCAGCACAATTGTTTCAGCACAGAGCACCAATCTCTACAATTTGCTGCCAAAAGCAAATTACTATAGCAAGCTGTTTAACGTAATAGGACATAGCAGGTGTTAGGCCATATTTTCAACCAACAAAAACCAGGCAATGACTGATTTACTGCAAGGAGCAGTCTAACCAAAATGTTCTTCTTCTGACCCACAATGCCTGACTTCCACAGGAAAACAAGTCTACTGTCCTTCAATTCAGAGCTCATGTGTGCAGGATACAAATCTTTCTAAGCAACTAGAAATATGTCTGATACTATGCTTGGAAAAGATCAAAATAAGCATGGGCTTCTGAGACGAGATGTGAAACACATCTCTCTGAACATTCCTCAATATACCACAATTATAAATAAATACAAACAAAGGCCATTCCCTGCTGACTCTAAATGGAAAAGAGCTGGAGAGAAAAAATAAAAATTGACCGTACATGTTTTCTTTATAATTTTGGAATGCATTCAAGCTTCACACCAGGCAGCAGAGGGAGAGAAGCCTGTTCTGGTACACATCTCATGCTTGGAAAGAGCGTGAATTTTGTCATTAGCACATTGTGAGCAATGGTGTCTTGACTCTGAGAGCAGAGTATTTCTGGTTCCACATTTATGAACAGTGAAGGATTAATTTGCAGGTGGAAATATGAGGGGTAGTTTAGTTAGGGCAAGGACCAATTTGGCTAATTTTGTTTTGAGAAGTTTGGCACTCCAGATCTCTGCCAGCAGGAAGGTGGGCTTGCCTGGAGCATCTTCACCTACCTCTGCGTTTCCATGAATTGCTGGGAAGCCTGCAGCACCATCCTCCCTTAGCCCATAGAAGACTGATCATGCATGAGGTTCCTAATGCACGTGACAGCCACTTTATATTTGATGTCTCTGATGCCAGCCTAAGGTGACAGAGTTGTCTTATTCTTGGAATCCTTGCAAATCCTGTTACTGTCTGTGGATACTTCTCATAGCTACTACAAATGCTGTAAGAACTGCAGAGGGGGTGACAGGATATTTCGGTTTTGTTTTGTTAACTTCTATGAACAACAGGAAATTAAGCTGGGTGTTGAGCGGCACTTGGCAATTTCTTCCCTGGGTGGTTATTATTTTTTTGTAATATTCTGTTTCCCCCTTTCCACTTCTTTCCCCTGCTAGATTCTCAGTGACAATATTAGGATGAATGTGTCTGTCAGCTTCAAGCTGTGACTTTTTTTTACTGTTTTTGTAGAGCTGTCCCAAAGCATATCTTGGAGCTGGAAATATTAAAAAAAGGAAGAAGAGGCCTCTGTAGTGTAAGATCGCTGGCCTTGCCTGTAACATGAATGCATGCTGAAGTGAGGGAAGAGGCGGCTCATTAGGTGACTCCGACTTCAGCTGCCTTTGCTATTTTTGGGCCAGCTGTCATGTGCACGGGGTGATCTGCCTGGCCTTGACATTTGGCATAGCATCTCAAGACCAACCCATCGTACCTTTTCCCTCTCGCACCTTGCAATGGGAGAGAGGCAGCCACCTCTGTCTTTACACTGCCAGGTCATATGGCCAATTAAGCAAGTGTGAGCTGGATGTGTCCAGGCAAGGGCTCAGGTGGGCAGAGGGGAGCAGGGTGTGCAGAGCCATCACCTCAGAGTGCCCTGCCACCTCTCCACTTCTGCCGCATCCCTGGGAACTGCCAGGAAGAGCATCTGAGCTGCCTGCAGCGTTAACGGTATGGCACAAGGGAGCAGAGGTCTCCCAGGATTAATTAATGGGCATCCCGAGAACACATTCTCATTATAGCTGTAGCACTAGGGCTTTTCCTCATTTTGCAGAACATCAAACGTATTAGATAGCATGTGGGGTGGAGGCAGGGAGGAGCAGGAAAGGCAGAGGCTGCAGTCAGAGGGAAGCAATATGGACTAGGAGATTGAATCTGACCCTGTCAGAAGCTGTCACAGGACTTAATATTGCATTTATTTAAACTGAATTTTCACTGGTATAACGTGGCTGACTTTGGGGGAATGAGCCTTTCTTTTGAGGGGTGTGCAGGTCCCTCGGGGAATGAAATGCCACTGATAATAAAGAGCTCGTGCTGACATCCTCCACCATGATTTTTATTTGTTTGTAGCTGCTCATTCTTTGTTAGAACACAGAAATGGTCAGGCATGTGCATTTTGTTTCTTTCATGTGATTTTCCCCGCCAGTCATCATGGCTTATGCTCAATTAATTCCATCAATATACGGTCCCCTCCAGCCTCATCTGCACTTGTGTAGCATGACAGGCAGTTGTGAATATACCACTAACTGTGTCCAGACAAAGGCGTGAGGAGGCTCCACAAGGGGTCTATTAACTCCACAGACAGACTGTGGCTTCGACTTCGGCACAGCCTCTTTGCAGGAGGGGTTTCCTATTTTGTGAAACACTTAGTAAAATGTATTTCCTCCCTCCTGGTGAATTAACCACCACTCGGATGCTGGTGAGCTGCAGCACTGCCGTCTGAACCTCATCAGACAAAACACAGGGGTAGCTGGACATGGTTCTTCAGTGCTCATAGGCACATATGGAACACAGGCTCCGAGGAGGTCAGGAGTCCACCCGGCGTGATCAAGTGGGGCAGGTGATCAACTCCGGCTGAGTGTTTCAATAACGAAGATGCTCTGACCATGTACTGTCCCATCAATACAATTAGGCAGTGATGACTTTCTCTGAAAGAGCACTGAAGTCCCCAGCCGTCATTTCATCTTTTTCTGTATAAAATGGCAACAAATGCACTGCTATCTCAGGCCTGCCTAATGCCGTCAGCAGTGAGGCAGTGTGCTTGCAGGTGGACTTCAATATTCTGAAGAACAGGAAGAAAAATAAAACCGGCACTTTTCATCCAAAAAAAGAAACTTTCTGTGCACTGGGTATTTCAGATGCATGAAGCCATACTAATTGGGGTGCAGTGTAATGATAAATCTCATTAGAGGTGCTGTTTACTGATTACCCACTTGTTTGAGGCACTAGAGAGCAACGTCAGAATAAAAAAAAAAATCAAAAAGGAGAGAGAATATTTTTTTAGAACTGCTGTGACATGAGAATGTGAGAGATGTTAGTTATATTGAAACACTCTTTCAGCCGACAAGGTCACTTGTGGCAATAATCCGCTCATTAGAGGTGTAATCCATCACTCAAGTAATATCAATTTAGTGCCAGGGTTTTAATGCAGGTTGTACTAATCATTAGCGGCAGTTTGTCAACTGCATAATTCACCAGGGATTGTGGGTATGCATGATTTAGCAGGTGACCCTTGACCTCGGTGGAGTAAGAAGCCTGCCTTAGAGGCAAAATCAAGAGGGACAAAAAGCAGTGCTCACTCATGAACAATTATTATGCTTAACAGCATGACTGTCATTTTAGAGGGAAAGGGAAAAAACAGTATGTCCTGAATAATGAAGGATTAAAATTCACCTGAGACTTGGCACCAACTACAATGCTGGAGTCACCACCCTTGCTTAAGGGAGCAGGAAAAAGAAAACACTTTTTTTTATTGTTTACTTAATGGCCCCTTAGCTAATATCTAAGAGTGAGAAGCCCTTCTGCCATGCAAAACATGAGGGGTGATCACAGCAATAAACTTATTTATTCTCCCACAGTGAAAATGTTGGTTTACTCCCATCTCTATCCAAGGTGCCAAGCACTGGGATTGACCTGTGACTGTCATAGGTGAAAAGTATTAGCTAGGAAAGTCTGCATTAGTGTCAGACAGGTAGAGGATTTCCCCTCAGGCTGTTAATTCATTTGGAGGGAAGAGGAGAATAACCTGAAGTGAATTTCTGTGCCCACCTGAAATCTACTCAGAGAGTTAAATGCAGGGTTTGATTTACCAATCATTATAAATGTAGTATAGCATCATATTCTCTATTTCAACTATTGGAAGAATCCATTTCTTTTCACATCCCACTTGGGAAGTTATCAGTGTCTTGCCTCGCTGTATTGCTGCTCTGTTTTATAATAGCAATAATCCTCCTGAATTCTGGCAACTAGGAGCTGTTAAGTGCCCTAAGCTTTACTGTAATTAAGGTACTTTTTTGCCTGCAATAAGTCAGAATTGGCTTTGACTTGAAAAATGAAATTTAACAAGTGATTTAACCTGTAATGTGCTCTAATTGCTTCTGGTATTTTGAAAGTGGGGGTTGGGTGGGAGAAAGAAGAAAGAGGTCAAACAACTCAGTAATTTAACAGAAAAAGTGGCAAGTGAAGTTGCATGTTAGGCTTTTTCTGACTGGAGTTTTAATATGCACACCAGCCTCCTGCTTGTAAGGCTTTCTGATAATGCATCTTATTTAAAAATGACGCATGGAAGGAAAAGAGGGACTGAGTGAACCCATTTCCTACCTAAACATTTCGAAATGTCACTCACACTGTCAAGAACAAATTCACATTGCAGCCCTTTCCAGCTTCCAAAGAAGGGGCAAGGAGTGTGATGTCCCATCCTGAACAGGAAGGGATCACCCAAGATTCATAGATGACCATGATCAGAAAGGAAAAACAAAAGTCAGTGGGTCCCCAAAAATTTAAAGTTTTATTAGTAAATTATATACTCGGCATGGAAATTGGTATAAGTTAGTCCCTTATCTTCTAGTAAAAACACATGACAGTGGATTTTGAATAGAAAGAGTGAAAGAGAGAGATAGGTAGAATAAAAGAAAGAGAGAAAGAAAAAGAGAAAGAGAAAGAGAAAGAGCGAGGGAAGGAAGGAAGGAAGGAAGGAAGGAAGGAAGGAAGGAAGGAAGGAAGGAAGGAAGGAAGGAAGGGAGGGAGGGAGGGAGGGAGGGAGGGAGGGAGGGAGGGAGGGAGGGAGGAAGGAAGGAAGGAAGGAAGGAAGGAAGGAAGGAAGGAAGGAAGGAAGGAAGGAAGGAAGGAAGGAAGGAAGGAAGGAAGGAAGGAAGGAAGGAAGGAAGGAAGGAAGGAAGGAAGGAAGGAAGGAAGGAAGGAAGGAAGGAAGGAAGGAAGGAAGGAAGGAAGGAAGGAAGGGAGGGAGGGAGGGAGGGAGGGAGGGAGGGAGGGAGGGAGGGAGGGAGGGAGAGGTAGGACACTGGTGGATTGTTGCCTTTTGCAGTGCAACAAGAGTAAAGACAGGGTAAAGAATTTTCCTGCAGTTCCTGTAGGTCAATTACAGCACTGGCAAGATATAGAGGAGGAAAAAAAAAAGAGAGAAAATTGTTCATCAGGAGGTATTGACATCACCTAATTTGAGGGATCTGCTCCACTTCAAGGCAGGATAGGGAGCTAGGATATTCCTGCTTAAATCACATTTCTGCTCTAAATTATCTCCCTCTCATGTATATCCTTGGCCTTTGGTGGTTACCAGAGAGAGGCTGTGGCTTTCATGCTCAGGCCAGGCTGGCTTCCCTTGGTGCCTTCTGCAGAGGCATGATGCTGTGGTGTGCTTCATTTAGCTGATATATGTATTTCCTTGTCTGGGAAACTATCTAATGAAGCTCCTGTTGGTGTCTCCTGTCAGTGCAGTCAGTGGAACATTTAGTGTTCAGTCTACCTTAATGTGAGGTGAATTGCTAAATTTAGGTATTTGAGCTGAGTAACATCCAAAGTGATGTTCCCCTTATTCAAAACAGGGGAGAAGTGGAAATGGAACTTCAACATTGGGTCAAGCCTTGGTTGTAGTTCAGCCACATTTAGTGATTCTGCTTGTCTCACATATTTTGATTATAGGGATTTTTAGACAGGCGCTGTCTCCTACTGCAAAGAACACTGCATTTCCACAATCAAAAATAATTAAAATACTCTGAGGATATCACATAATCAATAGTTCACATGTGAGTAAAAGAAAGCTTTTCAGAAAAGAACAATTTTCATCCAGTCAGATATCAGATGACAAATTCCTTCCTCAGGTACATACATACAAAGTAGGCAACAAATCCAGCCAACATTTGCCTAATGAGTTAGCATTCTCCTCTGCTGGAAGTCAAAAACCTTCACAGCTTCAGGCAATATTCTTGCCTATGGACCTGAGAACAGTAAAGCTCATGTCTCCTGTGGACTGGCCAGAAAAGGAAGCAGATACAAGCTGAGTTTCTATTTACTCAACTGCATTTTGATCAGATCCTTCGTATAATTGTAGCTTTTGTGAACAAAATTTCTTTTTTTCCCCTCTTTTAGTCTTTTTAAGTTCAAAAGCTGCTGTTAGTAGGAAATCGGGGAAAAAACCCCTACAAGAAGTGAAACATTATACTATCATTAACATGTTGATATTTGGATATATCAGAGGATAACACAGTGCCCATCTGGACTGCCTTAACAACACAGTTAATTGCATTATATATGGAGAAGGGATTCAAAAGAACAAAGAATTGAATCTATTCTATTTAAGTAGCCCATTGCTGTGGTATCTAAGCACAAGAGTAGATCAGAGCATAAGAAAAGCAGATTGCTAAAACCTATACATCCCAAATCTTATGCACAGCTCTGTATAGAGATTAATAAAACAAGTAGAGCAGCAAGCTGAAGTATCAGTGTCAACAGATTTACTCCAAGTGTTCACAAGGACACCAACTTCAATGACTTCCAAACTGAGCTCTACGCAACACTGATGGACCCCACAACAATTGCTAATATTTCATGCCAATATTTCATGCAGAGCTGCTGGTCACACAGGACAGGGTTTGAAGGTGTCTTCTAACATATGGAGGTTTGTCTCGTGGTGGTTTCAAAAAATCTAGCCACTAAACTCACAGGAAAATCTCATACCAGATTTTGGGGAATTTCTCTGCAGAGGTAGAGGGTATATGGGGGGATCCTCTCCAGTGTCTGCTGGCAGCCCAGGCCAGAGATGTAGGTGCATGCTGGCTGCTGCTGCCTGTAAGGTGCTGGCAAGAACAGAGAGGGAAGGGCTTGTCCCTGGATGGCAACTGTTTCTACCATGCCTAGGAAAAAGGGGGAAACCTGCTTGAGCCACATTGCTGGTCTTAGCAGGTTGAGGTATGACATTTCATGGAACAATGCTTGGGGAAGATTCAGGGTCCCCAAATCTGTAGTTAAATCAACCCAATGACCGTGGGTTTGCTTTTCCACTATATTTCAAGTGCATCATAGCACTGAGGATCATTAGGCTTCTCTAAAGTATAATCCTAACATTGCCAGTAAGTGGCTGCAGTTTTTAGTGGAGGGATGCCAATTAGTGATGATCTGCCCTACTGAAAATAGAAGAGAAGTCAGTTCACAAGACATCAGAGCTGTTATTTCCGGGTGTTTGCATATGGAGTTTTGTGAATTTACTGGATGGCTAAGACCACAGCTAGTACCCCAGATGCTGATTGGACCTTCATGGTGTCTCCTTGAGATAATATCTCCTTGGAAGAGCTTGAACTATGTGGAAAGCATGCATGCAAACAACTGCAGCTAGTAAAACCATGTGTCAGACACAAGGGTAAACCCATGTCCATGTGGGGTCTTGATTAAACAGGCCTGACCTCATGTCACCATGGGACCAACAGCATCCCAGTTTCACAAGCATACACATCAACCTCTCAAAGGGGCATCTGCCCCAGGGAAGTGACAGACGATCTTCTTGGGAGCATTCATCTCCCAAGATGTAGCAGCCAGGGATATCTGAACTACACAAAAATAGCTTAGGCATCTGCATGGGCAGCCCAGTGCAGCACAGGATGTATAGGGCAGAGACCCACCCTGCCAGCAGCTGCATCTCATCCTGCAGCTCCATCACTGCCAGAGCTAGGAAACTGCAGAGAAGGGCTTGGTGTCCCTTCTACCAGGTCTGCAAGTATCTCATCCAGTGTCAAGAGCAGTCCTCTGTGTGCCACTGTCAGAAAAAAACTTCTTGATTTGGTTGATATCTTCAGTGTTTTGACTCCTTGTTTTGGTCTTCCTGGCCTTGCTTTTGTTTCTGTTGGAGTTTATTTTCATCTGCTGATTTATTCTGAGATGTCTAATTTCTAACCATATTTCTGTGTTCTTTGTTTTGTTTTGTTTTGTTTTGTTGAGGTTTTTTAATGGTGATGTTTTGTCAGGAGCGAACTTCCAAAGAACTGTGGCTGCTGCCTCCACAGGTGCTCTAATAATACCAGGTGCAGAAGATTGTGGGTGTCCAAAACTGTAACCATTTCCTAGTAAAATTGGACACATTAGATAATGTGTCTGTACATTGAAATGAAACATTGTAAATGGCTCTGTACATTCAAAACCAAGTTGTTGGACTCATTACAACTGACATATGCAAACATTTTAACTGCAAAATTTCAGTAACTGATCTCTGTTAAATTCCAGGCAGCAGATGACACTTAGAGTCTTCAAAAGAAAAAAAATGCTAGTCTTTTTTTTCCCCCACTGCTTTTAGTATTTGCTCAGTATCATTAATATAAATATGCAATCATCGAAATCAACACAACTGAAGTTAACAGAGCAACTCCAGATTTACATCAGTGTAAATGAGAGCAAAACTTGATCCCTTGCATGTAATTTATCTTTAATTCTGGTTTAAGTCTCTCTCATCTTGCTGAATAAAAACTGATGTTCTTCTCACACACAATCTGTATACCATTCATTAGTGTCTTTTCTGTTTGGAAGAAAGATTGGAGCCTGTGGTAATGAAAGCTCAAATCCTGGGGAGCAGTACACATGGTATTTTGTTTTAACTAAATGCTGTATTGATATTCTCATGAGTGGCTTTGCATTACTTGAACATTTATGAGTAGCTTGAACTAATAAATCTCTAATTAGCACTAATTACTAATTAGGTTATTGATTCCTCTGACTGTGGACTCCTCACTGGTTTTATTCATAAGTGGAATGTTATTTTAAAAATTCTTGTGGCCATACCCTCAAACGGAGCTCCCTCCTGCCGTAGAAAGGAGCAGAGCAGAAGGCTCTGGGCAGCATGCTTGTCAGAACAGCACCTGGGCTTATTCAGACTGAGTCAGTCAACTGAGGGGCAGAGGAACTTTTTTCTAGTTAATTGAGCTGCCGGAGCACTGCCTTCTTGTGTAGATGCACCACAAAACCCCAGCACTTTTCTGCTTTCCCGCATGATGGATTCTTGCTGTTTGCACCCTGCTGTGTGCTGAGGGGGTCCAGCTCCAAAGGTGGACTGATGCTCTTCTGATGTTTTGGGGTAGTCATGCTCTTTTTGGTCTCATGGCAAGACCTAAAGCAGATCTGCTGGAGCAAGTTGATGTACTCTGCTTTGCTTAACACAGTCTGCCTTTCTGTTTGTGGTTTTACAGGTAAGAAAAGCCCTTCTGGATCCTTGGACACCCAAAGATTTTCCCCTCCTGTTCTCCCATCTCTCTCCAGCAGCTGTCCTGCTCACTATTTACCTGACAAGTCAAAATGGCCTATATATAAGTCTTTGTGAAAAGTGCTCTGGACTCTGAATTACAGACCTTTCCCAGTAGGTCTTTGCAGAAACAGCCCCTCCTGCCCCTAAAGGCTCAGGAGCTCCATAACCCTAAAGGCTCAGGAGCTCCATAACCCCATTTTTTTTCCTGAGAAGTCAGAGAGTAGGACTCCAGGCTGCAGGATTCCTAAACTAACCGCTCACACTGATACCACCATCACTGCCACACCACCTCACCAGCCTTCTCCCAGTTTCTCACACCTACAAATTCATTCATAGGTGAGCATTGTGCTTGTGTGGTTTATTGAGGACAGTAGTTAGCACTCTGTCTGCTGACTTTCTTCACTCGAAGGCAGAGCACACAAGTGGTTGTTGAAATTTTGGGTTTCTTCACTGACAGAAGTGATTTTTTCTGGAAACAACTGATTATCTCTCTGTTAGGACTGGCAGGAAAGGTCAAGTGCAACATTACTTTATTCAAACATCAGGCAGTTTCACTTGATGAAGTTTTGCACATGGCACATCTTCAATTTGCAAACCCAGACAAGAGCAAAATGAGGCTTATGTCTTGTTGGCATTATCTGTAGGGAACATGTAAAATGTCTTTTTTCTGGTGGCTGCCTTCTCTTTCTGTTTATTTCTGCATACAACTCAATATGTTTGTTTTGATCCTTACAGTTCTGTGCAGGTTATGTGATGAGCCACTGTGACACTGAAGATCAATGGTGTTACGCTCATGCTGACGTTCTTACCAGCAGACTCCAGGCCCTGCTGAACTTTGCCATTGCATGCACATAATTCCTTAGGACAACTGTGGGAGATGTCTGCGTGTGGCAGCAAAGAGATAGAGCTCCCTGTATAGCAACATCTGGGGACCAGAAATTGAGTGTTCTTGGCTACAGGCCCTCGACTCTGAAATATGATCTTCCCACCCTTATGGTCCACCTCTTCATGGAGAAAAGGAATAAGGAAGGAAGCTGAGTATCTCTGGATGGGAATCCAGTCAGCTAATTAATATCAATGAGGTGCATGTTATTTTTAGTTATTGCAGATGTGCTCATACCTCATTAGCTTAAACACTTTAAAGCAAATAAATAGCAACTTCTGTCATGCTTACAGGAAACATTTTATAAATAGGTTATTGATCTGGACTTCAGAGGGACCCGGTAGGAAGTCTGTAAGGCTTCTTCTTCCAGAGGAGGGAAAGGAGGGGAAGATTTTACAGAAGTAAACTTGATGTGCCCTGTTTTGTATTGCACAATAAGATAAAGCCAAAAGGTTGATCTGTTTCCAGGTGGACCTGGTGTGTTTGAGTTTACAAAGGTCTGGTTCCTGCAGACACCTGTAGATGCTTTGCAGTGAGATGGCCTGAATAACTCCCTGCAATGATTGCTTTGGGATGAGAGTTGGTCCAAAAGAAAGGGTTTTTCCTGAGCCTCCAGGAGGAATATTTCTTTGACACCACTCACCTGAGACATGAATTTCCATATTTAGCAAGAACCCCAGATGTGTGTTGCAGGAAATAAGTAACTTGTCAGTGGTTTTGAGGTTTCTCGGCAAAAAGAAGATTAAGTCGTTTTGTGCTGAAGTATTGAAGAGAGTGTTTTATATTTTGAATGCTAACGAGCACAGTTTTTTTTTTCAGACGGGAGCCATAAAACTGTCATTATGTCAGTGGTATGTCTTTGTTCTTAGCTTTGCTCATGCTAATCAAAGACAACAGTGGTATATTTTGAGTTAATACTGTAACAAGAGGAATGGCATTAGTGGTCATCATCATGAGTGACTCCTGGACATGTGGTAATAATTTCTTGAGTGTTTCTGAATAGTAAATGAGTGAGAGAGAGGGAGTTCAGCTCCAGCCCTGTGTAGAATGGAATGTACCATTCAGCTAAAATGGTAAATCCATGGCTCACGTTTGAGGGGCTGTAAAAGCAAAATCTGCTTTATAATATAATTAGCATATCTCCTTCCACAGTCCCTCTTTCTTCTTCAGCATCAGACTCTGACTTTCTATTTAGGATAAAACAACAAATTTTAGTGTAAGTAACTGAATGAGTTCATTCCTCTCTGTTCTTATGGAAGTCAATCCGTTATGGAAGGCAAGCTCTCATCCTTTGAGCATTTTAGTTTTGCATAGCTGGATGTAATTTTGCATCTTCAGTTGAAATGGCATTTTCCTTCTTGTTAATAGATGCTCCCAGATTTTGTAAATACCTGGAAATAGAATTGGCAACACAATATATTGAAGTGTCAGTTTTCTTAGGGAAAAAAAAAAAAACAAAACCCTCCCAAACCTTTTTTATTATCATCATCAGGCAGTTTTCATTTATTTGTTGAGGCAGTGTGTTTGCATTGGCTGGCAGGCTCAAAAATGGCTTCTGCATAACGAATCATACATTTTAAAAATACTTTCCAAAGCTTTCATAAAAATATAAAAAGTTAAATAACTTTAACACAGTTATGTGATCAGTCTGATTAAGTTAAGGCATTTAGTCTAAGCAACCCCAGTGGGATTTCAGCAGTACTGTACGTTCCAGAGAAGGGAACAATTGGTGTATTTTCACTGTCTGTGTTTCTCAGAGAATGCTGAACAATATTAAACATTCAGAGGCTGCATTTTCCCTTTGTTTTGACAAATGCTAATAAGTAGCTAACTGCAAGAGAGGGAAAAAAATTCCTAATTCAAACCAGTTGTGTGACGGTCGAGCTCAGCAAATTCCCTGACCAACAAGATGTAATCTGGAAAGAAAAGAGTGGTAGCCTTTGAAATGACTAATAAAGTCATTAAACAATGTTTAGTTGAAGAGAAACGACTGAAGCCAGAGAAAGACTATTCTGTGGAGCTCTCAGAAGGAACATTAATAGGCTTTGGTTTCTAATTAAGTGATATTATTAGGAGCTTTGATAAAAGCCCTTGCACGTGTGACATCTTGTGTTTCCCTGTGCATCAAGAGTTGAAGAGAAACTAAAAAAAGAGAGACTTTTTAATGATAATACCTGAAAAGTGTTTTTCAGCACACCCATACATCATTGTCAAGTGAAAAGATTAAACTTTATTGTTTCTTTTTGAACCAAGAACTCAAGGTGAGTGGAAATGTCTTGAAATGCAAAGTAGTTTGGCAGATAAAGTAAAATGGAGATGAAAACAGACAATAAAAAGACATTGGCTGTAATAGAGGAAAGAGTGGGGAAGTTCACTCTTTAATGTTGCTGGGAGAACTTTCTTTTTGCTATTAATGATAGCTTTTAAGTGTTACAATTACAAGCTTTTATTGAAATGAAACATTTCATTTAAAGAATGGCACCAAAATCATTTTTGTGTGTAATATGAAACATTAGTTATGTGATGCTGCTGCCAAAATAAACCCCACCATTCATTTAAAATATCAGGAAACTCCATTTGAGGGGGTAGTTATACATCCATTGAGGATACTCTGTATATTATTTTTCCTTGGTATTAATAAAGTCTATTAGCAACATAACTGCAATTGATTCATAATGTCACATTTGTTTGCAAGTAATGAATGTAAGGTTAAAATGGTTTAACTATTACAATGTTTGAAAATGATTGGTGTTCCCTAAAGCCTCCTTTATTTTTATTATAGTTTTTTTCCCCTTCAGCAACCAGTTGTTTTGCAGTTGTTAAACTGCTTTCAGCTGTAGATACTCTGCATTATCAAGATAGCTGGGGCTTGGTGTGGGATTTCCACAAAGGTTGGATTCTGAAAAAATAACTTCAACAGTGTGCCCTTGAAAGATTTATTTAACTTGTCCCTTAATAGGACAGGCTGCACCAATTTCCACCAAAAAAAACCCACTCAGTTTTCAGTCAAATACTGGGCTGCTTTGTTGGGACACTCATTTGCCTGCTGTTTGGCACGACAAGCTTGCCACCGACCCCAAAGCACTTTAGATGCTTGTCTCTGTGCTGGTGGCTGGCAAGAGTCTGTGACTCTGGCTGCCTTTTTTAACCAAGAAACAGAGGGTTTTGTTTGCCTTTTTGTGCTGCACTTACAATGGCTGTGAAGATGCTGCCACATTGAGAATGTCTGAGCACTCCCTCTTTGCTTTGGCTGTATGTCATTCTCTTATCCATGTCCAATAGGTATAGATAGAAGCAATGCCTGAAAAACTCTGTTGAGGGACAGGCAGACATGAGGAGCAAGCGTTGGGCATTCAGAATATGCATTGCTAAGTTTTGAGTTCCTAGGAAGAATGTTGCCAAAATTATGTATTCTATCACAGCCCTCCTTGCCATCTTAATTCGCAATTTACTTTGAGCAGAGATTTTTTTTTTCTCTGAGGTTGAGAGAGAAATGTGTATAAAAGCAGATAATTTGGCACTTAAGTCTAGTTTTGTAATGGGTAGACAAATGCTTCACTCAGGTACAGGCACATTGTTTTGCCTCTTATATTTTACAGTCACATCCAATGATAATTTTATGTAAGAGAGAGTCCTGGCTTGTGTGCCAATTTGTACTCTATTCATACATGTACGGAGGGTTGGGTATAAGTTTTTTTTCAAGGAGAAAATAGAAAAAAAATTATTAAAGAAAACACATAAGCTTGAAAGAAAGAACACCCCTAAATTCTTTCACCTAATATATTGACTCACTGTCAGTATCTTAAAGTACCAGAAGTGAAATTTTTTAAAAAAAATCAGGTTTAGTTCTTTCTCACTGTACATTTGCGATTTTCTGACCTTGTAATTGGACAATGAAAATATTCTGGATTGGTGGACTTCATTTTGGCTTTGCTCACCGCCAGTTAATTTCACTCTTTGATTTCCATGCACTGACAAAGGGTTACAATTTCTATAGGTTCTGTGTGTATGGCTCTCAGTAAGCCATGTGATAGCTGGCGTTTTAAAACAGTTGTACAGATGGATTTTTGGACTGTAAATACAGCAGTGGGATATTTATTTAATTTTAACAAAGCTATTTTAGCAGGTATTTTCAAGAAATCATGGACTCCCAGATTTGCAATTCATGTGTATTTCTAGCCCTTAAAAAGCTCAAATTCTAATTGTTCTGCTTTGTCCTGAATTTTCACATCATGTTATTACAGGAGTTTCTACCAGCATAACCATGTAACAAGTTTACTTCTGGCACAACTGCATGTGCAGTAGAGGAATTGCATTCAATAACTGGATCATTTTCCAAATGGCACATAATCTGTATGCAGAATGAAGCCTCAGCCTTGCAAACAGATCCAGTGTGTCAGTGGATGCAGAAGATCACAGAATACACTGTGTGGGAAGGTTCTCACAAGGATCATCAAGTCCAACCCTTAGCCCTGCACAGGACTATCTCCAAGAGTCACACCATGAGTCTGAGATAATCATCCAAATGCTTCTTGAACTCTGTCAGGCTTGGTGCTGTGACCACTTGCCTGGGAGCATGCTCCACTGCCAAACCACCCTCTGGGTGAAGAACTTTTTTCTAATATCCAACCTAAACCTCCCCTGACACAACTTCAGGCCACTCCCTTGGGTTCTGTCACTGGTCACCACAGAGACGAGAACAGTGTCTGCCTCTACTCTTCCCCTCACAAGAAGTTGTAACTGCAATGAGGTCTCCCCTCGGTCTCCTTTTCTTCAGACTACAGATCAAGTGCCCTCAGCCACTCTTCATATAGCCTCCCCTCAAAGGCCTTCGCCATCTCTGTTGCCCTCCTTTCAACACTCTCCAACAGCTTAATATCATTCTTTTATTGTGGTACACAAAACTGCACAAAATGTTCAAGGTGAGACCACCCCAGTGCAGAGCAGAACAGGACAATCCTTTCCTTTGACTGGCTGGCAATGGTGTGCCTGATGCACCCCAGGACACAGCTGGCCCTCCTGGCTGCCAGGGCACTGCTGACTCATATTCAACTTGCCATTGACCAGGATCCCCAGGTACCTTTCCATGGCACTGCTTTCCAGCATCATGTTTCCAAGCCTGTATGTACCTCCAAGGTTGCCCCATTCCAGGTGTAGAATCCAGGACTTTCCCTTGTTGAACTCCATATGGTTGGTGATTGCCCATCCTCTAATTTGGAGAGGACTCTCTGTGGGGCCTTCCTGCCTTCCAGGGAGTCAACAGCTCCTCCCAGTTTTGTGTCATCTGCAAACTTGCTTAACATCCCTTCCAGTCCTGTGACTGAGTAATTTATGAAGTTGTTGAAAAGCACAAGGACAAAGGTGGAGCCCCGAGGAACCCCACTAATGACAGGTCACCAGTTTGATGTCACCTTATTCACTATTACCCTCTGTGCTTGTCCTGTGAGCCAATTACTCACCCACCACATGATGTATTTATCCAGCTGTGGGCTGGACATTTTGTCCACAAGGATCCTGTATGAGACAGTATCAAAAACTTTACTGAAATTCAAACAGATTACATCATCTGGCTTCCTTTGATCCACTAGGTGGGTTACCTTGTTGTAAAAGGAAATCAGGTTGGACAAGCAGGACTTTCCTCTCAAGAAGTTGTGCTGGCTGTGACCAATGACTGCACTGTCTTTTGGGTGTCTTTCAGTACTTCCCAGAACAATCTTCTCCATAACTTTATGAGGTACTGAAGTGAGACTTACAGGTCGGTAGTTTCTGGGGTCCTGCTTCTTGCCCTTCTTGAAAACTGGAACTACCTTCACCAGCTTCCAGTCAGCTGGGACCTCTCTGTATTCCCAAGACCGCTCAAAAAACATTGAGAGAGGTTTTGCAATGGCATCAGCCAGCTCTTTGAGGATTCTCAGATGAATCCCATCTGGCTCCATAGATTTGTAGGGATCCAGCTGGAGCAGCAGATCCCACACAATTTTGGTGTTGTCTGGGAGTTGATCATTCTCACAGTCATGGTCCTTCAGCTCAGGACACTGAGATCCCCTTGGTCCCTCATTCATGTTGAAGACAGAGAAAGCAATAAACATCTCTGCCTTGTCTCTATCCCTGTTTGTGAGGTGACCATCTCCATCCTGTAATGGGCCAATGATATTTCTATACTGTCTATTGCCACAAATGTATTTGAAAAAACCTCTTTTTATTGTCCCCCACATTTCTGGCCAGCTTCAACTCCAACTGATCTTTGGCTTCATGAATTTCCTTCCTACAGTGTCAAGCAGCATCCTTATATTCTTCCCATGTCACTTGACCTTTCTTCCACTGGGCATACATCTTCCTTTTCCTTTCTTGCCTTATTTCCAAGAGAAGATTCCCATTCAGTCAAGCTGGCCTTGTGCCTCATCTGCTTGATTTCTGACATTTGTGAATTGCTTGCTCCCGTTCCCTTAGGAGGTGATGTTTGAAAAATGACCAGCACTGATGGACACCAGCACTTGCAAAAACATTTTCCATGGGTCCTGAAGTCTGCTCTCCTCAAATCCAGGGCTGAGGACCTATTCCATAAAGTTGTAATTCAGAATTTTTAGGAATCTTCTGGCCTGGATTGTACCAGCTGTATGATGCTCCCAGATCAGCCTATTTGCAAAAGATCTCATCTACTTTGTACAGGGTTTCAAACCTTTGTACAGGGTTTCAAATATTTTTACAGGGTTTCAAAAGAGAGGTATGTTTGGGAGGGTTTTTTTTGTTCTGTTTTTTCTCACTGAAACTTGCAGGGCAAGTCCCAGATAGACTTATGTGCTGAGTTTTGTCTAGTAAGTATTTTAGGTGGTATTTTTAATGTTTTTTAAAAGTAATGCAAAGTAACCCCAGCATATTTACAAGAGCAATGATTCCATGTGCATGCAGGATTCCCATTGCACAAGCAGTGGAAGGCTCACCAGGAAAATGCAACTGTGGAGGGCAGCAGCCACTTTTTGTGTGGTGACAATACAAAGTAACATTGAAAGTGTCTGCTCTCAGATTTGTCAGCTTCAGAGAGCTTTGCCTCTTCAATGACGCGATTGTGTTAAAACCAGTGTTGCTGTCTGTAAAGAGCAGAAAGCTCAAGACAAAATCTGTGATAGTGTAATTGTTCCCAGAGGTACTGTAACAATTCACTTTACAGTGCTGCATCTCACTTGGAAAGCACCATCTCTGGGAGTGATATAAACTCTTTGTTAGTATGGATGATAAACTTCAGGATCATGCAAACTTGGGCAGCTGAGGGTATTAACTACATAATTTCAAACACCTTCATAAAAGTTTTTCCTTTCACTTTTTGGATGGCTTGCCAATATTTACATTAAGCTTCTGACTGCTTAAACAAATTCCATGACCAGTTATTATTTCAAGCAAAATGAGTCCTTAGACATCCCAAACTGTCAGACTACAACTACCTTCTCAGATCGATGGCTCAGGAAACTTGCTCCCATTGGGTATGATGTGCTACATTAATAACTTTGCAATTAGGAAAAACAGAGGTATCACCAATCCAGTTTTAAAAATTGCTTTATGAACTGCTTTACATAAAATAAAGGAGCTAGTTTGTTTTGTTTTATTTCTGCAATGCCTTGGCTACTCTGGTGTCCATTGTTTTGGGATTATCCACAGTTACTGTTTCTTCAGTCAGATACTGATGAGCAACGCTGCTGGTGGGAGAGGATGAGAGTTTGCTCCAGGGCACAGGCTTACTCCTAGCCTGGCATGGACCACTCCAGCTCCTTGCAAGCCACAGAGGTCCCAGCTGCGTAAGGCAGATCAGATCCCTACTCTGCACTGTGTTCTGGGGGTGTTCCCATGTTCAGTGGCCATGGATGCTGGGCTGTTGGTGAACTCCTCCTCCAGCCTTCTTCCCTGGGGGACTGTTGATTTAGTTTTCTGTCTTCTACCTGGCCACCAACTTCTGTGTCAGTGACAGCAACACACTATCTTTGGGCCTGTTATCTCCTGCTCTGTCAAACAGGTTGTAAATTAGTCCAGACACTCCAAAATTATTAAGAAGTGATAGACAAGCCACACCCAGAAGCTCTGCTAAAATCTTTTCTTATTCAGCAAACCATTTCAACCATGGCTGTCATTCTCTGCTAACTCCCTTTCCCCTCTGAGCAGCGTTGCTGAATGGCAGATGCTCAGACAGCACAAGTAATATGCCTAAAAATTTACAAAAAAAGGAGGGATAATTTACCTTTCAGCTGATCACTGACTTTCAGCTGAGAGAAGGATATTTCTTTGTGAATGGATTGTAGTTGTAGGAGTGAAAGACTCCAGCCCATTTAGAGTTCTAAAATAACACAGCTGATATGATGTATATCTGACTTACTTGACTGTTTTGGGTATTTAAGGCACAGAAAACTAGTTTGAGGCAATAATCCAGGCAGCATCTACACTCAGTGTCCAGCCTAGGATGATTCATCATATTCTAAAAATGATGTCCACAATAAGGCTTGAGTTATGGATCCCTCTATTTACTCTAGAGGGTGTTCATACACCTGCTTTAGCCTTGTGTTTAGACAGGTAAAATTAAGTGGGATGAATGCTGCTGAATGCCACTCTCATGATTAAGATGTGAACCTCATTTGTGCAAATGTATCAACACTGTCACATCTTCTCAGTGAAAGAAAAACTTAGTGCCTCAGACCGACAGCTGAGTACTGCTGTCATACCTGCCTCTACACACCATGTATCATAAGTTCAGTGACAGTCAATGACTGTCATTCTGTCAAATGGCCTGATTCTCTTTGACATGTAATGCCCTTTACCCCACTTTGGCAGTGGCAAGAAGCCACGCAGAAGATGTAAGCAATATTAAAAGAGACCTTAGGGCATCTACGCATTGCCTGAACAGCATAAGACTGGTCTTGTATAAGAGACAATCAGGTGTTTGGAGTTTTTATCTTGAATTCCAAGGATGCAGGATGAATCATAGATATAGAGGGGTTAAAACAGCTAAAGTATACCAGCTCTTGTTATTCATCATGTGATGTTTGGTTAGGAATAATATATATAACATAGTTCCACAAATTCACATTTTAAATTATATTTTGTCTTTTCAATATGTTTGGCTTTTCCCTCATATGTTTGAGCATGAATATATTCTGACATCCCAGTGGTCTTGATAATGATTTCATTGTTCCTCACTTGATGTGCCAACATTAGTGTGTTTTTAATTGTGTTTAAAGTGCCAGGGTTTTCAGGTTGCCATTGTTCATGTGCAGGAGAGGCACAACATATCTGAGCTGTCCTTTTTGTCTTTTCTTGTCATGACATACATGCCTGGGTAGAAAAACTATGTTATAAGGGTAAATGACTATGGGATTATACTCTCAATAGGAAGAACAGGAATGATATTCTTAAGTGTTTGGAAGGAAGGCAGCCAAGGCCGAAATACTTTCATTTTTCAACTTCATCGATCAAAAGCTACTCTGTGTAAGATGGTAAATGACATCTGACGTATCTGAAATTCTGGAATAAAACACCAGTAGCAAAAAAGCCTAAGCAGTAAGGTTTCAGGGCTAGTAAAGCAGACTTCTGCTGAGGAGAAACATTAAAACTGCGTGAAATACACCCAAGCAACTGACAACTTTACTTAGCTATTCCATACATTAGAGGATAAATCTCCATTCTAGGAAGTTTCAATGCCATTTTAGTTATCCATTTAATCCACCTATTCATTTAGCAGGAATGGTAATTACGGGAAAATTGCTGCCAAACTATGATGTGCAATTAAAATTCAGGCTATTTTGTGTGATGCAAAATCTCCCTTTTTTACTATCATCTTACAAATCCTCTGATAGAAAGTTTGTGCCTTTTTGAAACAGAGCTTGTAATAATAAGCCATCTGGCTTACTTAAACATGAAAGATTAAAATGATATACAGTATGAAGGCTTCCTATTCAATTGCTAATGTCCAAGAACTCAACTCCAGTGGTGAAAGCTGTCATTTGGAGGGAAGAGGTAATTAAAAGATTTCCTTGTAGAGATGGGTCCTAGAGCAGGGAGCTGGCACATCCAACAAGCAAAACTAATTTTCCAAAAGAAAGCAGTGCTGGCCAAATGTCTTGCAAGATAATCTTCTGTATCCTTAGTTCACTCACAACTGCTTGAGTGGGACTGAAAGGTGGTTTGATGACTGGTTGGACAAAAGCAACCAAACCTTGCTTTATTTACCATAAGCCAGTAGTGCTTCGTAACATGGGCTTCTCTGAGGCAGACAATGAGAGAAAATGCATTGTGATTAAATAGCTACCCACTCTTTTTAAAGAGGTATGAAAAAGGTAGCAAATGTTTTAGGCAAACTGTAATGCAGAAATGGAAGACCTGAATTCTGAGAAATGACATGCAGAAAGGCACTCTTCAGAGATGAGATTTTGAAACACATGCATTAGTAGCCCTTACTACTTTATAATTGGCAAGTGGCTAACTGAGGGCACAGTGCTGGGGCTTGTGCAGCATACAGATCATCTGAAAAATGGGGCAATTGTCAACTGGCTGTAGAGATAAAACAAGAGACACCTCAGTTGTGACAGTGCACATTCTGTTGATTTCATTTTCCCTTTGACTTCCACCTCCAACTAATTAATTTCCAAACAGGAATCTACCTGTTGAACAGATGAAGTTCTCAGCCTAGGGGCTCAACCTAAGTGGAAGCAGAGTTGAGTATGAATCGTTCCCAGGCAGTTCTCCATATGGTCTGGAGTCCTTGTATGGAGTGCTCTATCTTTGACTTACAAAGAAAAGCCTAAATGTTATGACATGTAGCTTGTAACCCTCTGGGGTGAAGAGGTCATGTCTCATTCCTTATAGGCAGAAAAATTTAATACAGAATGACAAGTTCTCTAAATAATTGTGAGGTCAATATATCATTTATAGCAGGGATCTTCTCAGTTGAGTTTTACAGAAATGTGCTCTACAAGTCTGAAGAAAAATAAACTTCCTGTTTTTTATTCTGCCATCACTGTTGCTTCTACAGAATCCTGCTTAATTACCAGTGAACTGTATTATCTCTGTCTTTATCAGACTTTTTCAAAAGGGAGATGTTTTAAAGTGCTGTGTGCAGGTACAATACTCCATAAATAGAGTGCTAAAATGAGAACCCTCCCATTAAAGACACTATCCTCATCTGCTCCTTTTCAAAAGTGCTGATTTAATGAAGATCCTTTTGCTATTAATTCTACTTTCAGGCTCCATTTAGGCTAAGAGGAGGAAATAATGAATCATGATGTAATGGAAGTTCCTGTAAACCTTTCAGCTTACCTCACAGGCAACCAGACTTGCATGTGCGTTTGTTTTTGTTTTTAAGACTAGTTCTAACAATAGCAGCCAGTGAGAACCTATTAACTTCATCGAGTCTTAACTTTCTCTTCAGTCCTTGGCTATCTTCCAGCTTAATTCCTCTGAGTCAGCAACACATTCAAAACAGGTTAAATGAACTCTTGGATAAGAATCTTCACTAAAGAAATAATTGATCTTTCCACTGCAGCTCATCACCCTTTCCAAAAACACAAACAAAAGTACCTGCAAAGGCACCATTTTAATATGCAGCTCTATTCAGAGGTGAAAGAATGGGTGAGAGCAGAGTGTGGGGATGGATGTGTTGGGGAAGCAATGATGTTAGAGTTGTTAAGCAGCCAAGATGAAATGCATAATTTGGCAAAAGTGAGAGGAAAGAGTCATAGAACTATGGAAAGTGAGTAGACTATATTTGCTTGTCTTAAGGAACTCTGGTTTGCCTTCAACAGTTTCTCACATTGTCTAATTTTCTGACACTTGCCTTCTTACTGTCTGTAATTCTGTCCTGTAAAGTGATTAAGATTGACATGCCCCTTTCATGTCAGAGGAGAGAGGATCTCCCTCTGCTGAGGACCATAAACATCTATAGGAAAAGAGAACAAATCCCCTCCTTTGTTGGCCTAGATCGTCACCCAGGAGGTTGGAGGGAAGAGGATAAGAGCTGACTAGATGGGTGCCTTCTGATTGCTCAGTAAGGGAAGTGAGTACCCAGACAGAGAGATCATTAAGGACAGAGCACTGAAAACATGCAAAAATCAAACACAAGAATTCATTTTGTATAACCAAACATCATGTCAGCTGCAGGCCCCCTTTTTTTTGGTATTTTCATGGAAAAGGGTTAATGGGTACATGGGCAAGCCAAACAGAATAGGCTCTATGTTAACAACAACAACAAAAAGACCTAGGGAAAAAATGGCCTAGTAACTCTCATGCTGTGGTACCAGTTCATTAAACTTGAGTAGACACATTCTAAAGCAGCGCACTTATTGTCCTCTAGCCTTCTCACTGCTTTATTCTTACATCCATAGGTGTGCAAACTTGGGGTCACTGTACTTAAAAGTCTGTATTATGCTGTAGAATGGTAATTTTGCTATTTAAATAAAATTTGAGCTGTGAATTGTAAGAGTGAAGTGTGTCAATGGACTAAAACCAGCTTTCTTGAGGACTTCTCTGCAATCTCCATGAGAAACTTGGAGTTATCCTAAACTTCATACTCCTCTCTCAAATTCAGGCACATGTGAGGGAAAGAATAAACCATATGTAGTGTAGATATGTCCATCATGCTGCTGGGGTCTCTGCTGAAAAGTACATAGGTTCCATGGTGATGAAGACATTCAAAGAACACGGAGAAGATGCAACACCGTTATGCAACAATTCCTTTTGGGCTTCACCATGGTTTGTTGTATTATATCAGTGGCTCTTTGAGAAAGAGCCCAGTGCTTCCTCCTGTGTTTGCCTAAAGCTGATGCAACAGCATCATGTTTTGGACTGGGATTTAAGGTAGTACCAGAATAAAAATGTGCAGTGGTGTATTCCTAGGATGCAAACCTCACTCTAAAAAACTGCTGCTCTTTGCAGAGAATTTCCATGCACAGAATACTAATTTTCCCTGAAAGCTTTATCTGTGGGAGATTATTTGCTTGTTGAAAGGCTGAGTGGGAGGCAACATTCTGTGTGTCTGATATTTCTAGTCTTTTCTGTGCTGGCTTTATAGATGACTGTGTAGATCAAGTGACTGACCAGACCTTGTTTCCTCCTTTTCTTGATATGTCTACTCATCTCTTCAGTCATTAGAAGAAGGAGAAATTTGAGAACCTCTTAGAGTATAAAACTCATAAATCATACAGAATAAGATTTTCCAGAGAGATGATTGTTTACATTGTAAAATATGTACTAGAACCCAAAAGATTTACTCTTAGAAGGGTATCTGTCTTCTATAGATGTCATTTGTAGAGAAGTAAGAGGAATAACTTCTCCTCTGACACTCCCATTCCTACCCACCTTTTGTGAAATAACTCATTGGGAAGAAGAGTATTTAGTCTACTGACTTCAAATCTGATGTCATCACAGAGTCCTGTATTTCATTTGAGAGAACTCCAGTGTATCTGATACAGGTGAGAAAAATGAGAATAATAATTCTTTTTTACTTTTTTTCACCAAAACATGTGTCTGGCCCAGCATGACTTTAAGCTCAGCAAAGGAATCACCAGTGGAAGTGGCATAGATCAGCATCCTGAATGTGAACCAGTGCAGAATCATTGTAGGTCTTTTAGCAATGGCACTTGCAATTGTGGTTCAGTCAGAGAGATCTGACGCTGCAGAGATGTTCCCATGGCAGCCTATTTGACTGATCACTGACACATGCCATAATTAATCTGTTGGGTTAGCTGATGGACATGGAGTGATCAAGACAGCAAGGAAGCCTTTCTGATTCAAAAAGTTGTGAAGCTGAGAACCCGTTTTACTTTTAGAGAGATCTGGGAAGAAAAAGACATATGACCTAGAGTAATAGAACTGCTACTGCTTAATCTGCAGGTAAGAGAATAGCTTAGTTCTTAACCTCAGAGCAGCACAACATGTAGGCAGGGTATTTTGAAAGAAAGGTTTCCTTAAGATGAATAAAAGTCATTGTGGCTCAAATGAAGGGGGATTTGTCTTGATTTGATGACATAGCAATGAGAGGCAAAACAACACCTGAAGGCTACTCATTGACCAATTTGCTGTCCAAAGAAAACCAAATATATTGCTGTGCTGCCCACCCTTCCCTTTCCTCTTTTAGCAGTGTTCTGTATGCTACCATTATATGTTTGTACCCACAATAAAAAACCCTAACAAACTACTATTCTTTTTCAAGCCCCTCCTTGAGCATTCCTTCTGCAACAGTCTTTCAAATCACTGTGGAATTATCACGCTATACTAACAGTGGTCTTGATGTTGAACCTTATCCTAGAAGAGAAACTACTTTATCTCCTCCTTTTGTCTCCTATTGTCATCTTGGCCTTCTCATTTTTCCTCTTTCATCTCTAATTGCTACATTCAACAGTTGCAAACTTTGTTGAGGCAATGAATGGCCTTAATTTTAGCAGCTATTTTGATTCAAAACTAACGAAAAGCTAATAATAGTTAATTCAGTAGATTTGATACTCAAGGTAAAGGAGTGGGTCCAAACTCTGCTACCAGTTATAACTGAGCAGCCCCAACCAAGTCAACATCTGCTCCATATCAACATTAAACCTCTAGAAAATTTCATTATATGCTGCAGGCACAAATATGGACAGGATGTTGATGATTCATGTTGCTCTCTATTCGAAGCAGACACTGACTCCAGCTATCACGGAAACAGAGAGATGTGGTTGAAGAGAAGCTGGTTCAAACAGCTCTCAGAGTAAATGGTTATGCCCTCCAGGACTCTGGAGCATTCTAAAGCCAGTTCTTGGGTGAGCCTTGCAGTCAATAAGATCCTCCTAGCAGGTGCGGAGGAGAGCAAAGACATGTGGTTGCTTGACTTTATTTGGTAGTGTCCTATTAATGAAAGAAATGTGTTCATGTCATATGAAAAAAATACATAAACTATTATCTTTGAAGGAAAGGACCTGAATGCAACCATGCACATCTGAAATTAGCTAACAGCAAAAGCCTTGTGGCAGGAGGGCCAATGGTATATGGGAGTGCATTGGGAAGAGTGTGGACAGCAAGTCAAGGGAGGTGATCCTCTCCCTCAGCTTGGCCCTAGTGAGGCCATATCTGGAGTGCTGTGTCCAGTTCTGGGGTCCTTAGTACAAGAAAGATGATGGGCTACTGGAGGATGTCCAATGGAGGGCCACAAGGATGATTGTCAGTCTGAAGCATGTTTCTTATGAGGAGACACTGCAGGAGATGGGACTGTTTAGTCTAGAGAAAAAAAGACTGAGAGGGGTTTTCACTAATGCATATAAGTATCTCGAAAGAGAGTGCCAAGAGAATGGTGCCAGACTCCTTTTGGTGGAGCCCAGCGACAGGACAAGGAACAATGGCCGTAAACTAAACCACAATGTTTCACCGCAACATGAGGAAGAACTTTACATTGAGAGGGGCAGGGCATTGGAACAGTATGCCCAGGAAGGTTGTGGAGTCTTCCTCTCTGGAGACATTCCAAACCCAACTCAGCATGTTCCTGTGTAACCTGCTCTAGGTGACCCTGCCTTGGCAGGGGGGTTGGATTAGATAATCTCCAGAGGTCCCTTCCAACCCTAACAATTCTGTGATATTGTGATTCTAGTCTGGCAGTCATAGACACAAAGAAGTTTTAGCTGACTTAAATCACAGCAGTCCACTATACAGCATTTGTAGATTACCTCAAAGTATGCAGAGTACTAGACCCTCACTACAATAAGATTTTTTTCTGTTCTCCTTTGAGGTTTAAAAACCATTGATGTAAGTAGAAGACACTGCTGCAGTAACAGGTCATACAGCAGTACTAGGACTTGTGCTGATAGGACTACTGTTTTCCTTTCCCCTATAACAGCACCTATATAAAATTTTATAATCTACCCAGGAAAAAAGCCCAGATTTCCATTGCTCTGGGGAGCCAAAAGGAAATCTGCATTTTCCCACTTCCTAGGTTTAAAGCTGGGCTTTACCTGGTGTGTTGGCTTTACCAAGGCTCAAGGCATTGGGTTTTTCCCAGTTGAAAACCAAAATGTTTGCAGTCACTGACAGCAGAAAACCAGTCAAAATAGCAGATCATCATATTAAACACCCCTTGGATAAATTGCTTCTCCTTCTGCAGCCATCCTATATGCATTTTTGTTAAATCATTCTTTCTTCCTAACTTATCTGATTTCCATAGTGATTTGTTTTCTGAGGCAGTGTTATGATAAGCCCAGAGAGTTTGCTAGAATGTGAGCATTTTAGCGGTATGAGAAGCTCAAACCCAGAGGTTGCTTTTAGCCCTGTTGGTAAATATGCTGCATGCATGACGTGATGCCACTTCATGCAGAAAAGTGTAACTCACTCCCCTTGTATTTTATGGTATCACTTGCTTCTGCTTTGTATTTATTTTGTTAATGCTGGCTGCTTTCCAATAGCTTCTGGCCACAGTGACTGCTGCAATCTTTTGTCAACTAAATCAGACACAACCTGCAGACAGAAACATATTATTGTGTACATCATTTTCAAATAAAGCAATGCACATGCAAGACACTGTGTTTCTATATGGAGGTGTACTGAATTAAATTGAAAATGCTGTTGACCCCATCTAAAGGAATAGCTGTAAAAAGTTGTAAGAAGATGATTTATCGCCTGGGTTTCAAATGTATTAAACATAGGAAAGTAAGACTTTAAATTGATAGACTCTAAGAGAAGTCAAGTAATTAAATATGGTTCTACCTTTCTTGCCCCAAAGAAGAATTTAGGGGAGATGTAGGATTAGTAGGTTAAGATAATAGACAAGTGACTGTCTTTTTCAATGTTAAAAATTAGACTATGTAAAACAGCAAAAATCTTATGGCCTGTGAGAACTCTTTAGTGATTTGGGGGTTGATGTTATTTTTATTAATGTCAATGAATATTTTTCCTTTGGTTTTCATTGAATTAATATTGTGTCTCCACTGCTTCAACAACACTTTCTCTGGCATTGATGAATGTCATGTCCCTGCCCTTATATCTATTCAGAAAACTGCTACAGAGACGATAATTTTCCTACTACGTAGCTTTGACTTCCTTCTCAGATTCTCTCTGCTCTTTTGCCTAGAACTTAACTACTTGTCCTCATTTTCTACACATTCTATGGCCCGTCACTTCCTATCCTATCATCACAGGCTTGACCTGCCAAACAGAAGGCAGCTTGGGAAAAACAACAAAGGTATTTGGTTCAAAACCTAAACCTCAAAGCAAACTTCAACTGTTTGTTTCTAGGGAAGTTTTCCGAAGGCCAGTGGATAGCATTGCCTGAATTTTGAACACCACTGGAGAAATTTATTCAATCTCTTGCAATTCCTGTTCTTTCTGGCAGCAGGCAGCTCTAAGTATTTATTATAGAACATTTTCAGTCAGAGTATGGTGTTGATTCACAAGCAATGAGGGGGTAATGGCTCATACTCATGTTGCTAAGACCCACAGCAGTCAGATCAGTCAGCATATGCCTGTTGTGTAGCTTGAACCTACTGCACCCTTGTGCCCTTCCAGACTGTCAAGGGGTGTCTTGGCTTTGTGTGTGGGGGGACACCATGGCCCCTTCTCTTGGGAGCAAAGCATGGAGCAGCAATTGGTACTTGTTCTGATTCTGGAGAAAGGGACAAACCGAAAAGTCTGAGTGAGCAAAGCAATCAGTATATGCCTGTAATAACATTGACATGAACTCAACTAAGCTGTGCCAACAGATGAAAATGATGTAAAGACAGAATCAATATTCTTGAACCAAGGAGTGACAGTGAGGGATCAGGGCCCCAGATTCAGACATCACTTGGTGCTGCAGGAGCTTCAGCTGGGTTCTGCATGCTATCAGTATTTTTTGTATTATTTGTATTTTTTGTTTAAAATCTGCAGTCATTGCTCCTATCCTTTAAGACTATCAGAAGGAGGATTCAGTCTCATAAAAAGCAATGCCTGTGAGCAAAACCACATAGGCTGTGCTTGGGTACTGTGGCTCAAAGAAGTGGCAGATTACGTACCCTCAGTGAGGGCCACTGGCTCCCACCATACCTTTTCTGGTTTTAAGAACTCCAGACTTTTAGGAAAACCCCATGAATCACGAACCTTTGATGGTGTGAAGGCTGGGGGAAGGCAGTGAATGAGACACCAGGTGCAACTGCATGTGGGAAACAAACATATGGTCCTGATATGAAGCTTTTGCCTTTGTCTAAAATTTTGTCTCCAGTTGAAATTGAAAAAAACCCCAGTTCTACTTCCAAAGGAGCAGAAACCAATGGGGGCTTGTGGTTTGCATCAATAACTAAAGTTGTTCCTCACTGCATCATCTATAACCTTCTGATGAATTGTGTGACCAGAAACATGCCCATTACCTGCCACCACCACCATATGCAAAATGGACTAACAAGAGAGAAAAAAGGCATAGAAATAGGAAAAAAGGTGGTCTTAGACAACCAGTCACAAATACACTGGGACTCAGTGAGAGCATCTCTCATGAGTCAGGGCCTGACAGGGAGCCCCTTGAATCATCAAATCATAGAATGGTTTGGGTTGGAAGGAACCTTAAAAATCATCTTGTTCCAACCCCTCTGCCATGGCCTGAGACACCATCCATTTGACCAGGTTGCTTAAAAACCCATCCAGCCTTGGCTTTAAACTGTTTTAAAGTCAGCCATGGGGTTTGGCAGGGGATGAATCTGACTATTATTGAATTCCCAACGTGTTTGCAGGCTTGGAGCTGAAGCATGTTGATGCTGTGAGCAGAGGAAGTCTGTGCTGTCATTGCCCTGGCTGCCACGATCCCCTGGAAAAAGACAGACCTTACCAGTGCAACGTTTGTCTCTGAATCCATTTTAAACTTCCCCAACAAAATCCCATTTCTTTCTAGACAAATGTCCTTTGTTTCAGTTGGTATCAGAGTTCTTAGCTATTATTTTTAAGAGTATTCACTTCAGGTCTCCTACTTTCTGCCCAGAATTCACAAGATGTTCTTTAATTTATGCTGCCTAAAATGAGATAAACCATGAGTGACCAGTCTCCTGGGGCAGCACCATTCTGTAGTGAGCCTTATGTAAAAGATACAGGGCACATTCTCAGCACTGTAAGTTGTTATTAATGAAAGCTGTGTGCACAACTCTTTGTCCATCACAATGAAAATTTACCCTCATGTATCTCCTAAATCTCAGATGTAGATTTCACTTGCAGCATTTTCGGATATTCTTTGATTATTTTTTTGTATTAGGGGACCATAACGATAAGTCCCCGCTCAAGTGAATATACAACTAGACCTCGACTGACACTAAAATTTGCTAGTTTTTCTTTTTGGACTTAAAAAATTTGCCTTTCAGAGCTATTCAATAAGATAAATGTTAATGAGGAAAATTTTAACAAGGCAAGCCCTGGCAGTGACCCTCTTGGATCTAAGCAGCGCTACAAACTCAGGGCAAGCCTGATGCATGAGGAACATCTTGCAGAATATCGCTGGCCTTCTGTTCTATCCGCACTATAGCTCTAGAAACAAGGCTCTTAATGAGGAAAGATCAATCCCAACAGGAAAACCTTGATATTTGACATCAGTAGACAAGCATCCATGCTATACAAACCACCCCCCCTTCCCCCCCCCCCCCCCAGCCAGCCTCTGCTTACAAAAAATAAAATAAAAAATGTAAAATTCTGTCATTTTGATTCAAAGTCTAAAGACTAGGGATCACTTCATGTAGCATTTAACTATCATTTCAGTCAGGCTTTTGAAGCTGTTTAACTTCTTTTGTACCCGAGTTGTTTAATGTTACTCAGACAAGGTAAATCAAAGTCTAATAGAGTGGAAAAACAGCAAAGGCAGAAAATAGGTAAAAGATAAATCGCACAGGAAGTTTTGCTTTTTTTTTTTTGTTATTATATTCATTGAGATCAAAGTCCTTGTTTCAGCTCTAATTAACAAAAGCTAATGCAGATTGGAGACCTTCTGGCACTGAGCAGAGCCTTGGAGGATACAGTTGAAATCTTCTGAAGATTTAAATAATTAATATGACACCTTGAGCTTCGGATGGGAAAATAAAAAATAAAAAAAAAAAGGTGGGGGGGGAAAGAGCCCCATGTTCAAGTTTAAGAACAATGCCATTGCCAAGTTTGATACCATTTGTTCTGATGAAAATGAGCTGAGTAGACTGCACCGACTTCATTGTCTGGTACATTGGCAGTTCAGTGGATTGTTTCACCTTTTGTCATGCTAAGGGAGTCTTTTGTGCAGTACTTTGTTACCCCCAAGTCTGCCCCAGTTGAAGGAGGATAGAAAAAGGCAAATCTGCTTTAGGGACTTGGAGGATGGTCATTTAATGGTTTTTAATCCTCTTAATCCACGTAAGAATGGAGACCTCTGAGTGAAAATCCCATCCCAGAAGTCCTTATGATTCAAATGCCTGGCTCAGGAGACTGTCTTTTGAATAAAAAAAAAAGCAGCAAAATATTCTCCACTACTGTGGCATTGTGGTTTATTTCTCTCTGGTTTTCTAATCCTGTCTGATGCAATATAAGCAAAATGAAATTGAAACCTACTTCAAATCCTGTGAAGTATGAGAATAGAGAGTGCCCAGTGCCAGTCTGTGTGATTGGGATACTCTAGTGATTCGGTTTGATTTCATAAAATTGATAAGGACCCTCTTTTCTGATTGTCTCAACTGTATGCAAATCTACTCCACATTTGGGTGTGCACTAATGCCCTCACCAAGCTGTTTTCCACTTGGATATTTTCTAGGTAGATGAAATCATCTATTGAGTTTGGATATTGATTACTTCTAAACTATTGACATAATTATAGCCGAGCCTTTCTACTGAGCTCATTATTAGTTCATAGGACCATGATTTCTCTTCCCTGCCACAAAAAAAAAAAAAAAGAAAATCAATATAGCAAATTAGATAAACCTCTAAAGAACTGCTAAGAGGAGGCAATTTTTATAAATAAAATTAAAGAGGATCTGAAGACATAATGGGCTTTTCTTTCTCTCAATCTATAGACTTGCCATTTGCCACAAGAAGTTGACTTTAAAATAATTTTTCAATTACATGCGCAATGAAATTTTTCATTTGTTTATGTATTTCATCACTTCATTTTTAAGAACTGGCTAAAATAAAGAAAAAGTAGAGCTTCCATCTTGTTGCTATGTAAAAGATGTAGAAAAAGGCTTGTTAAAAATGACACAATTTCTTTTAAAAAGATGAATGAAAAAAAGTTCCCACTGCAATAATTTTCATCTGAGTAGAGAGCAAATGTTTTTAGCAAAAGTACTTGAAACAACTCAAGACATGTCTTTAAAAATTGCTACTCATTAATGCAATGCTTTCTGTTTCAGTTAGTTCACTGACAGTCATTTCTCAGCATCTATTCCTACAGCTCTCCCATGCCTCTGAAACAACAGATATAAATTCAGCAACAGGTTCCTAGGATTTTAATACAGTTGTTCTGCAAATTCAGCTTGCGTAAAGCCCCAATCTCTCTGAAATCATTTCAGCTAGATGCTAATATCAAAGTACTCTTAGTCTGCCTCAGGAAAAACTGGACATTATTTTGTTTTTTTCTCTACAGAAAAGGGCAGGCTAGTCATGTTGTCTGTTGCATTTCATAAATAAGACTTTGGCTGCCCCTTTGATGAAATTTCTATGTTTCCATCTAATTCAGGTTAACATCTCATTTGAGATGAGAGGGAAAGTAACTCTTACTGTTTGCAGCCCAAAAGGCCAATAGCATCCTGGTCTGTATCAAAAGAGGCATACCCAGCAGGTTGAGGGAGATGATTCTCTCGCTCTACTCTACCCTGGTGAGACCCCACTTGGAGTGTTGTGTCCAGTCCTGGGGGCCCATAATACAATGCTGAGTGTGGCCTTAACACGATATTTATTGCTTCACCAGAAATGCTGGAAAGGTGTTTCACTGTACTGATTCTATTTCTCTGTAACTTCACCTTCCTTGACTGTACTTTCACATGCAGCTGTTAGTCCCCTAAAGCTACTTTCATGCCTGCAAATGACAAATGTTGTGTGAAAATGTTTTCATGAGAGTCCAGTTGGGAAAAAGTGAGTACTTATATTCAGTGGTGAAAGGTTAGCTACAGGTAGGCTGTGATTCCCTGGAAGTAGCATAGTATAAGCCATAACAGACTGACAACAATAAAGTTAAGGACTGATCTAGGTGGTAAGATGGCTGTATCCTCTTTGGAAAATAAGGTATGTGGAAGTTGATTGAGAGAGGTTTTCATCCTTACGGAAAGGAGTAATGAATTGATAGTGAAATATTTTTCATAGGAAACTCAGAACATAATGCAGATATGAGGGAACTCCAGCATTACTGTTATGTGGAGGGGATAATAAACATGTAGAATAAATTACTGGGAAATGTTAATGAAGAAAAGAATACAAATGACAGTCAGAGTCATCTGGCTTTTCTAGAGGGAAAGGGAGTTACAGAGTAGGAAGGAAATATGTAGGGAGGAGAGAGATGAACTTCCAGCAGGCAGCTGTGCTGGCTAAGGATAGTGGCTATAAACCACTTTGTGTTTGCAAAAATTGATGGTCAGCACTCTTAGGGCCAGCTTGCACACTGTGAAATGTCTTTTGTGCTCAGTCTACCTTGGATACAGTATTTCCAGGAGAAGAACTGCTCTGGACATGAGCTTTTGGCCAAACATTATGGCAGAAAATGGCTATGGAAAGTGGCTCCTTATGTATTTGCCAGTCCTTCATACCTCATCCAGCTTTCCCCTAGAAAACTTGCTTTTGCCTCTCTGCTCAGTGGGACAGGCCAGGGCACAACTCCAGGAAGGACCAATCAGAGAGTCAAAAGCTAAAATAACTACATATTTTACACAAAAAAATCCCTGCGCTTGAGACAAAAATGGGCTAGTTCTCTGCCTGTGTCATCTGTTCTCCTCCCACTGACGGTGGTGGTGTAGCAGGTGTTGGGGGGTGGAGACTCAGCATAATCCCCCATGACCCACAGCTCTTGAATAGGCCATGTTTATTCCTGAAGTGAATGCTTTCCTTTTCTTTTGGACTTTGCAGTATTGAGGCCATCCTGCAGCATGGATTGGTACTAATTTTTTGTTTACGGACTCTAATCTCCCTGCAATGCATAGTTACTGCAGTGTTAGGAAAGCAAATATGAAAGCAATTGGTCAACAGTCTGACTGAAAGTTACCTGCTTTTAAAAAGGCAAGATTTCAAATCTACTGTGGAATATCATGGAGTTTTCTTTGAATAACAGCTCTTTTGGGAAGGAATTATTTTTGTTCTCTCTTTCCTCTATGAAAGCCTTCCTCCTGTTAAGATGATGTAAATTAATAACAACCCCTCTTGGCCCCCCAGATGAGAACACAGTTTTAGCAGACTGCTCATATTCTGCCTAGAAGCTGTCATTTTTAATGTGACTTTCCAAAGTTTTCTCAGCAATTCCCATTCCCTACTCACTACATACTTTATAGAAATGTACATACTGTTCTTCAGACTGTGTTATATATATTCAATCATGTGAATCATAAATTACGTAGTTCTCATGAAGATTACATGTTTGTCACTATTTCTATTTTTCATATCCTTACCTGACAGGATTCTGTCAACAAAATATAGCATCAACAGAAACATCTTGACAGAGACATAAATGGAAGGAGATAGAGACAATAAACAGGTATCAGACACACCACATTATAATGCAACAAATAAGGGTCTGACTCAAACCACTTTAAAGGACAGAGTAGCCCCTTATTACTAAACTACAAAGGCTGAAGTAACTCCTTTCCCTGAGGTGCCACTGCGATCAAGGAAAAGACCCCTAGTAATATTTTTATAGCCTTTGCTTGAAATGTTTTTGAAGGAAAACTCTGACTTCTAAAGAGTTCTGAAACTGTGTGGTGTCTCAAGATAGATCTTAATGAAATTTGCCGCTATCAAAACTAGACTGCCTAGAACATGGCAGAGCCTATTAGGACTGCAATAACAACATTGATTTTAGGGATTTTCCCCTCCCTCCATATACAGTGCATACTTTTTTGATGTGTGAAGAGACTGAAGCTTCTTAAAAGATATTTTCAATGGGATAGTTCTGAAGACTTCAGATAAAATATTTCAACACAGTACCTGCAGGGACAGGAGAAATTGCTTCAGTTCATTTTGCCTTAGTTAGAGTCGTGTTAAATCAACTGCTCTTGGCGTTTGCAGGACTTTGTAGACATTCTTTCAAAAGTGTTTGAAAAGCTTCAAATAGATGAAGGTCTTCAAAAGGCAACTATCACATGGGACTGACATCAATAATGCTCCAAAGACTGTCCAAAAAGGCCAATACATGATATAAATGAAGCTTTATTACCTTTTTTAAAATCTCAGATAGTAGGCATGTTCTGTCTTTGTTACATGATCCATTTGCTGTCAAGAGAATACCTGATACGTATCCTGATTAGTAGGAGACATGAGGGCCTGATTTTTCACAGCCTTGAAGTGGATACAGCTATTTGCATCTGACTTTCATATGCTGACAGTTTAACTGGTAATTTGTGAAGTTTTTCCATCAGGAGCAGTGAGAACACGAAGTGCAATGTAAATCAGACATGGTGACATCCATTCCCTCCCATCGCCTTTCCTTTTGTTGATGTGTAACACTGCACAGTCTAATATAAATTGAAAAGAGCAGTGTTTCAGTCCGAGCAACTACAGCATAAGCTGCATGTCTCAAGACATGCACAGGCAGATCCCATCATGTTTTAGCAGATCTATTCATATAAATAAGTATTTAATTACTGAAATTTGCAAAAAGTGAAACTTAAATGGCATACCACTGGAAAATCATACTTGGAAGACTATAAATTCCTAGAATTGAAACAAGAATATCTCTTTGCTCATCCATACTTGTATGTGTGTAATTCAGCCACACTTAGAGTAACAGAAAGAGGAAGGCATTCAGCTGCATTACTGTCTCTCCAGAGTGAGAAAGTGTTTGATGCTTTCCTTCCCACCAGAGATGGGAAGATCCAGTGCAGGCCCCTGTAAAAGACAAAAGTCAGTTTGAGAACCAAGGAGTAACAATAAGATCATGGGAGTGTCTCTAACAGACATGTTGCACAATGGTACTGCGGATTTTCCTGGTGGCTCAGTGTAAACCCAGGTGTACCACATAATTTTTGCCTTGTTATGGTGTGAGAGAAATGTGTGTAACTGAAATAGGATTGTGTGTACTCACTTTTAATAAAGTTGGTCATTAGCCTGAGCCTGGAAATTCTGTTGCTTGTGATAAACAATCCTGAGTGGCATTTTCTCACAAATATGCAGTCTTTTCTATGCAACTTATAAGAAAATCTTTTTTTTCTCTTTGGTCATAGACTTAGAGACATACTTATTCTTGTTAGTGTGAATCAGTAGATTTATAGCAGGAATGAGTGTGAATCACAGAGTTTCCCAAAAGTGCAATAAAGAGCTGATATGAAATATTATCAGGAGTGGCCTTTAAAATGAGTTATAAGAGTAAGTTAAGATAAAAGACTCATGCAAGATGATGTGCTTTCTTGTTAATGCTTATTGTATAATCATATCATATAATATTTATCTTGTTGCTATAGAGACCAGAGAAACCAGGTATTTTCTTTCTCTAGGAAAGCAAAGACATCTTCAAATTTTTCTGTCAGATCTCTCTTGCATTTTAGGGCTTTGAAGCAGCTTTGATGGAAATGTTTTCAGTGGGAAGAAGAGCAGAAGGCAGTCTTCCCATGATGAAAGTACCTGTTTGTAACCTGTAACCTAAGCATATGGGAAAATTTGAAGTGAAGGGAAAGAGGCAGCAGGTATTGTTTATTTCTGTTCACTTGTTGCTCCTTAGTATATTTACTTCAAATTGAAATTTGCATACATAGTCTTAGAATGAGAGTCCAGTTCCTTCTTTGCATTTAAGAGCTTTTTACTCTAATACAACTTTTACTGAACTATTTTATTATTGCTCAATATGAAATGTTGGGATGAATCACTGATCCTTTAACTTTTGAAGAATTCAGGTCGGACTTTGAAAGTCTCTGCTCCATACTTATGCTGAAAGAAAACCCAGGCTGCTCAAAGCTGTGTCTGTTTGAGTCTTGAGAACCTCTGGAGTTGGGAATGGCACAGCCTTTCAGGGAAACTTGCTCTGCTGCCTGTCCTTATGGGGGAAAACTCCTTATACCCTGGATAAATCTCTCTTGTTACTATTTTTCCCATCATCCCTTACCCTCTCCCCATGTGTCACTATGAGCAGTTCAGCCCTGTCTTCTTGGTGATTCCCTGTAGGCACTGGTGAACAGTGATACTATAAGGTGTCCCAGCCCAGCTCCTCTCAGGAAAAGTTCTCGAGCCTCCAGCACCTCTTCCCTTGAGCCCACTCCAGTTTGTCCATGTCTGTCCTATGCTGGGAGGACCAAAACTGGATGTGCTATGTCGATTTGGTCCAATGTTGCTGTTCAAACAGCTCAGTCCTGTCAACCTTCACATGTGCTAAGAGGTACTCTGGACACTGGATGAGTTTGTTGTCCACCAGGGTCCTACAGTTCTTTCCAGCAGAGATGTTCCACAGCAGTCATTCCTGATCCATTTGTCAATGCATGAATAGTCCTGTGTTCCCACATTTTGAATTTCCACCTTACGCTGACCTCTCCTTCTTCATCACATCTTGCAATGTCAGTAAACTTTTTCAAACCCCAGGCCAATTTCTCAATCCTTGTTTCTTCATACCCTTCAAGGTGAGCTATGCATTTTTGTGCTGTTGTAGCCAACAATGATTTGAAACAAAAGCTCTCTTCTGAAATTTTGGTGTGTTTCCCCCCGTTGCTTCTTTAACTGCCTATTTGAAATACCTTATGACAAGGCTTTTATTCATTTGAGGGTTATGTTTGATATAGTCATTAGCTCCATCTAACCTATCCACTGAATTTAATTCCAACAGCAGAGGCATTTTTAAAGTGCTTTTTATATATGTCCTTTATATTTATTTATAAATCTGGCTTGAATTATTCATTCACCATATGCATGTCACTGACCAAATGTCACTGTGATCTCCTTACAGACTGACTGGCCAGATAGTTATGCTCCTCTGAGAAAGAGGAGACTGGGAGCTTTGCAGCGCAGCGGAGTTTGCAGAAGAGACAAAGTAATCTGTTAGAAACAACATCTCCATCTTCCCATTTTTTCACAGCTTTATGTATAGCATCAAAGACAGGAGAGAAAAACGGTTTCAGTTCCTACTTACCTTGCTTCCCAGGTGTGCACTGTGGTTACTACAACACCTGCCTGGAAATGCAGGGCAGGCAAGACATGCTGCCTTTCTGTTGCAGGTGCTACTGCCACCCACAAGCTCCTGTCCAAACCTGAAGCAAACTGGCAGTAACAATGTTTTGTGCTGCTCTGTTGTGGGGTCTAAAGACTGCCAGATAAAGTGCTTGTCATTGTTAGTGTGTTGGGCATAACAAGTCAATTGCATTTGGTATTTCTGAATGCCAAGCTGCTCTGGGTAAAATGCCAATGGACTTCTCATGCAGCAGCTTGAACCAAGTTTCAGCTTTTATATTTTTTAAATTAATACCCTAAATATTAGAAGGAAAAAGAATGTTTAAGAGAAAATACTAACAAACATAGTCCTTAGTCACTTGGAAAATTTTAAAATATATCTTCTTTTTACTGACAGTAATTTTTACAACTCTCATGACGATTCTGCTTGTTCAGAGGGTTTCAAACTGATGAGTTTACCTTACTTTCAGACAGAAACCTTCCCTTCCTTTCATTAAGTCTCCTCTCTGGGAAATGGCAGCTTCCCAAGTAGAGGAACTTATAAAAGAGGGTGAAACTCCGCAACGTTTTCACTGCCTAGCAAAAGGTCATTAAGATTATTGACACAAAATTACTTTCTTCTCATCCATGCATGAGACTCTTTGCAACTTCTAACAATCAGGGCCCTGCTGAAAAAATGCCGGGATAAGTAGAGCTGTGAGAAAAACAGCAGGCTTGGTGGTTCATTCTTCAACAAAAAAATGCTGAGAGGTAAAACAGTAATCAAGTCTGCAATGTTTTACAAGAGAACAAGTCTCTCTTACACTCATGAATGTCAGTTGAAATGACCTTTTAAAAGCAGCAGCAATATGTGATGCTTCAGAGAAAAACCAGGAAAATGTATTCTTTTGGATTGAGAATGTCATCAAAATGTTAGTCAGAATCTTTGAATTTGAAAAAATTTCTCATCTTTGCCATTTTGCTTCAAATAATGAAGATGGAAAATACTGCATTATATAAGGCTTTGAGATTTGAAAGAAAAGAAAACAGAGTTGAGGAGCTTGCAGTGGGTTGTGGTTTGATTGATCACTTTTTCTCTGTAACATTCATTAATGACTATACTATTTCCATAAATTCTTCCTTTGACCTTTCTGTCAAAGTATGTATGACAAAATGACAAGTGCATTTCTCACAGCTTTTGGACCAAGAACAGCTTGTGTATTACCCCTTGAGAGCTTTGGCTAGCATTGTTCCAAATGTTTTTCTTTCATGTGGTAGCCTAAATCCTTTATTCTTCATCTTTTCTGTATCCATGTTTAACATTGGTCCAATGGGTGTTTTTTTAATAAATATTTATATTGCATGTAAATGTTCAGGTATTTCCTTTTTTGATTACATTGTCTCATGAGTTCATGAATCTAAGTTAATTCTAAGCTTCATGAAGAAATCTCTCTCATAGATGAAGAAAAGGTCCATCTTAGATTCTGTGTGAAAATAAAAAAAAATGAAATTACTACAATGGTTTTCTTACGTTTTATGCTAGAGGGTAACTTAAAAAATCCATTTTAATCATTTTCTTTCAAAGAAAAGATGCCTGTGAGCTCACAGCTTCCACAAAGCATGGCATGCTTGAAGTGAATAAAGACATACTAAGAAATGGTGGAGCTGTTGCAGTTGTAAATGGTTGTTGCAAACACAAAATTCTTATCCAAATGGAACAGTTGATTGAACCATTTTTCATGTTTCCTGGGTGAGGTTTTAGAGCAGTCTATGGTACGAACACTGCAGACTTGTGCCTAGGTGGCCATAGCCACAACTGGGCATTGACATTAATGTGGTGCTCCATGCACCCTAAGCCACACGACCAGCACCTTGGGGCAGAGAGACTTGGAGCTTGAGAGAGCAGTGACCAAACAGACCTGGTCAGAAGGTGGGTCAGTGCTCACCAGTCCAGGGGGAAACTGTTTACCCAACCTAGAAGGTCTGCTGGCTGGGTGCCATGCTGCATTAGCTGCTGGGGCACACTGATCTCCACATTGTTTTCTTCTCCTAGGAAAAAATGAACAACAAGTTCAGAGACAGTCTTTGATTTACTGATAATTAAAAAGCAGATAATTTAGATTGTTCAGATATAAAGATACACTGACCACACTAAATGTTTACAGATGATGAGTCTTCACATGTGGTAGCAGGATGATTTTTGTTATTGCTTTGGGGTTTTTTGTTGGTGCTATATACATTATTGCATAAAGTAACATAGGTAATGATATAAGGAGAGGATTTCTTATGAGGCACTTCAAATAAAAGAAAGATGGTCTGATGATCTGTAGTCAGATCTGACAATAGTGCTGTTAGTTTACATGAGATAAGAGCTTCACTCTGATTTTTGTTGAGAAAAAACCATCTAAGTGCCAAGAACATTAAATATTAACCTTAGAAAAGGCTTCAGAAAAATGATATGTTGTCAACTAATGTCTTTAATACATCTGTCAAGGGGACACTGGACCAAAAGTGGTAACTGATGTTTTTAGGGTCTCAAACAATACTATTACTTTGATGTTGTTCCCTTCAGTGGTGAAAATTTTATTTTCAAGGATAAACTTGACCATTTCGGTAATAACAATAAAGTGACGTACACAAATTATGGAGATGCTGTTGGAATAAAAATGAAACTGCAGAATATTCAGTTGGAAATTAAACATACAATGGCAGAGGTTTATGAAGTCACCATATTAGTTCTGGTTTGGCTGATACCTAATTTCAAGGACATGAATAAAGACAAGAAAGATAGAAGGTCACAAGGATTTTTCTTGTCCGGTGAACTCAGCTCTGTCCAGAATGTGCACAATATGTTACAGAGTGACAGAAAGCCATTTGTTGTTATCTACCTCTAAGCAGCTTTCAGATATACATGGTAAATTGTGCACAAGATAGACTAAAGCTGTAAGTGACGCCAAAGATACCTCATGGCTAAAATGGGAATGAATTGGGACAATGAAGAGACAGTTAAGGGGGGAGAAAACTGAATCCTTTCAGTCTTTCAACTCAATGTGCTGCTGCCAGTTGAACTTTTGTGCTCAAAACCAACATGTTGCTGCATAGATAATTTAAAGAAGATGAAGAACAGAAGAATCAACGGGTATTAGAGACAGGCAATATTTAGAAAAAGACAGGAGCTTCAGCATTGCTGGCTCCAAGAATAATAAAAGCAAGACTGTTATGGAACAAAATGTGGTGGGATAACTTCTGGTTTTGGTTAAACACTGTAGGACATTGATAAAAATTCTACAAATGCAGAATGAAGTGAGTGCATTATTCATAGCAACCCTTTCAATAGCAGACACAGAGCTCCTGGAAGATGGTAATCAACAGCTTCTAGGACAAATGCCACCTACAAAGGCCCTTAAAATCAAGACACTGACTTAAACATAACATATTTTTTTAAAGTAACCATTCATGGGTGTTTATATTTGTCTTAGGATATATAAGCCATTTTTTTGGTCTTGATTCCCAGCTTTTCCATACAATACTGAGTGCTGTAAACTTTTTTTCTTTAAAGTTCAAATTTCCATGTAAATAATTAATTCCTGGAACCAAAACTTTAAGTAAAGTGCTAACTGCCAGAAGGCTTGGAATAAGCTCTGAAGAGCTGATAAAACTGAGATATCTAAGAGCAAATGCCATTCATTTTGTGAAGGTTCACTAAGAGATGGAAAATTAGGAGCATGGAAAGATACTCCTTAGAAGTCAATTTCAGTCCATAAGATTTCAGAAGGAACAGGGTAATAGTAATGGTAATGACATAAAGTCAAAGATAGCTGCCAGTGATAGTGAGGACAATTATTTCCCAGAGTGAATTAATTGGTTGTTTTGACTGTGCCAATAATTGCTTGCAGAAATCTCCAATTCTTTTTAAAAATAATTAATTTTATTTTCTTGACTAAGACCATAATTTGACCTCCTAATATGGTGGGTCTTCTACAAAAGCTTGTCTTGCAAGTTTTAAGAGGATTTAAAGGTGAGGTGCCAGAAATAGGTATTTTCTATGATTACCTCTATTAAATGATCTTTTGAATATGCAATTTCTATGAATATTTCTGTTTCAAAAAAAGCATTCAGGTTTTCCTTGAAACAACCCCCTTGTCCTAGTTCAGCGGGAGGGACCAGCTAACCCTGTGTGGGGGTGATCAAAGCTGTGTATTCTACCCCCTCTATTCATTCCCCAAGGTCAATGGGCCATTAGCAGCAGCTGCCCAGGGAGCCATTATCACTTCACACCCAGCCTGAGGGGGGCGGAGCTGCTAATGGGCCATCAACAGCTCAACACCCCCTGGCTCCCAGAGTTAATCACCCATTGTGTAAGTCTCCGCCCAGGGGGAGGGACTGAGAGCTCCCTGAGGGTACATAAGGGGTGGGTAAGAAGACCTCGGGAACCTCCTGTCGGATCCAGAGCAGCAGCAGGACCTTGACAGGAGGAGATCACCGCTCTCGCCCAGACCACAGCCCTCGCCTGCACCAACAGGTTTTTCTTTTCCTTTTGCTCTGGACTTGGGGGAACCACAGGGGTCTCAGCACAAGGGCAAACAAACGCCCTTGGGTTTGTGCCCCAGGACACTGGGTTATACTGCTGGGGTTTTGTGAGTTGAAAGCAATCTCCCTTGTGTGTCAGTGTTGTTATTGTAATATTATTATTAAATTTTAGGTCTGACTTATAATCTCTCTCGTGGTGAGTTCATTTCCCCTGCTGGTTCACCTTTAAACCAGCACACCCCTGAAAGTTCTGAAGTTCTTACTGGCAGGAAAGCATTCAGCATTTTTAGTAAATGAATTTTCCTTTTTTTCAGTTAAAATGAGATTGTGAAAAATAAAACCACAAGGTCTTCTTCAAGACAAATTCAGACTTAAAAATTTTTCTTTGTCTCCTCAAATGTGGTGTATCAAAACCTAGTCCAACTCAGATTTCTGACATCAAATTTCTGGCCTCACTTCAAGCACCATAAAGCTACATGTTGTTATTTTGGTTAAGTGTGACACTAGGGAAATTTCTCCATTTGTAGTATCTAGTTGGAATTGCTCTACAGATCACTCTGTACCTGTTCCTTTTGGTGCTATCTCTAGTGAGAGCCCTGAAGACCTCTGAACTTCAAAGTCTGTGTGAGTACCTCACATGCACCCTGGCTTTGGCCAGCAGCAGCCAATTCCAGTCATGGTGGCTATGTGGACACTGAGACTTACGAGCCAAGAGAGATCTATGTGTTACAGCCTAGACCACTGAGGGACCATGATGTCAGAAGTTACTGTGGTGGATTTTGAGATCTGCCTGTAACTCTGGAGGTGTAAACCAAAATCTTCCTGACCGCCATAGAGACCATTATGTGGGATGTGCTTATCAGGGAAACTGTGATAAGAAGCTCATCTTACCCCAGACATGTGCCTCTAAATAGCAAAGGTGGTTGAAGCACCAGGGGAAAAGATGAAACAATGTCAGGGATCAGTGTGATTCCAGCTAGTCTGTGTTAACCCCACTGAAATATTTCACAGTTAGGAGGAAAAAAGTTATCTTAGCCAGCAAGCTTTGCATTTCAAACTTTTGAGCTGATTGTTTATGCTTACATCTGGCTTTTAAGTTTAGGATTAACAGTGCATGCCTTTCTACATATTATTTCTATTCTTCAATAGGAAAAGGAAAATAAGATTTCCTCATTTTTAGCTCACCATCATTTCTCAGGTTTGCATGGACCAGTTATTTGGAACTGATGCTGAAGTAAGCTGAAATGAAGATATTCTCCTCTTGGCATTTGCAGAAAAGGCTAGTCCTACCAAGAACTGTTTTGCTGCTTCAAGGGCAGCTGGACTTTGATGCTCAGACAGTGACTTCCTTAATTTCACCCACCTGATTTTAAAACAGCAGTACTTGTTTAAGGACTGTTTTAATTAAAATTGATTGTTTACATATATTATATTTAGGGCTAAATATAAGGTAGTAATTTCAATTTCATTTGTAAACAGGTTGATTGAAAGGAAAATGTTAAGTCTTTTGAATTTAATTGAAATGAACTTTTTTCTTACGTTTTTAATCAATCTTTTTACCAAGCAGGCAATTAGTAATGTGTACAAGATGTATTTTTACAGTGGACTGGGCAGTAAAAGGTGCCCCAATCAGCTGACCTTAAGAGCTAGAGTGTTTTCTTTCCCTCTTGAAGACAGAGGCATACCTTAAGTAAGCAAGGTTTGCATTTGAGTGTCAGGGAGTAAATGCCTGGCTGACAGACTACCTGGAGTGGTGTAAGGCTGCTTGGGATGCTTCTTCAGCTCCAAGAAAAGCTAAAAATTGTTCTCTCATTTTTTGTCTCTTTTCAGGACGCAAACATAGGATAATAGAATTATTTAGCCTGGAAAAGACCTCTAAAATCATCAAGACCAACTGTTAACCCAGCGCTGCCAAGTCCACCACTATAGCATGTCCCCAAGTCCATGCTTTTTTAAAGTCTCCAGAGATGGTAAATCAACCACCCTCCTCAGCAAGTTGTTCCAATGCCTGACAATCCGTCCATTAGAGTTCATTTGTAAAGATGGAAATTTCTGAACTTTCTTTCTTGTCACAAAACTGACTATGTACAGTTTTAAACAAGTTTTGGGAAAGTTAACTTTGAGTCAGACGCTTTTATGACGATGACAGATGACTACTTTTTAAAAGGCGAACAGTCTGAGATCGGCCCAGCATGGCACAATTGCACAGGATAAAGCACATGCCTGGTACAAGGAGGATTTGCTGTAGACCAGCACAGCGAAGATTAATGGGGGTGGAAGCAGGTAAGAAAAGGACAAGCAAGACTAGCAGCTTTCTTTGGCTGCCAGAAGAAGCCCTGAGGAGCAACTCCACCATGGCTGCCACTGGTTAAGAGCCTAAGGAGAGGACCATTAGCAACAGTCCCACCTTCTGTTGGTTGTGGGTGACATCAGGTAAAAACAGGGCAGCTGCAGAAGCAAAACGAAACACAAATTAAGGGTGGTGAAAAGTAGGCAGCACCCCAGAAATGCCAGGTGTAGTGCCTATGGCTAACACTAAAACAGGAGCAACACCAAGTCCCAGGGCAATATCTCCATCCTCCAAGGATGAATTTCAAAAGGGCAGAATCAAAATCCCCATTGTCAGCTCAAGTGCAGTAAATCCAAGGAAAGAGCTAAGGGACTAGCATGTTTGAAGTGTGGTCCCCACATCTGTTATTGCATCTGGGAATGTTTTGATTTCTACGGAAAGAAAGGGAACCTGTGGCAGCTCCATAGCATGTGCCAAGCCTCATAGGTCTGCCAGGGTCACCATGCCAGGCATTATGGACACACTGCTCTGACTGTGGCAAGTCAGTAGGTGGTGGCACACAAATCAAACCAATAAAAGTTGTTGGAATAAAATATTCAGTAATTTGCATCAAGCTGGGAGAGGTCTGCAGGGAGGAAGTGTTTAGAGGAGGTGTGGTGCAATCAGTCTGTAGATGCCAGGATATGGTGCTAGTTGCAGCTGAAGTGCTGTTTTCTTACTAGGAAACCAGCTCAGCTTTACAAGCTCAGAGCCTTTTCTGTTATTTCCCTAGTGTGCAGTACAGGACATAGCAATCACCTCAGTACCTTCCTCATGCAAGTTGCTGCAAATGTCCCATTATATTTCTCACGTACTTTTCAAGGTGGTGCCAGTAATTTCTTCAGTCAGAACAGACCTTTCCTCTATTACAGTGAGATGAAGAGATTTCCTTTGTGCGTGTTTTCGTTAGTTCAGTTTTGGGGGCCACTCAGGCTTGAAATGAGGTAAAAGCTTTAATGACTGCTAGAGCTGTCTGGCTGATTTTAAGAGGTTTGCAAAGTTTTAATCCTTCAGCTAGAGACTTAAGGCATACTTCTGTTGTAGTCTATAAGCTGTGAAGTGAGGGAGGTTTGTTGAATGTGGAAGGGGAAAAGACAACTGAAGCTCCCATTACTCTGATCTTGCTTCACAAAATTAAGAAAACCAGACCTGTTATGGTTGTGTGCCTGCCCATTAATGACTTGCCTTTTCCAGGTGCTGGGAACTTGGGTAATATGAAACGTATCACAACCCATTTATTTACTCCAGTGGTTCCACTGGTTACTTGCATGCATAATCTTGCTGATGCTGAGAGTTATTGTAGTATTTATTGCAAAAAATGTGCTGACTAGATTGCAGCACCAACTGGTTGTCTAAGTCAAACACCTTTTCCATTCAGATTTGTTTATTTGCAGAATAGCAGAACTGTTTTTCCAGAAGCCTTGAGCATACTGGTGTGGGTGTCCTTTTTCCATATGTTTTTTTACACATGCTTGTGCTACCCATGGCCTGTTTTCTTTCTTTATTAGTCCTGCTGCTGCCATTTCATTTGCAACTCCTTATGCTGAACCTAGGGAAGGAAGCTTGCTGCCAATGGTGTCATGAAGCTGAGACCAACAATTGTGCTGTGCACAGAATAAGAAGCCTGGAAAAATGGGGGGAAAGTTATGCTTTATTTTGTTCTTTCACTGCAACTTTTTAGGATGGTCATATTAATAGTAAGCCGCACAAATTATTTTGATGGGGTTCTTTTAATTAAACAGAATGTACTTGACTCTGGGCAATATTGAAGCAAATCTCCAAGGCCTTGCAAATTTCCATGGTCCAGCCACCCAAGGGCTGCATGAATCAATAAAACAAACAACTGAGCAAGGTGCATGGGAGAATGGGAGATCTAACTTAGAAGGGCTGTGAAGACAAAGACAAGGAATACAAAAGGAACAAATAATTATTCAAGAAGAGAAAAACTTGTGCCCTGAAGTTTTGATTAGTTAGCTTACAAACACTGTGAAGAAGCGAACGAGAAAGGTACAGTAATTCCTCAAATTGAGGAACACTATTCCACGCAAGGGACTGCACTAAAAAAAACATTGAAGAGGTAATGAAAGAATTAAACAAGCATGGATTAAAGCTAACATCACTGACACATCAGAGAAGGTAAGGCAGTTCATGAAGTGTGGTAAACAAGCCCATCTAAGCTCTGCTCTAATGCGGTTAAAATGTTTTTGAAAGATCCCTCATTTGTGTTGAGCTTTCTCTACAGCACAGTGTCTGGCTTCTCCTCCAAGGAACTGGAATGAAGACAAGATTGGCACCTCACAGGGCTTTTGAGTCAAGGACAATAGTTTAAACTTGGTGCATGTGAAAGAATATTGAAAAATCAACCTGAAATTAGGTCAGAAATAATATTGATGAAAAGGAGGATTTAAGATTTCCTTCTTAAATGAAATGAGGTATTCAGTGTTTCCTTCAGTTGATCAATACTTACATCTTTTAAACTCTTGTTTTCTCTGTTATTCTATAATCAATAGAATGAAGTAAAAGATAAAAACAAGAAGAAAATAGAAAGAGGGAAGAGGGGAAAGAGAATGAATAAAGTTACAAGTTAGCTGTTCAACCTTACTTTTGAGTACTGTTCAAGTTGAAAAATATGAGTAATATGTTTCACCTAAAATATTTTTCAAAATAATTTTCAGTTTTCCATTTTTTTTGGTGGAAAAATTCTTAGCTTTCTTACAATATTTATTACCTCTCTGAGGAACTGCATTTTCTTTTCTCCTTTGCCTTTGAAAAAATAGTACAAACAATTAAATAACGTGGAATTCTGTCTGAATACTTCTGCTTTGTGAGTCATTATTAATAATGCCTTTGTAATGGAGAATGTAATCTGCTTTTCCCTTGGTTCCTGCAGTGAACTGTGACTTGTACAATTGGCTCTCTGGAAGTGACAAATTAATAATTAGCTTTGCAGAAAAAGCCCATAACACAATGAACCAAAAATACAACTAACAGCCCACAAAAAGATCCCATGTGGAACATTTGCTTGGGGTTTATGAGGAGTGTATCTATACTACTGGGAAAATGTGGAGGATTCAGAAGTGAACATTGGATTCTCCCCCTCCCACTTGTCCTGCTTCCCACACTACTAACAGCCTTATGGCTGTAGAGTCATGATTGTGGTTGGTCTGAGGCCTGAATAACATGAAGCTCTGTGGCTGGACTTGTACCTGCAGAGTCTGTGCTCCAAAAAGTGCCCTCTACTCATGCCTCAGCTTTTGTATCTTAACCAGCCAGCTGTACAGCCTTCACTGTGTGATTTAGAGGCAGCCTCTGGACTGACAATGTAGACAAACCAGAACCTGGATGGACACACATGGGATAATCTGTGTGCTAATCCATGCTCTTCAATCCTTGGCAATGGCTGGTTTGCAAATGGACCTGCAAAAGGAAGTGTTGCTCTCCGAAGCAGAGACAATATATGGACTGCAGAGTCAATAAAGTCTGAATTGTAGTATTTTCTTTTTGCTTCCCAGAAATGAAGGGTAGATGTGACAGAGTGACTTATCTGTCTCAAGATCTACTGCATTGCACTTTTTCATTTCTAGACCTTGCCGTCACTGGTTTTGCTGTATTAGCCTATTATTTTACACCCTTCTTCACTGAAACCATTTCTCAAAGTAAAGGTTAGATAACTGAAAAGTCATCTTTTTCTTTTCTTTTCTTGTTCCCTGGGGTTGTTTCCTAAATCCTAAGACTTTGTATTTTAAATATCTTTGGAGGTTCATACTTGGTACTGTCTCCTGACTGTCAAGATTTAATTGTAGAATCATGTAGATGTGAAACTGGATGTGTCCTCAACTCTTGCATTAGCTCCTTAGGTCCCAGCGATAGTATTAATTGGGTTACAAATCTGTGGTTTGTCCATCTTGATGTCTGCTTTGCAGTAACAGTAGTTTAGAGAAGGATCAAATCATATTTTCCAAGGAAGGAGCATATAGACTTTCTACATATATTTTTGGAAAGATTGAAAATATATTAAACATGCAACACATATTTTTATATTTTTTCATCCATCAATTTTATTCTTATACAGTGTGAAAACTGCCAGGCTGATACTTAGATTAATCTTCCAGACTGCACACATCACCTGTAAATCACTCTGCTTCAATAGGGAAACTATTAGCTTGTGGAGCAAGGGTAAGTATTTTTTATGGGCTGCCTTTTCCCCAGATGCAATAATGGGCCTGTCTCATCAGAGGCACACTGGCATACACTGATCAAGAAAGCCCCACTCTGAGGCAGGGTGAAGGTGGGAGGCCACACCCTCTCTGCCGACTGACGCAGGATGAGGAGGTCTCACTTCCTGTTGGAATGTCTGATTATGTATAAAAGATCAAGCAAAAAGAAATGGTAATTCACACGTCTCGTGAAACTTGAAGAACCAAAAGTTGGTGACAAGAGCGGCATACTTGCAACTCTTAATTTTCAAACCCCATTACAGAATGAATTAATTGATCTTCATATTTTGAAGAGATACCTTGTCACCCACACAACTTTGATCTCAAAAGCTTATAAACTTTGTACAGGAAAAACGTCAGCCTATTTAAGTCATCCTTCACAAAAAAGGAACTGTTTTCATGCTCTAACTTCATGTGTTTTCTTTTAATTAATTTGAAAAGCTATTCCACAGTGTTAGTGCTTTCAACTGGTATTCACTTTAAGGGTATGTTTCTACGTTATTGGAAAACCCACCTCACTTAAGTAGCCCATCCATGATTTTATTCTTAGTGTTTACAGCCTGTAGAGATTTGTATACCCATTATATTCATGCTCCTTCAACCACTTTGCAGTAAAATTCTCCAGTTTCCGTATCTGGCTCTGTCAATCTTCTCCAAGACCACTGATTTCCATTACATTTGAGCTACTTCTTTTTCAGGTGAAAATGTTTTCCGTGGTCATCTCATGTGTTCATTATAGGATGTATTTGAGTGCCAGATTTCATGTGTATTAAACATCATTACTAACACAAAACAATTGTTATTTAGGTCCTTTTATTTAATGGTGGAGGTCTGTAGAGGGACTGTCCCCAAAAGTCAACTGGGTCAATTTCTGATCTGTTTGAGCCACATAGCAAAGTCAGGACCCCAGTTCATTCCTGGAAGTGGGGACCATCTTCATGTGTGGGCATATTCTAGTAGTTCAGTGATATAATTGACTGATCTGTTTTTGTTCTACTGATTTTAGATCAAGCACTTGTGCACAATTAATGAAAAAACTCAGAAATTTAGATTCACACATTATTAATATTTGAGGCCAAAATTAACTAGACAAAATAAAAAAGAGCAAAGATTGTAGGAAGAGATGTAGAATGAGCATGAGAGCAAGTGTAGGTATTTATTTCTATGTTGGGACTTAGATCTCGTGAGGCAACCCTTGACAGAGCATCACCATAGGTGGGTTTGCCTGCTGCTGTTCAGCCAGATAATACTTGCCCAGGTGGAAAGTCACGCTAAGGGAACACTTCCACTTTGCTTGTTCCTGAGCTCCATTAGAAGCTGTGACCACCCAGCTGATCCCCCTACACATTGGTGGGAATACCCAGTAATAGCAAAAACATTCTCCAACTACATAGTTCTCTTCTTTTGGAAGGTTTTGGTTTTCTCCTTACTCTGAAAGATAAGAAAACCTTTCTGTTAATATTTTCTTTAAAGTAATTACCTCAGTTCACATATTGTGAACATAGTTAAATAACCACAGCCCTGTCTCCCTGCCGGAGATGTGAAGACAAAGAATTCTTAAGGTTAAAAGCAGTGAAAAGGTTAGAGCAGCAGCTAACTCAGATGCTGCTGGGGTTTGGTTTTTTTTTCCTAGTTAGACAAAGCCTACATCAAAGAGGCTCTTAAATTAGAACTAGACTTCATTTGCATATCTTCCTGTTGGGGGAATGAATGAATGAGAGGTGAAAGGTGGAGACAGAGAAGGACTTCAGTAAGAGGAAGGGGACAGAAAGCAGAGGATGAGTATGAATTCAAAAATGGGAAAGCGGAGCAGAAAAGCAAAAGGAGAACAGAGTGGTTTTCCCACTGTACACCCATCCTTCTTATATAGGTGAAACGATTTTGGAGGGAAGAGTCACCTCCATGGACCAATGAAAGATTTTACTACAAAGAGATAGGCAAAGGCTAGTGTCTCTAAATGCACAGTAGGCTCTGCACAAAGTGAAAACATGTTTTTCCATGGGTCTATGTGCAAACTGGGGATTCTCACATCCACATAGTTCAGAATTATCATGGAGACTGTGGAGTCTATAGGAGCATGTGGTTGTCATAAGAGTGGATGGGATTTACATGGAATTGTAGAAACACCTTCAGGGCTGGAGTGAAGGAAATGAATAACAGAAGCAAGAGATGATCCTCTGGACTTCGTGTTGCTTGAGAAGGGAAGCACGGCTTATCATGAAACACATACTCAGCATAGAAAAAATAGATTTTCATTACTCCTGATCTTAGCAAGGAAGAATGTTTGCTCAGTGATGTTATTCTAGCCAGTCATGATGAGCTGGACTTCTCACAACTGAGTTTATTGTTGAGCTCCAGGAGGGTTATGAGACAGGTCTAGGAGCAGTAAGTCAGGTCTGGTCCACAGGGCTGGGATCATACCACTGTACGTGCATACATGTGCACACACACACACACAAGCACAAAAAGCAGTGGGATTCAGATGAGGGCAATGCAAGAATATGCAGAGGCTCCAAGGGTGGGGGTGAAGTTCATTTGAGATGGATTTGCTGGGGCAGGGTGTGTGCTTAGACCATACATGCTGCCATCATGAATATTTATTAAATCAACCCCCGCATACCTAGGCTTGCTGGCAATCATCCTTTCTAGATCCACAATTTACACCCTCCTGCCACTGACTGCACATGAGCTGAGACCCTATTTGGCAAATTTCTTTTGAAATTTTGATTTATATGCTCCTAAAAAAATCTTTATTACACTTCTCCCTTCCAGACAATTTACTTTGTTCAATATGTTTGGTTGTTGGGCTGTGGTTTTTTTTTAATTCCTACTTTCCATTTTTCAGTATTTATTATGTCACATTCCCATGGGGCTATGACTGGCAGGTGGGTCACAATATACATAACTGATAGGCCCATCTGTCTTCCTTTCACTGCATGCTACCCCCTTCTATCCCTTTCTTTCTTCTTCTTTCTTTCTTTCTTTCTTTCTTTCTTTCTTTCTTTCTTTCTTTCTTTCTTTCTTTCTTTTCTTTCTTTCTTTCTTTCTTTCTTTCTTTCTTTCTTCTTTCTTTCTTTTTCTTTCTTTTCTTTCTTTCTTTCTTTCTTTCTTTCTTTCTTTCTTTCTTTCTTTCTTTCTTTCTTTCTTTCTTTCTTTCTTTCTTTCTTTCTTTCTCTCCATGTGTCATAAACTGTCAGCTATAGCCTCAGTCCTGCAAGAGGACTAACAGGATGAGCAGCAGCCTGAGAGAAGGCTATCAGTATATAAATCTACTTCACAGTAGATTATGAAAGCAGATCATTTCATAATGGCTTTCATTATTTCTCCTAAATATTTACAATTTTTCTCTTTCATGACACACGGAATGAAATAGAAATAAAAATAGAAGTGTCCTTTTGAGAAAAATGAGAGAAACCTCTTTATTTTCTGTTCCTTTTATTGTTTTTTATCTTGGTTCTTTATCTTCCAGATCAAGAGCTACTTCTTTTCTTAGGCTTCCTAATATCCAAGGATTCTAGAGCTGGTGAAAAAAAATAGATGCTAATACACTCTGAAAAAGCAATCAGCCTCTGAAAAACAGTCTGCCTGGCTTCTGTTCTCAGCAGTTCTTCCCACCTGAGATTTTGGGAGCTCTCAGTTTGGTTATGTGCCTGGTTTTTAATTTTAGTAAAGTAAAAGTGAAAGTTCAAAGTGCTGCAACAGCTGTTCCTGGTGGAATGCAAGGCAGAGCTATCAGGGATCAGGGGCCAGCCGTGTACCAAGGGGTGTAATCCTGCAGCCTGCCAAACACACAGGGTGAACTGTCTGACACTGTGGCCAAATAGTGGGACAGACTGTCAAGCCCCCAGTAAGGAAAAGCAGCAACCTGCCCCCATCCTACCAGACCAGATGCTTGTGAGGTGTGCAAGGGCATGGTGACATGGAAATCTGTGGCACCCAGCAACAGTACAAGAAAGCGATGGTAGGCAGCACATTTAGGTGAGAATCTGGCCTCTGAGGCTCTGAACCTCCATCCAGCACTCCTTGAAGGTGCTGAATCAATGGGATGATGCTCAAACTTTGCAAGAGCTTGAAGAAGCTGACTCAGGAGGATGATGCTCAAACCCTGCAAGAGATGTCAGAGCTGGGGGTAACACCATCATCAGCTGAATGGCAGTGGGCCATTTCTCACACTCTTCTTTTTTCTCTATATATTATGCTTTGTGACACTTTCCACCTATTGGTATTTACCTTGCTCTTGTTTGTACCTTGCACTGTTTATTGCTGTTGTACTCAGCAGTCCCCAAAAGCTGAAAATGGAAAGTGTCATCCCACATTTTTTCAGCTCATACTTATAAAAAAAAAGGCAACGAAAAAATGCAGCAGCCTGTCTTTAACCTTTGGTAACCCTGACATTCTTTGCACTAAAGTGTCTGATATTAAAGCAGATTGCTTTCATGCCTACATAAGTAATATCATATGCTTCACATCAGCCTATGGTCAGGCTAGCTGAATTCCCACTGTATTATTGCCTGTGAATGTACACTCTGTGCATACTAATAATGGCTATCTGAACCAGCTTGCCTTTTCAACTTTTTGAAAAGGAGTTTTATTGGTTTTTTTGATGGCTATGGTAGAGGAATATAGTTTAATGAATGATGGTAATGCTTGTGGCTATTAGTGTTTGGCAAGTTGCACCAGAGAGGTAGAGCTGAGAGAGGAAACAGCCTTAAAAGCCTGCTAGATTTACTAAAGAAATGGTTTCCTCCCTTCCCCCACAGCTGTTAACCAAGATCATGCCAGATCTTTAGATAGTTAAAGAGGCATTTAAGAGGACTTCTAAATTTTGTTTTATAAGCAATGTGTTTGGACCTTTTAATTTTCTTCTTTAGTTTTTCCTGTTTTTAGGGTTTTTTTCTCTTTAGACAGCAGGTGTTAAAGAGAAATGCATCAGAAGGGAGTTTTAATATCCATATGATTTATTTGTATTGTCAGGTAGTCCATATTTGTGTGAGAAAATTCAGGCCTGCCAATGTTGCCTCTCAGCTCTTCATCCTGCCCCAAAAAATTCTCCTTGAGATCTTTCTCTGGTTTTGCCTTGCTCTGATACACCCTTTCCAGCGTTAGAGTTTGCCCTGCTTAACAGGAGACATAGCTAGGAATGTGGAGCAATAGTCTTTTATATAAACATGGAATCTGGCCCTCTGCTGTTATTTCTGGGATTCTCTGGGGTTTTCCTCTCTGTCTTCTAAAAGCCTGTGTATGCTGATTATGATCTTGCAGCCCACCTTCTGGGGAGCTTCAGGATGGATTTGCTGTTATCCTACTATCCAAAACCAAGTGATTTTCTGACACTAGAGGTGCCCTGCCAAGTAAAATTAGTCCCTCTTTCTCACTGAGCATAACAGGAATTCACCTGTACATTAGCTGATGTTGAAAATGAGTCATCTTTAACCTTCTTTCCATATACAGGCCTTGTGTTAACTTCCATAGTTGACTACTGATTTGGCAGGCTTCATATCTGCATGATATATGTATGTGTATGATATATAGAAGATACATATATAGCCTGGCAAAAATCTTTGCTACTGGAGATACAAGTTCCTTTGTTTAGAACAAGGGAGGTATAAGGGTTTGGACTAAATGTTCACCTAGGTCCCTCATAGGCAGCAGACAGTACCAGATTTTTTGGAAAAAGAGGAAGAAATAGGAAAATCACAGAAAAATAATTTTCCTGTTGTTTTTCCCAGGTTTGAGCCATCTGTGTCCTGGAGACCTCCTGGGCTTCTTTGATGAGGGTCATCTTGATCTGTAGCTACCAGTGGACCTATCCTTCATAAATGGTCAAATTCTTTTTTTATACCCATTCATAGTGTTAGGTCTACTTTTTTGCCATAATTACTAAATAGGGGGAAAAACAATGACTGAAGAATTAAACTTTATCACAGTATCCTATAGTGTAGCCTTTGTTTGCTTACAGCATATGGATGTACCAACCAAAAGAGAATGTGTTCAGTCTTGATCCTGAGTGTAAACCACAGGCTGACTGTATTAGCAGCTCAAGTAAGCATCTTGATGCATGATGCATTTTCTAGTTTTCCTTTCACTAGAGTGCCAAAGATGCAGGGCTAAAGCGAGAGTATTAGTTTTGTTTGACAAATTTCAGGTCCAACATTGTTGTTGTGGCCTTTTAAGAATTGATAGACTTTGGTGAGGAACGGGGAAGAGATCATACATGAATGGGCCATGAGACTGTTTTCTGATGCTGAAAAAGGAATGAGTGCAAATTTTTTTGTATCCTTTACATGAGTCAAATGCTAACTGCTCTTCATTCTGTGCTGAAGTTTCTATTGTGTAAGTAATCATATGGGCATATTTAAGTACTGGGCTTTTTTGAGTTAAATCCCATTCAGACTGTTATGACTGTGTTTAATCTTTGAAAGACGAGTGGGAAGGAGGAAATCTGTTATTTAAAAAAGAATCCTTCTTATATATAAAACTATAGGATTCTTATCTTTGATCTAAGTAAGCACAACTGTACCATGTCAGCAGCATATTAGTGCCAATGCATGTGTGTTGTAATTTTTAAATGCTGTTTCAACATGTGTCATTGGATCTATGTTCCTACAGGCTCACAACAACCTGCACTCTGGTAACTACATGTTGATTGAAGCACCCTTATGAAAAAAAGATATAAATGTTTGTGGTTAAGGTGATAACCCTTTTGTTTTCTCTGTAATCCATCACAGGGCTTGTCAGCCCTGACAGCTCGAGTGGATTTTTTTGAACACCTCTTTATCTGACAGCTTCATGCATCATAAAGCAGCAAATAGAATTAGATCAAAGTCTAAGAGTCACTGTAGGCTTGGTAAGGTATGCAATCCTGTTTGTATCTTTATCCAGGCTCTGACAGTTCATTTTAACTGGCAACAGGGGAAAGGAGGGAGAAGGAGGAAAGTTTCTTTTTCTTTTAAGAAAGTACAGTAGTGCTGCATTTTTAAACGTGCACTGCTTTCACATATCATTTCCCCTTGACATCTGTGATTCCCCATCTATTGTAGCATACTACATATATTTTCAGAATGCTCAACAACAGCAGTCACAATCTCAAAGCAAAAGCTTAACTAGTATATGAGGCCATGTACCCATATGCTTTAATAATCCTGACTTTTGTTTAATATCAATGGCAAAGATTGACAGAGCTCACTTTAAACAATAGACTCTTGTCCGTCTGGCTCATGCCAGATTCTGTGAATTACTGTGATGGATAACAGGTTTGCCAAGAGTTCACGCTAAACTCACAGGATATAACCAGCATTTACTTATTAAAGAAACAGCATAAGGGGGAGAGGAGAGGAGAGGAGAGGAGAGGAGAGGAGAGGAGAGGAGAGGAGAGGAGAGGAGAGGAGAGGAGAGGAGAGGAGAGGAGAGGAGAGGAGAGGAGAGGAGAGGAGAGGAGAGGAGAGGAGAGGAGAGGAGAGGAGAGGAGAGGAGAGGAGAGGAGAGGAGAGGAGAAAGGAAAAAAAGGAAAAAGGAAAAAACTAGTTTGGTAAAAATGTCAAGGGACCAAACTGAAACTGTGATTTATAAAAAACCTAGATATATGAAGTTATCTAATTTGGTCTTTGTTGGGGTATCTTGTTTGTCAATGGTGACTCCTGATGAATAAGAGGCAAACTCAAGGATTTATACCAAAGTTTTTAGAGGTGCCATAATCCTTGGAATTCTGTGGTGGAAGAGTAGGTGAGTTTTCTAGTCCTTTTAGTCACAAGCATGTGTTGCATAAATATGAAATTGAAGCTTCTTTTGCTTTCATCAGACTCGCACCTGAATGCTCTTTTCTTTCACAATACCATTTTCTGAAATACCACTTTGTCTCGGTTTGAGGGGAAAAAACCAAAATCTTTTACCCACAAGCAGGGGAGGGGCCTCCTCCACGATAATCACACCACTCTTTATCAAATTTAAGAAAAGGAATTTTAATACAAGAAGGATAACTGATATATATATATATATATATATATATATATATATATGTAAACAGACTAGTGCAACCCACTCCCCCAACACCACAAGAGAAAGAAAAAAAAAACCAAAACAACAACAAAACCCAGCAGGTTTTCCTCCGGGAGAAAAAGGTTATACTTAAGTGTTCATGTCACAGCCCGGCTGGCTGCAGAGTGAGTTTCAGTCCCTCTCCAGCGAGACAGACGAGCAGTGAGCTTTCAGATGGACTCAGTCTCTTCCCCCTGTGTTCCCCGTCCAAGAAGCAGAAGGGTACGAGCAACCAGCAGCAAATCCAAGGCAGGCAGCAGCAGCAGCGCGGCACGAAAAAGTAGTCCGAGGTAGGCAGCACCAAGACAGCCAGGAAAACCCCAGCAGTAACCAGCAGGGCAGCCTGCCTCCTTGGAGCCCCCACTCCCCCGTTCCGCCGAGCCAAGACTGGGGAGAATATCCAAAAAAACCCCAAGAGACAAACCTGCCCCCACCCCAGCGATCAACAGTTAACTGCTTCTTTTGTTAACCGCTGGCCTGGGCAGTTAGTGGTAGGGGAGAGAATTTACATAATAATCCCAAACTACAACACACTTTAACATGGAAATGATAGGCTGTATTTTTTTGATGGAACATGGGAACCATCTTCAAATACAATGATCCCATGAAGGGGAGAAGGAGCACCAGGCAGATGCTGCCTTTGGCACTGTAGAGGAAGAGATGGCAGGTCTGTAATATGAGATCAACCAGCTCAACCCAAGACAGATCCTATGCAGAAACTGCTCTGAGAGGGCTTGTTAGGGAGAAAAGGGTCAGAAGGAGACCCTGCTCCTCTTTCTGCCTCTTTCCCCTTTGAAGACAATAACTTTCAGAGAGGGTATTCATGCTTCCACTGAAGGTGTCATCCTCCTGTGCCTGCTTCTCCATGTCATCTATGTACAGGAGGTGCTGCAGAAGTGCAGGGAAGGTGCTTGTGGGAGTTCCTTCCTCCTGACTTCTTCAAAAGCCATGTAGCCAGAGTAGGAACAGGGCTGGGGAAACAGCATTGGAAAGTGAGGAAAGCAACTACAGCAGTAAGAAGCCATGCTTCCTCTTCTCCCATAGTGCAGCAGCATAGCTGGATATAAAGGGAGGCCTGCCATCTGGATCCCTTCTACCTCAGAATATTCTACAATTCTACAATCTGCCAGCACCTCCCTCCTCCTAGCAATCTGCACCATCTCAATGTATTTCAGCGTAGCTCAGCAAGCTCTATCAGATGTCTCAGTACTGTGTTCCTTGTACACTCAAGCCCTTCCTTCTGGCAAAAGCTGAAAGAAAACTTGGGGTCACCACCTGGCCTTACTGAGACAAATACTGTCATGTCGTTGTGCCAAGGAGGACTGACCTTTTGTCAGCCTGTTTTGCTGTCAGCTGCTCTTTCCTAAAACTGTTTGATCAGATATTTAAAAGAAGTCCAAACTCCAGAAAAGTGGGGAAGACACTTTCTAAAAACAATCCATGTGGAGAGCAAAATTTTTTGCCCTTTGGGCTCCTACACTGTTATTGGAGCAGCAGTTTCCATTGGTGGTTAGAGGCCAATAAGTCTTTGCTCATGACCAGTCCCAGACTGGTGTAAACAGGAAAGCTTTCTTTTGAGAACCCATAACTATTTCTGCCAAACTGTGGGAGGCTATGGGAAACTATTCTATAATGTCCCAATATCCCTGTGCACCAAGGGCACCTTGCAGTTTTTTCTGTGTAAAGTGTTTATACCTCTTACACCTCAGAGAGGAGAGACCAATCATTTAAATGAGCTTCAAGTAGGTGCCTGAGTCTTCCAGGTTTTGTTCTGTGTCACAGGGGAAGCAAAGCAGAACAGAAACGGGATGGGCCCTAGTACTTTCAAGCTGGTCCCTGAGCAGGTGCCATAGACCCTGACAGTCTGCTATGCCTAACTGAAGAGAAAGGAGCTTAAAATATTGGCCAAAATTTCTCCTGCTGGTCCATCTATCTAATCTGACAAGTTACATTTTAAATAACCTTACATGAATTTGAAATTCATATCAAACAGTTGAGGGCCACCTACTGACATAGCTCCTTAGTGGAATGCCATGAACATCATCTCCTGCTAGCATTTTTCACTTCAGTCACACTGGGGGTGCACCCATGTGAGGTGAGTTCACAGAGATGATGTGGTCAGCACGAACGAGTGGCCACTTCAATCCATTTGGCCTAGCATCAGCCCTCAGTGTCTCTCCTGCTTTAATGCCCATGAGCAAGTTTTCTGAAAACTCTTCCCACTAGTGTGTTGGGCACTCTCTGTCTCGACTCAACCTAGCCAGCAGATATAAACCCACAGATCAAGGAGCAATGTAGCCAATGGACTTGCTTTTGGTGTCACTGTGACCATAGTGAACAGTCGTGATTGAACTGCCTCTGGCTTTAATCATAAAAGCTGCTAATTAACTTTGCCAGTACTGTCTGATTTTACCAAATGCTCATCATTCCCTGAGTTTACACTGAAAAATTTTAAACCTATGTATAGGCTGGAAGACTTGCAGCTCTTCACATCTTACTTCCAAAGGCCCTCAGGAACATGAGAAATGCTAAGGGGAAATTTCTTAACAGTTTCTAACTCTTTTAAGTAATATTAACTCAAATTAATTAGCAGATTTGCCTTTGCCTTAGAAAAATTAGTTTAAACTGATAGAATAGGCACTGTGGCCGTGGGAAGGATGGCCTCAGTGATAACAAGACATGACCAATAGCACCTCCAGCCTGTGCATATGAAATTCCTTAAAAAATCAATACTTCTAGTGCTATGGAATACTTAGACTTTCATCTTAGTAAGTAGGTCCCAGTGGAAATATTTGGGAATAGTGGGGGAAAAAATGAAGATAAATACTCTTTCTATACAGTTTCAAACATTAGCTTCTTATGCTCAGAATGTGTTAAAATGTAAGTCTTTCCATGGCTCTTCTACCTCCTGCAAAATCTCTTTTAACTTTTATTTGTTATTTAAAAAGCCACAGGGTATATTCTCTTCTTAATACATAGGGATTTACGTGTGAAACTCCCTGTGCATGGAGGTGATAATATGCCCCTTAATTGGAAGCTGTTTAATGCTCTTGATTTAACATTTTAATAGAAAAGTTACAAGCAGTCTGGCTGTGAGTGCAGCACTATTAAAATTCCCAGCCAGGACAGTAGTGTTTTTTTTCTTTAAGTGGCTTTTTATTTGCTAAAATTCGTTGCAGCTTTCATTGCAAGTTGGGGCCACTTTTAAGTTTCACTCTACATTATGAAAAAGAAAATGGAGAACTTTAAAGCAATTCTAAGTTTCAAATAAAAGTAGAACTTAAAAGCATCTTTGCCATGTGTGTCACTCCATAGGTTGTGCTTGCTCAATTCATTCAGGACTGAGGCAACTTTATTGAGTGTCTTATTGTGCAGACACAGTAGGAGGAATGTTACCCTCTAAGCTCTCCAGGACCACTTATGGGGCTGGAGTTCATTTACTTGCATGTTTTCAGACCCTTATATGAGAACTGAGACAACATGGGACCTTCACAGTTTGGATCTTATAACCAATACACTGCACAAAGCAAGTGATGCAAAAATGGGGTCCAAAGTTTGACCCTATGACTAATGTGTGCTTTGCAGTTCTTCAGGTTTTTGTTTCTTAAAACACCACTGGGAGGTAGGAAAATGCCTTCAGTGTCACATCAAAGGCACAGGAATAGAGAGGGTCATATTCATAAAAGGATTAAAAGACTCAGGTGTGACTTGTGGCACTTGAGTTCTCCCCTAAAGCCACAGAACACAATTCCAAACTCTGCTCTCTCCTCCAATCTTTAGAACTGTCACATGACCTCTGGTATCCACATTTTTTCAGCAAACTTCTAGAGGTGCTAAAGCTTTCTTCTGCAAATGCCCCCAGCCCTCTGTGGACTGCGCAGCCTTGCACAAGGCTCCCATCTAAGTCCAATTTACTTTGTTACAAAGTTGTGTCTGTAGCTGTGAATCTTATGATTATGTTCCCTGAAAACCCTACGGGTATTCTGGCATCAAAACATCAGTCTATCCAAGCAGGTTAGTGATATAGACAAGCAGGAGTAAATTTTCAGTGGCTAAATAAAGGCTGAGTGTATTCCCTATGGGTAAATGATGTCTGAATTTGTTGCTTTATCTGTTTTAATTTGATGTATGTGAAACTTTCAGCAAACAAGTCTGTACATATGCATGAAAACATAGTTTGTATTCGTATATTCCTGAATCATAATTCTTCTCCATGCCTTTTCCTTTCTCACTTGTTTTGCATTACAGAGAGATGTGTGGGTAAAACAGAATTTACTCTGCTGAACTTGTACTCCTATAAGGAAAAATCCTGCCTATTTTTCTGTCAGCCCACAAATCAGCTGCACGCTGATGTTGGGGAGGAGGATTTCTGTACAGGAGTAGAATATCCTTAGTGCAGGAGGGTGGATGTGAGGTGGGAGGAACTACTGGCCTAGGTCATGTATCGCCCCTGCGCACAATTCTTTCCTCCCTGGGGAAAGGGTTTCCTACGTTTCTGCAGAGCAGCTCTGCTAGGATGTGGTACTACTCACACCTGTATCTGGTATCTGCATGGGTAGACTAGACCTCATGTGTAATGCAAGTCTAGCCATCCATTCTCTTAGTGGCTTGAGGAGGAGTTCAGGCTGGCTTTCTAAAGCTGCATTTTAATGGCTTTACGCTTATTGACCCATCAAAGAGGGCTGGTGAGAGGGACCAACTACTTATATAATTTAGGTAATTTAATATACCAGCATATCATACCAAACTATGATGGAGTTTCTGAGCAGATTTCACCTTGGTGCATGAACTTCAGAAGTGTCGATAACCTGCTTCAAAGGATGACTCATCCCCACAACCATTCACTCCTTGTCTTCTTGTTGAGAAACCAACAAGAAAGAAGCTGAAGACAGACTTACTTGTTAGTGTGCTTTTGTGATTTGCTATTGGGAGTGGCACTTTGTCAGCTATTCACTTTACAGAGGCTTATAATAACCTTTAGATGGTATCAACTTTTAGATGTTCCTCATCTTTGCTGGAACTGAACCAACATCCTGTTGGCTGAAAGATTTTGCATCCCCATTAAAAAATACTTTACTGGCCTTCTCTACTTAAAATACACCAAATGATTTCTGTTTCTGTTTGGTTTTCTGCTGAAATATGAAAACTAAAAGTGGTCCTGGTAGAGTGTAGCTTAAACTGAAAAATACAGAGGGACAAAGCCATGTGTTGTTGAGGGCCTTTCAGAGCCAGGATAGAGAGAGCAATGCACAGCAAGAGCTCAAAGCCTGAAAAACAGAAACACCTAGAGAGGCTTAAGTCTCTCCACTCTACTACATGGTTTAAAACACTCATTAAAGTTTGTGGAGAAAGAATACCTTTCTCTTTTCTCCCCTGCCTTCACTCCACACTTACAGCAAGAGTCACAGAGCTATTACCTAAATGAGGGATTCACAGATATGTGCATTTTTGGTGAGAATTTAACACTGAGTATGGCATTCCTGAAAAGGTCGCTGCTGGCCATTTAGTTAGAAGATTTGAACAATCAAAAGCTATGCAAAAATTGGGCTTTCACATACATTAGCTCCATGCCATTTCTCCCGATTCTTTTTTAAAAGAAAGATATGGTCTCAGAGGAAATAGATTTTTCTGCAACTTACAGTATATATTGTCTCTCAGTACAGCTTCCGACTAAAATTTATCTCTTGCTAAATGCAGACTAAATGAATAGTGTAGAACTAATACATTTTGTGCCAAGAAAATAAATGGGCACCGTGCTAGACGCTTAAGACTGTCACTAATTATTCACGTGATTTGTGGCATCACTTCTCAGCAAAGGTATGGGAGTTATAACTGGGAGAATCTTTCACATTTCTCTCTTGGAAAACTTGCAGTGAGGAACTCAATAGGCTCACAAACATGCCCAACTCTCTTAATTTCAGTATACCCAGAATGCTATTCTGGCTCCTAGAAATACTGTGGTACATCCAGTGTTCATGTGCTGAGGTCAAACCGGAAGGCTTGAGTGTTCCTGTATAGGAACCAAAGGGGTTTTTTTTACGTTTTTTTTTGCCTGTATGAACTTTGCAAACCAGAATTGTGTAAAGCCAATCCCACTTTTAGCTTCCATACCATGAATACAAAGGCATACCCAGAATAATTTTTTTAGCGGGCAGCGAATAGTTTCCAACCGCACAATTCTTTATCCGGTGTGGTATGTCTGCAGCTTCCGAGAAGCGCAAATGGACACACAAGGTTTTCCATGGTTTTTTGAAGAAATCAGGCTTTCCTCTAGCTTTTTTCCTTCCCTTTCTCTTTTTAGCTATCCTTGGCTGGCATTTAAATGAACAAAGGAGAAGGAAGAAGTGAGAGGAGGTATAGTTGTCAAGAAAAAGTGTCACATTGTGTCCTAGTTCAGCAGGAGGGACCAGCTAACCCTGTGTGGGAATGATCAAAGCTGTGTATTCTACCCCCTCTATTCATTCCCCAAGGTCAATGGGCCATTAGCAGCAGCTGCCCAGGGAGCCATTATCACTTCACACCCAGCCTGAGGGGGGCGGAGCTGCTAATGGGCCATCAACAGCTCAACACCCCCTGGCTCCCAGAGTTAATCACCCATTGTGTGAGTCCCCGCCCAGGGGGAGGGACTGAGAGCTCCCTGAGGGTACATAAGGGGTGGGTAAGAAGACCTCGGGAACCTCTCGTCGGATCCAGAGCAGCAGCAGGACCTTGACAGGAGGAGATCACCGCTCTCGCCCAGACCACAGCCCTCGCCTGCACCAACAGGTTTTTCTTTTCCTTTTGCTCTGGACTTGGGGGAGCCACAGGGGTCTCAGCACAAGGGCAAACAAACGCCCTTGGGTTTGTGCCCCAGGACACTGGGTTATACTGCTGGGGTTTTGTGAGTTGAAAGCAATTTCCCTTGTGTGTCAGTGTTGCTATTGTAATATTATTATTAAATTTTAGGTCTGACTTATAATCTCTCTCTCGTGCTGAGTTCATTTCCCCTGCTGGTTCACCTTTAAACCAGCACACATTGGCAAGAGATATTTTTTTAACCTTCGGAAGTTATTGAAGAGGGTGAAATTGCCACATGAGGTACACTGAGATAAAAGTGGAAAACATCATGCCTATGTGACTTCTTTTAAAGGAGAAGCAGCTTTTCATACACCCAGACAAAAAACAGTGGCACACTGGAGGACAGAGTCACTGGTGGTGATAGGAGAAACAAAAATCAATGTAAAACATTGTAAATGAAATGTCACCTTGTTTAGCTCTGAGGTGGCACTTTCATTTTTCAGGCAAGTTACAATTTTAGTTTAATTTTGTGACTGTCCATGATGAACATATCAAGTTTTGTCATTCTTAGTATATCCTTTTTTAAAAAAAAGCAAAAATTTTCCTAGATAGCTGTATTTTAGAATAATTTTTCTAATGAGGTAGTTGTTTCATTTTTCTGACAGTTTGTATATTTCATCCACTTACTGTTACCAGCATGGTCATAAAAATTAAAGTCTGAGTGGCCAAAACTGGCTGAGTGATAGCAGCTTAGGATAATTTTGCCCTTTCTCATAAGTGTGTCTGGGAGGCATAAGTTCATATTTTTTTAAGAGGGGGAGCAGTGTTCTTTTCTTTTTTTATATGCCCACTGCAAGGACAGGAAGTCAGCAGCTACTGTCAAAAGAAGCCAGAATTAGTGGGATTACAGTTATTATACTTTTGTCTTTTATTAGACAAAAAAATAAGTTTGGCACCAGCATAATCAAATAGAGTGTGTTCGTTTCTGTAAAGCATTCAAAATGTGTTACCAGTAAAATAACTGATGTCCATGGAAATGCAACACATATTTAGATATTTGAGTGAAAACATGCTGAAGGACAGAGAGGAAACTCCACCTTTAAAGACAGCCTGCCCAAAAAGACCTCAAGATGATTGCTAAACTGAACGCAGGGGAAAGAGGCTCAAGCAATGAGTGGGATCCAAACTGAGTCTCAAAGGGGTATAAGCACAGAAGGAGCAAATAGGATGAATACTATTAAGTTAAAGATTCTGGAAATGACTCACATTTTGCAAACTGTTTCTGGGGAAAAGTCCAAGTTACATTGAAAATACTTAAATGAGCAGCATTAAGACTAATTTGAATTCAGTCACCAATTAGAAAATCTCTATCTTGTTACACACCAATCTTGTTTTTTTGTTTTCTAACATCAACCAAATTGATACATTAGTGCCATATAAGGCAGCCTTAGGAGGACTAGCTAAAGGAAACTACATATTAAACTTCCCCTTTTAATTAACTTTTAATGAATTTCTCTCCCAACAGAAAGTGGTCACAGAGCGACTCCAAGATTCAGGATTTCTAGGGGCAAAGGGCCCCCACTAATTTCTTCGCTCCACATCTATTTCAGCTTCACTAGGGCTGCACAGTCATTGTGGGATGTTCGAAAGGAAGAAAAGCTGAAAAAAGTTAGATGTGTAACTAATTATGTAAACATGCCATCTTTGTTTTTGTCAGTTTCGGTTACTGGGAAGCATATTTTCCTTATTTAGTGTTGCCTTTGTGCAGCTATATTAAGCCAAAGGAAAAAAAATAGGAAGGAGAAGCAGTGAGGGAGGCAGGGAGCAAGGAGATCATGGGCACTGGCAGGATAATCCGACTGCTGGCAGCCTGGCTGGGCCACCACATAGTGGTGGCATTCCCTGAGCACAGCCATCAGATGGAGGTGAGGATCTTTAGCTGGGTGAGTAATCACACTTGGCATTTGCTGTCAGGAAGACAACTTTGGTACTGAGTCTAGCGATCATTAGGAATGAAACATCAAATGGTGGAAAACAAATAGAGGCTTAATCTTCAATGAAAGAGAACATCAGGAAAACAGGGCTTTCATGGGTTTGAGTACCTAACATGCAGGAAACACAGAATTTTACCTATGTTGGATTTCCTGCCTCTCAGACCCATGGTGCTCCTTACACATCAGGAAAGTTTTGCTGCCATTTAGCAAAATTTGGCACATTTTCTTGGGCATCCAGCTTTGCTTGAAATCAGAGGCAGACTTAGGTGCACATCGGAGGCAGGCTTTGGCCCACTGCTTTTAATTTAAGGTACCTTGCCAGTAAGATGCAGGAAGGGAACTCCTTCATCTCTTGGACTGCATATATGACACCACAACCCACAGGGCCCCAGTAGTCTGGGGCCAAACTCTTGTCACCTGCATTGTCACCTGCACCCCATAGATCTGGAAGACAGCATCTTTGTGGCTGGGCATCAAGGACCCATACCACTACTACAAGAATTGGTTCAGTGCAGTCAGATTGGAAGCAAATAAACTCACAGGAAATGGTGGTGTTCCTCAAAACCCACCCAGTTCCAGGGGACCCTTCCATTTGCTGTGTTCCTGCCTGCCTCTAGTTGCTTTCTGTAAACATTTGCTCACACACATTTTTGTCAGCACAATAGCCTTTCTTACAGTGAACTTCCGCATGAGCAGCCAAGACAAAAGCATCTGTGAGCAAACTGAAATATTAATTGTTGTCTTTTTCTTGGCTGAGTGTTCGCCTTCCAACATTTGTCTTTGTGACACTCAGGGACTGCCCAGAGCTGTGGGATGTTCTTCTGCAGTCTGCCCGGGGCTGGGCAATGCCCATCAAGGGGGACCTCCTTCCCAGCCATTTCGCCGCCGCCTTGGCTGCAGTCCCCAGGCTGCTGAATATTGGGGTCACTTGGCAAGCCTGCACACATGGCTTAAAGCTGGCTGCTGTGGTTGGCAGCTGTGTCTTTACTCCCTTTACCTACCACAGCCAGACCACCTGAGAGTTTGGCATGCAGAACCCTGGAAAAAGCTTGCCCTGCAGCTTGCAGGCATTGCCCAGGAATTGCATGCACACTGGGCCCTAGCGGAAGAGTTCTCCTGAGCCTCACCAGCACTAATGGTTATTATATCCTAGCAGTGGTGTCTGGGAATGGAGGCATACTTGATCCCTGTAAGCCCTCTATGTGGTCTGAACATGTCCTCATGTCCTCTTTATTTGAGGTTAGGGCTTTAGGGATCACTGCCTGGATCCTCAGGTATTCACAGGCTCTGGCTGAATAGCCAGCAAGTCTGTGACCTGTCTAAATTCTGGTTTCAACTCTACAAGGGACTCAACACACAGGGTGCTTCCAGGCTATTTTCCTTTCTCACTAAACCCACTTGCTGTGAAGTGCCCTCATCCCATCTTAATGGTTCATTTCATCCCTCTCATCCCCAGGTGGGGCTCCTCATTCACCCATTGAAGATTTTATAAGCTATTAATTATACATTGATTCCGTTAGGCTCATGATCCCTGTCACATTATCAGCTTTTGAGGGAGATGGTGCCTGACATGCTGTGAACGCTGATGATAGGCTGGGTGAGAAGAAATAGAGGTGTAGCTCCAAGAGATGTGCTTCTATGCCTTTGCAATGACCACTGCCGCCCACAAATCCTTGGAACCCTCTTCCAGCCTACCAGCCACTCAATCAGCACAGGCTCACATGACCAACTTGTTCCTGTCTCACAAATAATCCCACATAATCAAATCAGGAGCAAAGTAAGCGAGCAATTTGCAGTCCTTGGCTGAATATCCTTCATTATTCAAAATAACATGCAAAGAGGAGCATCTTCAGAGAATAAACAATCCACAAGCAGGGAAAAAAAGCCTGTATGTGTCAAATATTTTATCCTCAATGAATAATTCAACCATTCCTAATATTAATTATTATTTATTATTTATAATATACACACCGACATAGGTGTATAAGGTGCTTCAATATAAGTAATTACAATAGTTTTGCATTAACTTACTGGATTAATGGCATAAGCACAAAATGCATTTTTTCTGCTCCCTCTGTTACGGAAATATTTTTTACAACACATAGTTGGCTAAGAGGTGTTTATCCAAAAATTTAGGTGGGTTCCCTACAGGTCTCAATGGTATAATACAGCCTTAAATAATTTTTTAAAATGTGTGCCTTGGCACATCTTAGATATCAATTCTGGTATTTGCTTCCTTTAAGTGAGTTTTGATGGAATCATCCAAATTAATAGCCCATCCTTCTGTAGGTTACATATTTAATCACAATGAAGTGACAGTTAATGATAAAAACACATATTAGACCTGATTTTACAATTTTTATGTGCAGGATCTAGTGTTCATTTTGCTTAAAACAGAGAAAAAATACTATGCTTTCAAAATGAAGGCTTAATAGAAACTAAAATATGAAGACTTCTATTTAGAAAATCAAATGTAAAAAAGCAACTTGGAATTTCCAGTGCACAATTATTGAAAAATTATGCAAAGGGTGGCTAGAATGAGGTTTACCCGTATCTTTAATCAAGTGATTTGTACCCCTTTATTTAAAAAACCCACTTGGTTTTCTTCTCCCTGAAACAGTCTGAATATTACATAGGGGTTTGCAGAGTGGCAAAAATGAGACATGAACTTAAAAGGCCCTTGGAATTTGCTTCCATGGCACAGCTCAAGCAATGCTCTGCGAGATACTCAGGATATTTCAGAGAAAGAACTTCTATTATCTGTTTTCAGGGCTTAATGCATTTCACCTAAAAATGTGCTGTCAAGTAGATTGCTTGCATATCGTTTGTCCTGTTTTGCCAATCAGTTGTACTGTTCCAGAATTTCTATAGTAAGAACAGTTCTTGCAAAAAGCACGGTTTATTCATAAGGACAGCATTTAGTGTAATGACCTCTGCAAAATGTACCAGAAACATGACTAACAGGAGGAGTCCTAACTCAGCCTCTCGCTCCACAGAGCATTGAAGCTTGTGCTCACTTTCAGAATGAAAACACATACATTGAAATCGGTGAGATAACTCACACTTACACATTTAATGCATGTTCATATACTGTAGTGAAGCAGCCTTGGCAAACAACAAATGCTAAAGAATTCCTTAGCCAACTTTTAAAAAAAAAAAAGGATTTTCTTTGTGATTGCATGATTGCACAGCACCGGGTTTTATTTTAAACTCTTGTAGAAGAAATATTTACTTTGTATTTGCAAATGCTCATATTTTTTTGATTTGGCTTCAGCATTTTAAAAAGTGACAAAACCCCCACGAATGTTTTGCTCTTATTAATTATGGGGAGAGAAAATTTAATTTCCTGACTGTATTTCCCATGTACACACAAGCCCCATGAGTTTGTGGCAACCTCTGTAGCTGCTCGGGGGAAGCTGTTAGCTACGCACACAGCACCAGCGCAAATCTGCTGGCCCGGGGAGCTGAAAAAGCATTATTAGAGGCTGGCTGAGGCGAAGTACCACAAGGCAGCTTTTATAGCTGAAAATCTTACAGTCACAAAGCATAGATTTATTTAACTGGTTCTTGAGAAATTATTTTGGGATAAAGTTCCAGAAATCAAGGAGATACAAGGCTGTGAAACATGCAGTCACTACAGGGAAGATGTCATCTGTGTTTCAAGGGTCCTTGGTCCTCTGCTGAGCTTCTCGATGCTTGCAAGAAACACTGCAGCTGGGGCTACTGGGAAAGGTGAGACATGATGACAGGTTTAGTGTGAATTCTTTTCCTTCTTTTTTCTGGAGGTAATTTCAGTACTTTTTAGAGTGGGCTTTAATAGCAAAAAGAAATATTAATTAAAAAATAGTTGGTTACTTATACTCCTGTTTTCTGAAATTAATAATTAACCTGCATTTAACTTGCTCATGTTCACATTGCTTTTTGACAAATATCCCCACCAACATTAAAAAAATCTGCAGTGCTGTCAACCAAAATGATTTTAAATCCAGCTGGTGGTAATTGATGCAAATCCTTCACACAGACATATGTAAACTGGTTTAACCCTTGCTTAAATTAGCTTACCTTGATTTGGGAAATTTCCAGTTTCAGATAAATCTATCTAAATTCCACTCTGAGGTCTTAAATCCTTGGGCAGCTCTTCACCTACAGTGACTGAGGCTTTAAGTCATACTTTGTAAACTCCACAGAATCCCTGAATGAAATTGCTCTACTTTTTTATTTCCCCTCTTTATTACTCACATCACCTATGGCACTTGGCATCCCAAACAGCAGAATTCAAAACTGTTTCTTGTCCCTACAATACTGATTCCCAAAGAGAACTTTTAAACACTACATTGAAAAAGTATGACTAGACCCAGAAACTCATGAAGGTTTGCAAATTCTTATGTTTGCTGTAAGAGAACATTTAAGGATTGGGTGTATGACTTCAATATGACAAACTCTCGATGCTGGAAGGAAGGAGGGAAGAAAGGGAAGAGGAAGGGGAAGGGGAAGGGGGTGGGAAAGGGGGAAGGGTAAAAGGAAGTGGAAGGGGGAAGGGAAAGGGGAAGAGAGAAGTTGGAAGGGAAGGGGAAGAAGGAAGAGGAAGCAAAAGGGGAAGGGGGAAGGGAGGGAGGAAAGCAAGTCCTGTTACTGACATACCAGTGAATTAAAGAACCAACCCCAGAGAATAACTGCAAAAGTTATTGTTCTTTTATTGTTAGTTGAAAATGCCACTCAGAATGACTGTTATTTTTTAATGGGCGGTCTTCTAAATTTGTTTAGCTTCTTGCTTCATTGTATCTAACCTTTTTCTACATTTTGAAGTGTTTATTTCAGTTTACAAAAAATCATCTATCATGCTTCTTCACTTAAAAAGGTGTTCATGTGAAGGACATTAAAATTATATCTATATTTTTACTGGAAGTAGGCATGTCACTCTTGTGGGAATATTATTCATACAAATTTTGTGTTGTCAGGCACTGCAACACAAGGGAAATTAATTGGCTCATTTAAAAGGAAAAGAGGTCCTCATCCACTGCAGAGTCTCCATCATTCCAAGAACTGGGAGATAAATGTTTTAAGAATTACTCCAAAAAATGGGAATACATAAAGTTAAGAACCAGCATATCTCATCCTGAAGAAAAATATACTGCAGAAATGAAGAAACGGCTTGTTTATGTTACAGCCTGTCTTCCATTGCTGCTAAGGTTAATGTAACCTAGAATGATCCAATGAATAAATGTTAGCTTTTTTCCATTTAAATTTTGGATGCACAACATTCTCCATTTAAAAGGCAGATCCTCCTAGGACTCAGTCTGATTTAGAGTCTGTGGCTATGGAGATACCTCAGAAATAACTTCCCAGCAGCAGCTAGTCCAAGCTGGGGGGTTATACAAGTGATCCCACTATCTTATTCTTGCAAATTCCTGGCAAAATTCTCCCTCAGCTGTGATTCAGACCACACCACACGTGGAGTAGGTTTCATACAAGTGAGTGCGAAAGAATGAAGAAGCAAGATTGTGGATGCAACATTCCCTGTTTCTGAGCCACTGCCTCTGCTTGTTCTCCACCTTAGGGGAGACCAAAACTGCAGTTGAACACCCTCAGATCATTAGGAAGCTGACACTGGAAAGCACTGTCTGCTCTCAGCAGCATCCAGTTTTGGCTCTACTGGCACCCAGGAGCCCTCAAAGCCCACAGGGTACCACGAGACCTGCACATCTTCTAAATCTCTCTGCTCATCTTTCCCCGTGTATTGCTCTCCTTCAGAAAGGGTGGGCCTTCTACTCGTTGTGTTTCATGTGGGGAGGATATATATCCCCCCATGTGAAAGGGTCTGGGATCCCCAACACTATGCAGGAAAATGTTTGCAAGTAATCAAAGGGGCCAAAAAATCTCTGTATTTATATTAATGCCAAGCTGTCTTGGAACAACTTCCTGTTTTCAGCTTCTGCACAGATGGAGGCACTAGGGAAGTGTCCAGATGAGAGTGTGTTTTTGAAACAGTCAGCTGAGTGTGGTACCAGCACCAAGTCTGGTTGGGGTTGGCAGGGCACCCCACATGTGCTGTGGGATGGAAACCCTAAGAATGACACCCTCATCTGCCCACTGGACAGGACTTTGGAAATTCTCCAAACTGGTCCTGGGGTTTTGGCAATGTGGAGGACAGGGACCAGGAGGGAATGAGACTGGACTTGCTCAGGGAATGGAGAGAGGGGACACGACAGGATTTCCAAGAAAAAATTGTGGAGGTAGTGGTGGTGTGCTGTCAGTGCTGCTGTTGGGTTGACAGCAGCCACCCTATGCCTCAGGTGAGTGCCCCACTGCAGATGCCTTGGGAATAAGTGGATAAGTGAGGGAAGGGACCAAAAAACCACCAGTGTTGCAAAGGGCTAGTGTTTGCCTGTCCATGTTGCATGTCCTCCAGCAGAGCTGCTGCTGTTGGCAAGGATTTACACAAGCCATTCTCAGGTTTGGCTTTTTTTTTTTTCCCATGGAGTTGCTGAAGTCCCTTTGGAATATTAAAAGCCACATCATGGTGCTATACATATTAATGTGTGAGGATTTTTATCTATTGTCTGTACCTTTCAGTCCAAGTCTGACTGACAGCCTTATCTATATTGTCCAACCGTTAGGATGGTCTGATTTTGAAATAGGCCACGCTTCCTCTTTGGCAACCTTTTTTTTTTTTTTTTTTTTACTGAATTTCCAATTTTAGTGACTTTTATGTTACATGATGGAGCTGACAAATTGTGCTTGTTATCCTGACTATTTAATGTTTATATTTCCTAGATGCAAAAGCCAGAATACAATTGATTGATGCAGAAGCCAGAAATGTTGATATTTCAGGTAGATTGATTTGTCACAATGGAAAAGACATATGGCTTTTAATGTGAGTTTTTAGAATCTCTATCATTTAAACCTATGGTCAACGTACTAGTTAACATTTTTTCTAGTAAAATATTTTGCTGCTGAAATGTACAAAAATGGTAGTTTTTTGCGTGTGTTTTATTTTTGTACTACTACGCTGTGCACATCTTTTTGTTCTGCTACAGAGGGCCTGTTATTGGAATAGTTTTCTTATTTGATAGTCAAATCAAATAAATAACACCAAAACCATATATAAGATGGGAAAAAATCCCGACTTTTTTTTTTCTCTTCCCTAGTAGCCACGTTTGTAGCCATATTTATTTTAAGTAGCCTTGGGCAAAAAGTTATGTGCCTCATTAATCTAAATCAACCTTGCAGGATTTTATGGCAACTGTTGTTGCGGTTGCCACATTATGTATGCTTTTTCCTTTTGTTCTTCAATATAGTGCTTATGAAGCTAAGGAACAATTGTCACTTCCTATTATGTGAACTAAATGTACAAGAATTGATGGGGCTTTCTACCTAATGTTGTTAGCCTGAACCTGGTTTGTTTATTTAATGAACAAAATGTCACAGTGTATCTGCATCCTCCTGACATCTGAAACAGTGGCAGCTGCTGGTGGCAGATTTCCTGAAACTTGGGTACAGAATTAACCGATTCAATTTGCATGTTATCCCAAAAAGGAGGGAGGAGGGGAAAAAAAGAGAGAGAGAGAGAGAGAAAGAGGGAGAGAGGGAGGGAGAGAGAGAGAGAGAGAGATTGAGGCAAGAGTCTTTTGAAAACATTCTTTTTAAAAGCACGTTTTTTGGGCACAGATGTCCTCAGGACTGTTGTATTGTTGGGGGTGGGGAGGAGCCAGCCTAATCCTGACACATAACCTACTTCAGTACAAGTAGATTTAGAGAAGTTCATTGAGATTCAGGGTTTAAATATGATGCCATTACCACATAGATGATGGGTTGGTAAATAAAAACTCTTATCTACAGGAGTGTTTAGAAACCAGAACTTATTCTCGCCTCCATCCTCTTTCAGAAGGCTCTGTTAAACAAGAGATGCTGATTTTGCAGACATGTCACCCAAAGAAAAGATAGGTTTTATGTCTTCTCAAAGTTGTAATTTATAGACATAAATAAATGGTGATAACGAATTCCTAGAAAGTGATGAAATCTGTGGGAATCACTGAAGACATTCACAATTCCTAATTGCTAATCCTAATAATTGCTGAATTGCAGTGTTTTGGCATAAACATTCAAGAGCTACAGCCACCTTTTCAGCCCGGAATTGTTGGCAGAGAATAATGTTTACTGGGCACCAGAAGTTTTAAGATAAAGATAAAACCTCCTCTAGATTTGTACAGTTTTAGTTGTTTGGTGAGAAGGGAATACTTGGTCTACACAGGTACTAATCAAAGGAAGAGCAAAGGCAGTCAGCCAGGTTCCTTGTTTAGGGTGTTATGTGCATCCTTCATTGAGACCAATGCTACCATCCTGCTGCATATGCAAAGAAAAGAAAACACAATCTTTGAGTATATTACTTGACAGTGCAGGGATCTGAACTACTTGGTAGAAGGCCCAGTTATAAGTATGTCTGGCAATTAAAAATAATTGGGAAGCAGGTTTGCCACTAACTCTTCCAAGAATGCCAGTTATGATATAATGATGTTTCATTAGACATGCTGAAAGCTGTGAGCTCCGTATGGCAATGGCAATTAGGAAGGATCATAAAGAAGAAAAAAAAAAGAAGAAGAAGAAACATTAAAAATATCCCAGCTAAGATTAGCATAGCATTTAATGGCCACTTCATTAGCTAATTGATTTCTTATTAGTTACAGGGAATAGCCCAGTTAGGGGCTCTGCACAGCTAATTAACAGCATTTACACAATTAGTCAGTTGCTCATTTTGTAACCAAACATTCTTGGAATCAACTGTGGTTCTGATGCTTTGGGCCATTTGATTAATTTTATTTTATTTTTTGCTAATATTGGCTTAACCTTCAAATAAAAAATTCACTCCCTAGGGCCCCACCATATTTAATCACAACATTATACAAACAGAAAAAAGCTACGTCACACAATCTTAGAACATGAATCAGTTCCTCTCTCTTTTATTTGCAAGCTGTTTTATGGGCCCCATGAAGTCAATAGGATTCAATAAGAAGAATCGTCTGTCTTCTTTCCTGACAGCTGAGTTTTTGCTCATCAAATATTATTATTATTTAGCAATTGGCAAATGGAACACATACATTTTTTTTGCTTATGTATTGGGAGAAGAATGGAGGAGGTCTGGCTGAGATATTTATTTCTAATGCAGTTGCTTCCTACTGCAAAAGAAATGCATTTAGTAGAAAACTCCCCATTTACTAAAAAGCATATTTTTACATTAGCTTATACCTCCAATTAAGGGTGAATGAGGAAAATTGCATGATGTTATAAGGGTCAGAAAGGGACAGGCTGGATTTATGTGACACTCTTTTAGCAGCTTCAAGAAAACTGATGTCCAGGAACATAATAAATAACAATAATAGCATTTAATAAAACAAACAAAAAGAAACTTGTCTGTTCATTTTCAGTTTATGGCGGCTCTCCATAATCTCATAGCACCCAATTATTATTCTGGCAAACCTGATTTCCTTTTCACTCCCCAGACTTCTACGCACCAAGAAGAGCCAAACTCTGATCTTGCTGTAGGCAGTAATGATATCCCCCTGATACAGGGGCTCTCCTGTGAGACAGAAGCCTTTTAGCATTGATGCATATAGGCTGTTAGCACTGTAAGAAGACGTCGCATATGTGAGCAGAAGGTCAATATTTTCACTTGCCAGTTTTCATCGGCACATTGGGATTCTGTATGAAATTACCATGCGTTAATTAAATAAAATCAAAATCTCATGATGATCAATCAGGTCAGAGATGATGTTGGATCATCAATATATTAATTATTATGTTTTGCTTTTCTTTCATTTCACTTATCTTTTTTTTCCTCTTTAATGTTTCCTCACAATAAGTACAAAATGGGAAATAATTTTCATTTACCATTACTGTATTAATTGTGGCTAATGGAAAAACACTCTCTCAGACACATAATAGCAATTATTCCACTTCTCTCTCCTTTATTCTTTTTCCCTTTTAACATGAATTTGTTTTGTAAGTGTATTTGCAAACAGTGAACTATAATGGATGGCCATTTCAGTGTTGTATTATTTTTTTAATTGTATACATAGATGAAATATTTTACTTCATTCCACATTGTTCCTTGTTTTGTTGATAATGCACATTTTGTTTAGTTGCTTCAAGGGATTGTGAGAATCAAGAAAATGCCCAAATTACCTAATTTTAAAGTGGTATACTCTCAACTTGGGACCTTTTTTTTCCCTGCTGTGGAAATCTAACATATCTGGCAGCTCTTTCTAAATTCTGAGTGACATCTACAACACTCACACTGAACTTCTTTGTGCTCCTATTAAATACAACTGAAACAACAATAAAAAACAACCATGGAATTGTGAGGTTTTACCAGATTCCAAATTACTGAATCTGTGAAAGTGAGCATTTGGGTTTCTGTGGGGTTCTGGTATTAATCTCTGCATGATCAAGCAGTGCATCAAAAGCAGAGGAGGGATAGGAACTTCTAGTCTTGTCTCCAGCTCTTATTCTACTGTGTTCAGTGCTTGCAGTTTCCTTCTCTGGGTTACCTGGATGCCCATACATGTAGCAACTACTCGTGTATTTCAAAGGATGGCAAAAGGGAGTCTGGAATTTCCACAGCTGGCATACATGTTTCTCTTGGTTTGCCTTTTCAGACACAAATGCTATGACTTCAGTCCTCCTTCCCACTTCAGTCTCTGAGTATTTCAAGGTATCTTCTCAAGGTCTTCCAGTTAGAAAGCAAGACAAAACGAAATCAGTTTCTGAAATTCTTTTCCACTTGAATATATATCCTGCAGGCAGCTTCCCCTACATGTGCTGGTGCAGGATTCAGCCAACAGAAATTGTATAGCAATACCTGAGAGATGCAACTTGCTGATCTGAAATGCAAAGGAAACTAATTTCTCCTCTCCTTCTAGCCCTTTCCTGAAAGGGATAAATATATTTCTTCTGCTTATGATGGCTTAGAAACCAGTTTCTTACATAGTGTCAGTTAAGCTGTGTTACCCCAGTCAACAGCTCTCCACCAGGACATTGTAAGTGCAGTGGAAACAGCTTTCTGAATTTCAGTCTTATAAAGTAATTTTGTGAGATGCATCACACAGCAGTTTCTTGTTGTGTTGATTTTGGTGGGTTTGAAACAGTCCATTAAGAACAAAAATAACTTTTCCCACTCAGTTCAAAAGGAAAAAAAATTCAAAGATACCTTTGAAGATATCTGTTCAACCTAATTTGCCCCACTGTTTTCCAAATGCTTGCCTTGTTTTCCAGAAACTGATTATTGATATTTGAATAGTACAAATATTAAGGAATGCAATTTAACCATCTTATAGGAAACTTGGGAAATTAAAGTGATATTTTTGTCTCTGTTGTATAAGGTGCAGAAAACTTTGTATCTTCTTGCCTCAGTTTCTCCTTATGTGAAATGAGTATGTTAAAACCCTGAATAGACCACCTTGAAGATACATCTAAGACACAGCATTGGTGTTTATCTGTGTGAGGAAGTCTGAGCCCCACTGGCCACTGGCTGGTGTGCTCTAGCTCTATCGGATGTGGTGGCAGCTGCTCAGAGGGTCATCTCTGTCTGCTGGTGCTGAGTAAGGGTCATGCAAGGAATATTCACCATTGACCGCAGTGGTCAATAGGATACACTGTGATTTTTTTTTTTTTCTCAGTAATAGCTATAGCTACTCTCCAAAGAATTGGAGGAGGAAAAGGTGATGTGTTCTCCCAACTCCACTCCCCCAATATATTTTTGCTGAGAATGTAACATTACTTAGGGAAGAACCACTTCACATCCATGGTTCACTTCCTGAAGCCTCCCCTGTCCCAGTCTTCATTCCCCATTGAAAAAGAGACCACCAGTTTTCAATGATTAAGGAGATCTGTCTCTGCATGGCAAGTAGGGTTTGTCAGTCTTTAGATTGCAAAATCACCTCTCCTCTGAAATTGACTATGCTGTGCAGTTTCTGGAAACAAATTACTAAATATAATTAAAAATATGAAACAATGTTATTATGATAATTTGTGCTGGTTTCGGCTGGGTTAATTTCCTTCACAATGGCTAGTATGGGACTGTTGGTGCACCTGGGAACTCCTGGGTTTTAAACTTCTCCCAGTACCACTCCATGATGACTTACAATATAGTCAGCATTGGCAATTTTTAAGGCCTCTTCACAGGCTGATTAAAGTGGAAGACGGAGGAAGAGGGGGGATGTTTGGAGCAAGCAGCTATGTGGTGCTGGGTTGCTGGCTGGGGTGAAACCAGCCAGCAACATTTGATCTTGTCAAATATTATAGAAAAAGTCCTGCTGGGAGATGTCCTAGTTCAGCAGGTGGGACCAGTATGTAATTATGTGGGTGTGACCAAAGCTCTGTATTCTACACTCTATTCATTTCCCATGAACTATTAACAATGGACCATTTGCAACAGCTGTCCAGGGCACACCTGACCCCTCAGGGTCTAAGCTGGGTGTTAAAGAAGCCTGTGAGATAGAAGCTGTGATTAACTCCCCTCCCGGAAGTCGTTAGCACCTCCACACCCGGCCTGAGGTGTCATGTCTGCTAATGGGCCATCAACAATTCCAAAATACCCCATGACTCACAGAGTTAGATCACCCATTGTGGAACTCCCCACCCTAGGACAGGTACTGGGCGTTTCCACCTGAACCTGAGGGTATATGATCTTGGGGTTTGGAGACCTCTGGTACCACTTGTCGGATCCAGAGGAGGACCAGAACCTCGACAGGACTGCAACTACCACTCTCAACCAGACTGCGACCATCATCTGCACCAACAAGTTTTTCACTTCCTTTTATTTTGGACTCAGAGAATCATGTGCGTCTCAGGACAGAAGGCTAACAATCCCCATTTTGTTTGTGCCCCGGGGTGCTGGGTTATACTTGTGGGTTTTGTGGGTTAAAATCAATTTCTCTTTGTGTCTTTGCATTTATTGTAATATTTTTATTAAATTGTATCTCTGACTTATAAAATCTCTTGAACTGGGTTCATTTCTCCTGTTGGTTTACCTTTAAACCAGCACAGGAGAGTCAGCCATTCCACAAATCCCCTGCAATTGTCAGATCTGCAAAACTGGTATCCATCCCAAGAATCAAAGAAAGAAGTCTAAATTCAATAAAGAACATAAAACTCTAACATCCCAATTGCAGGATAAAACACTGGATGGACAAGATTTGCAGAAACTATTTCTGGACCACATAATATATACAGACTCAACAGATGATGCATTAAAACTGACAGCACAAATATATGCTGACTTCGCTTTCAATGCCTCTCTTACCATACTGTTTCTTTCTGTAATACTTTCCTTCACTCTACTGATATAATCAATGTACCAAAAAAAAAAAAAAAACACCCAAAACCCACCACCAAAAACAAACAAACAAACAAAAATCAAAATGGAGAGGACAAAAAGAATTTGAGATTCAATTTTACTTGGCCAGAAAGTCAGTGATGACCAACAAAGTCCAAAGATTCTCAGAGCAACACATGGAAGGATGTGTGGGATGATGCTACATGGATAAATAGCAGAATGAAAACAAATAAAAGTGAAATTATTCTCTTAGGGTACAGGTTGAATGTTGTGTAGGTGAACACCAATGGAAAAAAAATTCCTATACTCCAATGAGAGTCTCACTTGCACCTGCTGTCCTCCATATAAACTTTTCAAGGAATGCCCATTGCTCCAGTGTGATCTGCCAGGCTGCAAAAGCAGAGGGATTTCAACCATTAATCCTGCAGAAGATGAGCCATAAAGCTGCCTGGACACACATGAAACTTTCTGTCTCTCTGGTGAATCAATCTCTTCTACAACCCTATGAGAAAAGTGAGGGACTCGAGCCTATTTCCTAGCTATGTTTGTCTGAACTAGAATCATATGTTTAGGGGGGACTTGAACTGCCTAAATCCCAGAGGGCGGCCCAGCATCTCTGCATGCAGTGTTCTCGAAGACCCCCTCTGAGGAACTGGAGATCCCACTGGCAAGCAACCAGATGGGGACCGTGTTTGGCAGGGAATGAACTTGTGGCCCCTTAACTGCTCTTTGAGGACTCTGAGAATTCCAGTGCCCAGCTGTATCAACCGAGCCCTGGTTGCCCCCCACATTCTCATGTCCCTGACTCAGTATAAAAAGTGATATAGGAGGTGACCCAAAATGGCAGTAGTTCTTGATGGCCAGGGCATTAAGTTTTATACTGTTATTAAATCTGAAGGTGCAAAGTTCCTCTTTCATTTTAAAAGAGCCATGTTAAAGTGGGGTTGGGTGGATTGGAGTGGAGGAGAATGTACCTCCACAGAAGGCTCTCATCCTCTCAGTCCTTCTGCCTGTGCTAGGCCTAGAACTTGTGACCCAGAACTACATGATGTCCCATCAGTTGGTAGCACCTCCACAGACCACGGACAGAGTGAAGATGCACCCAAATGGTGTCCAGAAGTGAACTGCTGGTGGGGCAAATGGCACAAGGCAGACTGATTTCATTCAAGGCAGTTTTTGTCTCTCTTGTGGAAAGAAGAGGAAAGGCTGGTCAACTGGTCTCAGAAGAAGTAATCATAGCAGATGGAAACTAGTTTTTTGAGGTATGGTCCGAAAGGTATTGAACTAAACAACAACAAAAGGACAAGGTGGTGAAGTAGAGAGAAAGCAGGAAAATCAAGATATTCAGAACAAAATTAATCAAAGTGCCAGAAACACAAAGAAAAGTCTCTAATTGCTTCCAGGATTGCAGCAAGCCCAGTAATACGCAAAAGGAAAGGGACCTGCTCCCTGATTAGTGCACACACACTGCACTTGGTGTTATAAGCCACCAGAAGGAAAATTGGCTTGACTGGAATGTTAAAATCAATGGTACATAACTTTTATTCAAGAACTGATGGAATTTGCATGAAAGAACAGAGAAAAGGAGTCTACATTGAATATAGCATTAGCTGTCTCTGAATCATTGCCATGTACTCTTAAATGTTGATGGGCTGCTGTTTCAAAACATAAAGCAGAAGATGGGAGGGTGCTGGTGCCCATTGCTGACTGTCAAATCACACCAGAGAACAGCAAAGATTGTCTGCCTAAATACCCATCTATCAGGTGTAGGAAAAGAAAAGCTGTGCTATCATGGAGGATTTCAGTCTGAATGACACCTATTGGAAGCTTCATGCTGTCAAGTACTAAAATACCCTTGAAATTTTGCAAAATTATAGATGACAATATTCTGGCTGAGAAAGGGTGACAACCAACACAGGGCAATTTGGGATTTGGCCTCATCTTGACAGACAGAAGCTGAGCTGATAACTAGAAGTCAGCAGTTGTTCCGATTTAGATTAACTGTCTGTTTATGTAAACAATATAAAGTTCACATCAGCGATATATTTACTTAGGCTTTCTCAGAGTTCCATTTCACAAAACTGGAATAATTAGAATGAGTCAGCTTAGAAGATGTGAAATGGTAAAATATGAAAGACTGAATTATTTTAAAATATTTTATAAATTATCCAAGAGCTAAAAACCTAAAGTCAAGGAAGATGGTTTGAAAACAGCCAGGTGTATATGGGAAGAAAAAGCATTCATAGCAATTAAAAAAACAGTATATAGAAAAAAGAACAGTGAGTAGCAGTAAGGAAATTAAGAAAATTCATAAGGAAGGAAGATGCATACAAAGGGAAAACTATAGCCAACAGAATGCAAAGCAGTGGAAGGAAATTTTGAGTATCTAAAGAGCAAAAGGAATTTCAATAAATGTGTTGTTTCACTAATGAGTTAGACATGACAGAACTGTCAGCGAGAGACTGAAATATACTATAAATCTTTCTATACCTTGACTGAAGGAAGAGAGAAGAAAACAGATAGTGTATTTAAATCATGCAATAATGATAAAGTATGTCCCCCTTTCACAGTGTCTAAAGATTGTGTTAAATTATAGTTACCAAAATAGGACCTTTCATATTATCATGTCCAAGAGTTTCAGGCTGTGAGCTAAGAAACCTGATGGGTCCTTAATGTTGAGTTTCAGTAAATTGCAGGAAATAGGAAGACTTCAGACAAAAAAAAGCAGATGCACCCATATTTAGAAAAAGCAGAAGAGATACCTCAAGTAATTAAAACTGCTGAATAGCATTCCCTGACAAGGTAGTGGAAGAACATATATGGGACCAGATTAATAATCATTTAAAGGAATGAAATGTCATTAATAATTATTTATAGAAGAATCTTGTCAGACTAGCCCAGGAAAAATTTTAATGTGATTACAACTTTGGTTGATAGAAGTAATAGTATTTGCAGTGTAGTAAAATTCCAACAGTATTGCATATGGGACCACACATCTTGAATAACAAATCAGAATGTTATAAAATCAATGTCACACATTAAATAGACTGAAACTGAGTTCAATGGTGCATCCAAATCTGATTGTAAACAGGGACTCTCCATCAAGAATGTACGTTGCTTGTTTCTTTGTTTTCTTGTCGTTTTCCATTTTTAGCAATACCTTAAGGGTCAAAGATGAAGTTCCTCACAGCTGAGACAATAATTTGGAGATAGCTGCTGATAGAGAGAAAAATTCTGGACCTAGCCAAATGAGAAGTTGTTGGGGGTGGGTGATTGTGACATGACCAGTCTGGGAGCAAAACATAAGTTATAAGGTTGCACTTCCAGGGGAGATTTGCTTGAACAAGTAGAAAATTTTGAAAATGGTATTTGTGTTTGTGGCCAGGATGCAAGTCACTTGAGTACAACCTCCCAACATGGCACTAAGGCCAGAAGGGTTAAACCAGTTCCAGCTGCTATAAAAAAAAGGAATAGGGAGTGGATTATTTCCACTGTTCTTGCTACTGAGACTGTGTTTGTTGGGGTCCTATGCCCAAATCCAGTATTCAAAATTCAAGAAGGTTGTAAAAAAAATGGCATGAGTTCAGAGAGGAGCTCTGAGAATAATTAAAGGATAACTAATAGAAAGAATAACTTCCAAGAGAAAAGGTTAACAGTGACTTGATCATAGCCTGTAAGTAGCTCCACAAGGAAAAGATTGAGGTAATACAGGGTTTTTCAGTCTGGCAGACAAAGGTACAGTGACTAATAAGACCAGTCACTAGAAATTGAAGTGAGGCAAATTCAGAACAAAAGAAGAAGGTGCATATTCTTAACAGCAAGGATAATTAATCATTTGGAATGATTTACAAAGAATTGTACTGGATTCTTCATTAATGGAGTTTTTTAAATCAAAATGAAACTTTTTTTTTAAAGTACCACTCTGCTGCAAGCACAGCTTTTAATCTTGAAGCTCAAATTAATATAAGGAAGTTCTAGAGGCTCAATTGTATTGAAAATAGTGAGACAGTCACGACAATTCCTCTTGGCTATAAACCCAGTCAGTTTAGGAATCTGCATCAATCACAGGTTTATATGTTTCTTTATATAACACTTAGAGAATTTAATTTTGTTTTTGTCATGAAATTTGGTTCCCACATATTCACAGGATTCCACATGTCAGGGCTTTAAAAAACACAGTGCAACAAAGGCAAATGTAAGTATTTTCAAAAGCAGAAATAGTTGGGATTACACACAGGATGGGATTCAGTTTCAAAAACAGTGTTTAAGAGATGGAGCACTTGTTACAGCATTTCATTTTACAATTTTATCGGTTCCAATCCCTTAGAAATGAATATTCCTCATTGGCCTGATAAAAATTCATAGCAACCACGTTAATAAAATGTCTCATCACTTGACAAATACAGTAGAAAATATTTTTAAAACTATTCTACAAAGTAGTCTCCCAAGCTCTTGTGGCAAAGTAAAAAAATTAACTATAAATAGTCAGAGGTAGTGAACTGTCATCCTCTGTGCCAAAAGACAACCTGTTAACCTTGAGAAGAAAGTCAGAAAAGAGCTGAAAAAATGGTTAAGTAATGAAGTGACAACTCTGTGCCTCTAGCTCTCTGAATCTATGAATTACTATTTTCTAGAAATCTTTTGGCTTTCACCAGTAATTATTAGACAAACTATCTCCTAATTTGAATGCTACCACCAAAGGCTACCCTCAGATCCCTGTTATCTATTTCCAGAATTTGACTTACATTAAATCTGTCCTCTCTTTTGGTATTTGCACCCAAGCATCTTTCCATCAATGACAGGTAACACCACATTCCATCATGAAAATTGCTCCCTCTCTGCTCTGATGCATATTTACTGACTTGTATGCTTGAGATCTTTATGGAAGAGGCTCACTCATGTGCTATGGCTAAAAAGCGGTGTACAGCATAGCCCAAACCAGGATGGCTGATTGTCATTCAACAAGCTTAGTGTTTTCTTTAAAGTAAATAAGTTGGTAGCTGATCTCTTTGGTCTTTACTTACAGGTATACCCTTTCCAATGAGGAAGTGAACCTGGATATTTTTGAATGCTGCCAGGAGGAGGATAACAAGCTCGATTACTGTTTTGAAGCTAGCTCTAAGAATTTTTAAGTAAATTCTTATGCATTTTTTAAAAGAGAAGGGACATTGACACCTTTCAAACCATACTGTGAAACTGTGCACCCATATTTACATGTTCAGATCCTGCAAATTTTCAGCCACCTGTCACTTGATACATCCCTGGCACCAGCCTGATAGCACAGTGATGCACGGCAGAGATGGGTTGCATGAATGCCAACAGTACTTAGGTACATGTGTTTCCCAAAACAATTGGACCTTAAAGAACACAACTTCTTACGCCTTACTTTGCATGTGGGACAAGGAAGCACAATGAACAGAGGGTTTATGCCATACTGATCTGCATGACTTTCCTCTAGATGAATTTGTATTTATACTATCCCTTCACTGGCAAGCATTACTTTCCAGCTGGGATTGTGCTGTTCTTCCAGATTGTGCACAGAGGAGGCTCCCAGCAATTTTAAGCCTGAGTTGGAAATTTCTCCTCTGCAAAAAACAGGATCTTCCTGAAGAATACCGAAGAATTTGAGCTCTGGTATTATTGTATAAATTGCCTTTTTCTGATGATCATTTTCCTTCATTCTGTGCTGCACTGTAGCACAGAATTCAGTATTCTTTTTGCTTTTTTTTTTCCAATACACAAGTGATGGTGTAATTAACTTTAAAACATCTGGGAGTTTAAAAAAAAAACAACACAAAAGAGTACCAAGAAAAAAGTTACAAACGGGAAATAACCATGAGCATGAGATCATCTCTGTATCACTGCAGACTTTTATTAATATTTGACTCAAAGGGATAATTTTCTCTAGATTCCTTGGAATCCACTTAATTTTCATTGACATTCTGGCAATACGTTAATCATTCTCATGCATTATTTAATTCTGAAGTTCACTGTTTTTTTTTCCTATTGTTTTGTGACTTGTTCTTAAAGTAAGAAAGCAGATTCTTTATCCTTTCACCTCTGTACAGACATCTTGGATGTGACCCTTAGGTGCATTAACTGGGGCTTGGCGTCTTTCTCGGTGCAGAGAGGTGCTGCTGGCTGCCTCCCACATCTGATGCTGTCTGATGGAAAGAAGGAGAGTAGGAAAAGACATTTTTGGACAGGGTGAGGCACACCTGGGCTTGGCTAAACCTCATCTGGCACAGAGTTTCTTGTGACCTGAAGCAATCTCATATAAATTAGAATTGTCCCTCATTTGGTACAGGAGGTGATATGTGTCAAGAGGTCCATATTTTGTGTTATGTGAAATTATATTATCTGGTGGTTGATGAAGATCATCACAAGAAGAACGGAAGACAGAACATGCCCTAGGTAGCATAAAATTTTGATTTGTGTCATTTTGGGATAACCACTTTTTACTTGGGTGGTGAAATCTTGGTAAAGCTCTTCTCACCAAGTGTTTGTACCATGTGAAGACATGTTTAGCCTGTGTCACAATCTCAGAGAAGACATTAATTTTTTTTTCTAATGAGGTGCTGAAATTTCTCCTTGTACATTGTATATCTCTGTAGATAGAGCCCTGCTCTCCTGTTTAACAATGCATTGTCAACATCTGAAAATCTGCTTTGCCACATAATCAAACACATTTGTTAGCCATTTGAAAAGATGAGAAGTTCAGAACTCTTCCACTGAAAGGCATACTGCATGCCTCGGAGCATGGAGGAAACTGATTTGATAGCATCGCCTGTGCTTCTCCCTAAGGTCGTTGCTGACTCCAGGAGACTGGTCAGCTTTGGATTATTCAGCCTCAGACCCTCATCACACAGCAAATGGTCTCTTCAGCTGCCTCTAAAAATTTGTGAACGTCTCTGGCTTTACACATCCTGATTCCATCCTTATCCCTCTTGACAGGAGCAAAGCCGTGAGGGAATTGTGGTGGGGCTGCAGAGGGAACAGAAGTAGAATCCTGAAGAATGCCCCTGTCCCAGGAACTAACCCTGCTGCTGCTGCCAGTGCTCAGCAGTGGCTGTGCTTCCTGTAAAGCACAGGGGAGTTGGCCACAAGAGCTCTGGTTGATACTGAGTCCTCCTGTTGTACCCAAAGAACATGCATATTTCTGCTTCCTGTGCCCCTTTCTGCAGGTGCACACCTAAAAATGAGCAGAATGCAAGGTGCTGTAAAAAGACTGAAAACTAGGAGATTTTTTTTTCCCACCTAACTTCAGTTTTGAAGGAACTGAGAAGTGATGGGCCAGCCTGCACACCTGGAATGGCTGCAATGAGTTGGTACCAGCTCTCCAGGAGAGACAGGCAGGGAATATGAGGATGCAAGGGTCTTACTGTCTATATGAAGGACCAGCCTGAGTACAAGCATCTCTTCAGTGGGGTAGATGATGGCCTGGTGGAAAGCCTGTGGATCAGGGGAGAAGCCTTTAAGGGGGATATCATGGTGGGAGGGTATTGCACTCTCATGGTGAACAAGTGGATGAAGGCCCTGAAGAACAGAACCTAGTTCTCACAGGGGAATTTAACCTCCCTGACATCTGCTGGAAGGGCAGCATGGAACATCATCAGTTCAGCAGGTTTCTGGAGGGCATCATAAATAACTTGTTGAAACAGGTATGTAGGGGACCAACCAAGGATGTCCATGTCTGCTATTTACTGACAAGGGACAATGGGTTGTGGGTGTGGGAATCAGTCAATGGTGGAGTAGGAGGTCTTGCAGGGAGTGGGGAAGGAGAGTAACAGAGAGCAGACACTGGACTTCAGGAGAGCAGATTTCAACTTATTTAGGAAACTGGTAAGTGGGATCTCAGTGGACACTGACAGGCAAAGTAGTTTAGGAAAGCTAGCAAAGTTTCAAGGACAGCATTCTCCAAGCAAAAGAACAGTCCATTCTGGTGCTCACATAAACAGACATATCAGGACATTCCTTTGAGTATGCAGAAAGCTCATGCTGGACCTCCAATGCAAAAAGGCATCATACAGCAAGTGGGAGCTTGAAAGTGTCATAAAAGAGGAACATAGAAATACGTAGAGATGGTGTTAGGAAAACCAAACCTTGTCTAGAGGTAATCATGTGACATCAAGGATAATAGGAAGAGTTTTTTCCAGCTACACTGTTAACAAAAGATTAAACATGGAAAATGTGTGCCCATCTCGGAATGGGTGAAATGGATTAGTGACAGTGGACACAGACAAAGCTGAGATAGGTACTTTTGCCTCTTTGCTGAATCTGACTCTTGTGCTACAATCTGCATGTTGATCAAATGGGCTACTAGGAAATATTCTGTCACACTCATGATTTGTTTTGTTGTAAAATCCTTTATGTTTAGGTTTTTCTTTTTTTTTTCCCAATATCTGAAGTGCTGATGATTGCAACATCTTGAAGCAAGAGGGTAGGAAGAGGAAAAAAAATATTTGTTATCTTTGTTTTTACTCTGGTTCTCATTCTATCAATATACTTAATAATAGGAGTGGATTTAAGTTAAAGTTGTATTTCTATACTGGTTGAAAAAAGGAAAGCACAAATGCTCAGGGTCTTCTCAGTGGTCACAGTGAACCTCTCCAGCTTGTGGAGATGTTTTCCACTGAAATAATTTACCTGGGTAGAATTCTTTTACTCAACAGGACTTCATTATTTCTCTGCCGAGATGCAATCCTTCAGCCACAGATGCCTGAAAGCCCACTGAATGCCTTACACAGAATTCAGTGGGCTTTGGAACAGGACCTAGAGCCCCAGGAATTGAAGCTGGCTTTCCTAAAAAGTTGAATGCTGCTCTTCCCCTCTCAGAGCCTCTGACTTCTACACAAATACTGGAGGATCCTAGTTTGAAGTACTGTGGACCCATTCTGCAAAAAAAGACTCTAATAATCCAGGATAACATGTAATGCCTCCCGTCCTGACTGCAGGAAGTCACCTTCCAAGTCACTGTGCATGTGTGCATATATCCTGAGATATGAGAGGCAACTGCAGAGCACGTGCACTGGCCGTCTGGCTTTCTACCCCTGAATGAGTGAGCTTCAATGTGGGAGATCAGGGCCGCAGATCCAAGAAGTCAGGAGGAAGTGAGTTAGTGAGTTAAGGAGGAATTTGAAATGGAGAAGGGAAAATATTTGGCAGATAGAAAGAGGCCAAAATGTTCCAGGTGTAAGGGAAGATACAAGAGACAATGCAGAAATGAGTAGGAGGGGGAGAAGTCTGAAAGGCAAGGAGCCTTGTATATTGCTTGCTCTGAAGTCCCAGGGATGTTCCTTAGTTTTAACCTCATAGTGTTTTTTGAGAGTGAGGTCATTGTATAAGAGAACTTCCTAGGACTGCAGCCCAACACAGGAAAATTCTGTTTAAATATACAGACTTGCTGTGCTAAGCCCATAATTTTAGGAGGATGGTTGTTTTAAGAAGACCTTTTTCAGAGTGCAGTCCTATTTTCTGAAATATGTTTTGGTTAGTGTAATGGAAATGCATTGGTTTTATAGGTCAATTCTGTACTGTAAATTGCTTCTCACTTGTAACAGATTTTTACCCCCAAGGAGATTTAGTCTTTTAAGAGAAATTCAGAGGATGGACACACAAGTAGTTAGGTTTCCAAATAAAAGCTGCTTCATGATGCTGACAATGGTAGTGGACCTTTCTCCAGCAGGTGGATCCTCAGCATCTGTGGGTTTGTTATTAATGCTGCTTTACCACCCCACTGCCAGGCCTCATCCAAGCCAGTGACCATCAGTTGCTGTTCTTAACTACGGTTACCTGGGAAAGCCCTCAGAGGAGATGCACTTCACTGGGAGACAGTGGGAATACCATTGTCCTATGCCCCTTTCTTCCTGATATAGCCATAATCAGACTTTGTACATCCCTGGGAGTTTTTCCTGTGCTGACTGGCTCCCACCTTGTTGCTCACAGCAGCTCTGGACAGCAGGAACTGGGTGAAACAAGCTTTAAGGGAGCTTTGTCCTCAATATTTAGCTCTGTGCTAACACAATCACTGGTGATATTTCCCAGGATGCAGGTGGATGGGATTCATCTCACCTAACTGAAATCACATGCCTGCAAAATGCCTGGCTTGGGCACATTGCCTGTACTCCCTCTGAACCATAGGCAGCAGCAGGAGCTCTAACAGGCGAGTCACCTAACCCAGCTGCCTCTGATTCCCACCCTGCCATATGGTGGGAGCTTCATCTCAGGCAGAGCTTTATGTCTCTTCAGTCATAGCTCCGTCTGAACATCCAGCCTAATATTAGGAAATGAACCCAATAATGTGCTCACGGCCTCTGACCCCTTTTATTTTTTTTTGGTAAGGAGAGAGTTATTTGCCATACAGAAGGTGGATTTTTGTGGCTGTGTCAGAATTGCACCTGGGAATCAGCTGAGGGACAATATCATATGGAGAAGTGGTTCACAGAATCACCCATTACTGCTCAAAAACTCTTGTAACATCTCTGTTTTGATATGAGTATATTTTTTTCAGATTTATTTCAATTATGTGTTTAGTCCTTTACATTCTGCTTGCTACATATCACTAATATTTTTAAGGAAATAGGGGCACTCAATATGGGGCAAATTTTTTCATGAACTAGTGAATTTTTTTCCTGAGTCCAGAGGCAGGACATTGAAATTATTTTTCTAAATTAAGGCAAAGCAAACAACATCAACACCCTAAAAAAGATGAAGTGCTAGTTTCTCTTGCTTTGAAAACAAAACATTTCAGCTTCTTTTTAGGAAATGACATTTCAAATGTTTGTTAATATTTTTTTAAGGATGAAGGAAAAAAATTAACTTAAGTCTGGGGAAAAAAGTTTAATCACATGTCTAAAGAAGCATTCTGCATTTATACAAAGAAGCTTTTTGTATAAATTAGGAGCTTTTATTCTTCCTTCATGCTTTTTTTTTCATTTGACCACTGAACAAAAAAAATTCAACTGTGTCCTGAGCTCAAGTTTATATGTTTTGAGTGCTAATGGCCACAAGAAGGATAACTCAATGTAAATAAGTTACATTTTCAAAATTAATGAGGTCTGCTAATTAAGTTTATCCAGGTAATAAAATCCATGTAATAAAATGTATCCATCAAATATAATTTTTCCAGTTCTATAAAAAATATATGTTTCTTTGTCTGTATATCATCTGTGTGGAGATAATGAATACCTTGTGACATTGGGGTCATAGGTCAAATCCCAGACCTTATTACAAATCTAGGGAAAATTACTTTTTCACTGACCTATAGTGCGACCTAATAGTCTAGGAGGAGTTAAAGGCCAATTGTTCATTCAGCATCGCCAAATAATATATATATAAGTGCATATGTATATTTAATAACACTGATGCAATGAAAACTTACTGCTGTAGTTATGGATTTACAGCATGTCCATGGGGATTTCTCATGCAGATCTCAAGATGTCAAAAAACAACATAACAGCAACACTCTGAAGTGCATGTTTGAAATGAATGATGACAGACCTTGGTGTGTGGGGTAGGGTTTCATTGTTCCTCCAGTGATTTTCCTGGATAGTGCATCTTTAACAACTCTAGATGACAAGCCTTTCTCACACTTTTAAGGATGTGGGTTAATTGGAGCTACTTTTGCTATTTGCAAGGAGACATAGTGTTCAAGGACATTGCTCTATGCAACAGCACTGCCAGTTCCAAAGCCTTTCCAGGAGATGCCAGCCCTTTGCTGAGGTCTCAGCTGGTGTTCTAATATGTAGGAGTAGACTGTAAAACGGAGACTGGGAAATGACCCAGGTCCTTAGAAAAGCCCTTGGAAAGGATTATGGGGAGTTTTACTTGCTCAGCTCTACAGCACAGCCCCTTACATGATTGCATCAGGAGGGAAAGATGGCTGGCTCTCATCATGTGCTGGACCAGGACCAGAGAGCAGGGATGGGGTAGTGGTGTGGCCACTGAGGACTTTGTAACATCTCAAAATTACACTCTAGAAGGTTACACAAGCCAAAGGTGCTGTCACTATTAAGAGAGAAGTTTAGATGTAAAGAGGATGCTGCTGCCTTTATGTGCCACTGTCCAGCACCAGCTATTATCAGGCCTTCCATGAGAGCATCATGTGGCCAGAATGGGGGAGCCTTAAAGAATCATGTTTTCCACATTAGTTTGTTCCCTTCTTTCAAGGTTCAGGCACATTCTCAGCACATAGGTCATTCACACATGTCTTTCTCAGCAAACTTTTCTCTCAGCTCCCTTCCAGCCTGTTGCACAATAACATCTCCCATGTTTCCTTCAATGGCCATATTGAACATGATCCTGTGTGTTTGAGCCTGCCCTGATTTGCAGGTCTGCTGCCCTATAATGACTGACAAACAGGCCACAGATTACTTCCATTTTATGACTTGAGTTTAGGGAAATTGAGCATCCTAATTAAGCACAGATGTAAGGTTAAAGTGTAGAACAATCTGGACTGGTTTTCATTTAAGTCCTTTTCTGATTCATTTGGTTCCACAAGAGAGTCACAATTAGAAAAAAATATTTTGTCAATGTTGAAAGACATGTGATGTAGAACTGATTGGATTAAATCTGAGTTCATGTGAATTTTGGCAAATTCAATTAGGAGAGGCCCTTGCAAGTACTCTGTGGAAAACTTCCAATGTCTTCGCAAACTGTATGTGGATTTTCCAGTCCATAACACTGCATGTGTTGACAGGGCACCATCCTGGCATAATGTGCGAGCATTACAAACAAGTTCCTTTTCTTTGTGGGAACCATAAGGTCAGGAGTAGAGTGAAACTGCAAACCCAAGCTCATTTGAAGATTCCCAGACTGAGAAAAAGACCAGATGATCATGGGTTAAGGGGCAACGTGAGGAAAGACCTCAGTGAAGGGGTTTGAACTACTTGTGATGGTACAGAAGTCACAGGCTAGGTATGAGAGCTTTTGGTTGTTGGGGTGGCTTTCTGTGTAATTTTTTTTCACGTGACAGGGACAAAAGTACCCTAGTTTCTGGCTGTAACATCTAAATGCCAACACCATTGAAAAATTTTAATACTTGATATTGATGTTTTTGTGAAATGTGTTTTTGTGTCTGAAAGTGATAGGTTTGATACTACTACTTCTTGACAGACATCTGGTTGCTCCTGGATTTAGTTCATAACCTTTTTATAGGGAAAATATTCACAGAAGTACCTGTGTCAATATGGATCTACTTGGTGGTGGGAGGGGGATTGTCTGAATTCTGTCCAGACCAAACCTTGCTTCCCCCCACCTCTCTTCCCCAAGCAGACAGAAAGAAATACCTCCCTGTAATAAGACTGAAACAGTTTGCTTTTATTTTCTATTTTCTCTCTTTGTTAAAGGTAAAATCCAGCTCCTGGCTTCCCCTAAGCTACACAGGAATATGCATCCATTTTAATACTGGCAACATATGTCATCAGTTTATATTATTTTTAATAATCTTTGTTCTATCTGTGCCAGCAAAACATGATCACCAGGACTCCTTTGGCTTTATAGCCATTCCATATGAACAAACAGACAAACAAGCACAGCCTTATTTTCAAAATACAGTTGTTCTCTTTCCTTTAAAAATGAGATATTTTGTTATTGGTGCAAAATGGATTTGCCTTTTTTAAGTCTCTCTCTCTTCTCCAGTCAGGCACTGGAGAACAGTCCAAATGAAAAACCAGCAACAAAACAAAACAATAAAAGCACCATGCCCTTGCAGTACAGTCAAAATAGAAAGTGAGACCAAGGCTTGGTGAAAGAATTGTGGAACTCTTTGGCCCTTTCCCATCTCCCGCCATGGTGGGGGACTCTCACATGTGCTTGAGGGGGGTAAAGCCCCCTTTTGCTGTGGCTTTCGAAGAAGCCTCTAGCTGTGTTAGCTTTGCCTAAGTGGTTGAACTGATTTCAGAAGCTTAAGAAATACTCATTGTTTTGCTATTCAATTTCCAGAGCTCCTTCTTCTTTTCTATTTCTTTTGTAAAATATGAGGAAGGGGAGGGGGGGGAGCGGGCAAGACACATCATGCCTTTCCTGGAAACAAAGAAGGCAAAACCTCCCTCCTGGAGCCCCTCTCTGCCCCAAAATGAGCATCTAAAGATACCTCTGTTGTGACAGAGCAGTTATTTAGGCTGGAGTGGTTGGCGCTGGGGCTGCCTCTGGCTCCTCTGCATTGAACACAAGTTTCAGCCATGCCCAGGTCGATGGCTGAGGTTCCTGAGCAGGCTGTGTCTCTTTGCAATATTACCTTGCATCTCCTTCAGTCCTGTAGCTTACAATGAGAACAAGTTTATGCCTTGCCTGCACTCAGAGTCTGCAAGACAAAGCTGTTCCTGTTTTCATTTTCTATCAAATTTTTTGTATTTGGTGATTCTGCCAGCAGCAATAATTGTTTGCATTGACCCTTTCCACTGCAGCTCCCTTCTTCTGTGCATCCCCCAATATCAGCTTCTGGCACTCAAATTTGTATGAAACATGGCAATTCAGCTTGATGATGTAACTTAGACTCCTGATTTTATTGACAATTCTCCCGTGCAGTGCAAATTTCTCTCCTAGAATCAACACTGGGCTCCACTAAGTCAGTGGTAATTTTGTTTTTTCCTTTAATCAGTCCAAGATATCCTCTTTCATTGTCAGGTACTGGCAGGAATTTGTTCCCTCTTTTGTCACCTCTGCCTGCTCTGAAACTTTTCTTCCTAGACTTAAGTTCTCTGTTTCTGTTTTGTCCAATGCACTTCCCCTTAAAAGTTGAAAGCCCTTGTAGGGAAGCCCAGTGAAATTTTCTCTGGAGAACCACCTTAAAATAATACATGTAATCTTCTGCAGTCTGCTATACCACAAGGCAGAAAAGATTAATCCTACAAAGTTAGGTGGAATCTGAGCTGACTCTTCTACCTCTCTGAGTTTTGAATGTGTAATTATGTCTCTGTGAGGAGAAAATGGATAGATTTTGTATGGCACAAATATGTTTTCCTTTGTCTGGCCATAACGAACGATGAGACTGAATTTCTTTATTCTTCTTTGCAATGGTGCGTACAAACCCCATTTACTAATTAAATGCTATGAGGAAAATCTTGAAGCTTTGCTGTAGTTTTTGGGAAGCCAAGATGGTTCATATTGCAAATTTGAAAAGAAAATGACCAAGCTGGTGATTCCTGTTTTGAAAAGAAATTTTTCCTTGAAGGTGCTTTGGAGGCATATGGGAGTGTATTTTTTGTTTTGTTTTGGTGTTTTGGTGGGTTTTGGTCATTTTATTTCTGTGTTTTGGGGGTTTTTTTGGTCTTGTACATGTGAATTGATTGGTTACATCCTGCTGAATTGTGGATTGTTATTTTTTATTGAAGTACTTTCTCAAATCCTCTGTAGCCAAGATGATTTATACTGGTATGGTCATAGTAAGTAATTTTTAAATAGTGTATAAAATGTCACACAATTTTCTTTTTCTTTTTCCTGTAGTGCTATTGTGGAATTTTGTACAATTAGCAAATATAAAACCCTATCTTGCCTCTTCTTGCCATTAAATGACATAAATTTTGAAGTTACTTTCCTAAAATGGCATCAATAGTAGAGGTTCCACCAAAGTCAGTAGCCTGGAATTTACAAACATAAGTTTTATTGAGTTGTTGGATTGCAGGACATCACTTCTGAAGTAATTTAAGTGTACTGACATCTACTTTTATGCGCCGACTTAGGCCTTTAACTTTAATACTTAGCATCATACAGAGACCACTGGTGGACAGATGAAGTCCATGAAGTACATCTCTGTTAAGTAGTATGTGGGATAATACCTAATTTGAGATCTTTCCTCCTTCTATGTAATCTAGTATATCCAATTTAAATACCTTTTATCTGGTTCTGTGTTCCTTGACTGTACAGAATGTGGTTTCTGGAAAATAAGCCTTTCAGAGACATTGAGACAGATATTCATCCAATTTGCATTGGTTTTGCCTGGGTATGAAGCCCACACAAAAAAAATATGTCCAGGAAGATGTGATTTCAATCCTGTTTGGAAATGACAGAATAAAAAAATAGGCTCATTATCATAAGCACACCAAACCTATGCCACAGCTGACATGGCAACAGATTTCAAAACATTCAGTGTTGAATCATAGTTTATTGGGCTCTTTCATTTATGCAGAAAATCCAGATCCTACTCCTGCATTTCCCAACCCGTAGTGTGACTTGGTACAAATTTGCACTAGTAATTTCACACTCATTAAGAAAAAAATCTAAGCATCATATTAGTCTGCGCATTTCATATGTACATGGAAGCAGCTAATAAATTTCATGCTTGTGCCAGGCAGGAAGGGGAGATTTGCAGCCTTGTTGACACTTTACAAATGAAAGTTAGAAAAATCTCAACAGATCTGTCTGCTTACCAACACAGGATGGATTCTGCCTTGTGATTTTGCAGCTAAGCTAAGAAGCAGGACCAAGAACTTTCCTAACAGTGTCTTGGATTAACTAGTTTGGAGATGGACCAAATTTGTCATTTTCAGGGAAATGGTTGGAAATTTTCCGTCTAAATTGGAAATAAATTCCATCTAAATGGAAAAAGATATCATCAAACTGTTAGGAAATTATTCATGTCCATCCTCTGTTTTTGTATAGTTCCCTTTCAGCCTGACTCATCCCCTCCTGGAATGACTGGATATCCCTCTGCTAGATTTTTTGGAAGCTTATCTTGTCCTTCAATTTTTATCTGAGAATTTTATTTACTGTTTTGTTTTTTGGGGTTTTTTTTTGAGTTAATGCAAAAGTAAGCATTTATTGTACAGACAATAAATACTGAAAACCAGTAATGTTTTATATAAAAATCATTCTACTGTGGAGACTGTGCACACAATCTAATAAAACTCATAAGGGAAAGGTAGGGTCCTTCACTTTGGGGTGAATATCGCATGTAAGACCTTAGCTACACTGAGATCACACCATGAAAAACCTATTGTATATATCTTGCATTGAAAACAAAAGGTAGAACTTCATTGAAATAATCATAAAACTATTTTTCCTATACTAACGACAGCTGTGGGGCATGTTTCTATGGAAACGGTTTTCCTTATGTGCTTCTCTATAGCTAAAGGTCTCAAATGGACCTTCTGTCTACTCATTGCCCGTATAAACTGCAGATTCTGTACAATAATCTCTAACACAGATCAGCTGAATCTCCTGATATGTGTCAGAAAACATTATCAGGAGGCAAACACCAGTTATTGCAGGTTCTCATAAATTTATAGATAATCAGGTCCTTAGTGGCAAGTTGGCATCTTAAGTGTAGGGACTGTACTGAGGAGTTTTGATTAGAGGTCATTGTCCTATCCAAAGCTGTAACACACAGCAATGAATTCTGAGATTTTGCCTTTGCTGTACAAAGATTTATGTTGCTTTGATTTGAATAATTTATGCTGCATACTGCATTTGAGATACCAGACGCTAAAAACAATTTGTTCTTTGTTGACATAAGTAAAACACTTACGAAATTGCTGATTAAATAAGCCATGCACCTTAATATTTTCCTTATTGTGAACCATCACTATAGGAAAAGATGGCATAAGTAGAGCTGATATTCTTTCAGTGATATCTGACAGTACAAGCTAGTTGGTAGACAAAGCCACACAGACAGTGATACGGCTGTTATTTAAAAATGCAAGATAACTTACTCACCTGTTTTAATAGCCTCAAATTATAAGATACTAGTCCATACTGTGCAAGCTATCTTTATATAATTCACATTCAGAGACACTTAAATGTAAAGATGTACAAATACAATCATTTTCTATATGGCCCTGTACAGATGTCTGTAATCTGTGTATGAATAATTCAGAAGCAGTTAGAGGTATAGAGACTGATGTGTACATGAGTGGGTCTTATTCTGTTCAGTAAAAGGCAATAGGTACTTTTACATTTATTTTAAGAACTGAAAGGGTTGGTAGCTGTGGTGTGCTATCATTGGTAGAGCATGGGCCACAGCTATGCACACCGTTACCAGAATAAAACTATATTATAGCTACTTCTAATAGATTATGAAGATGACAGGCAACAACTTTTGAGTCCATGGTAGTGCATAGAAAGGTAAGACTTGTCTTGCTTTAGAGTGACTCTCAGAGAGCTGCTTGGGATTCTTCTGGACTTGACAAAGAATGACCTTCAGAAAATGGAAGCGAACCACCCCTCTGGAGCATGCAGCACAGGCTGAGAAGGGTGATACAAGTGAAACAAGGCAAATTTCCCCTTTGGAGTGATAATCTCTTTATGTAGTGTAGCGGAGGAACCCTGCACCACCAGCTTTAATTGGACACCTAACTTTTAGATAAGTAACCTTCGGTGGTGTAAATGCAGTTCTAATTATCAGTACCCAATACCTTCAGTGTTGTATTATAAAATGTGATTAACTTATCTGTTTAATTTAAAATCAGTATTTTTCATTAGCTATATTCTCTGTTTACTTCTTATGTTTCACTCAGTTCAGGCAAAATAAATAAGCAATTCTGACATTTTGTGTAATAATTTCCTCTTTCTGGTTCCATTCTGTACCACAGGATTACCCAGACTTTTTTCATGGGAGACTTTTATGGTTTTACTTTACCTACAGTACATGGCTGAGAAGTGTATATCCTATGTTAGTGTCTTTGGGTCAACCTGCCTGGACAGGCACGCTGAGTTCAGGTAACAGGTGGCAGACAGTAGTAAGCAAGGACTGTGTGCTGAAACAGAGCTCTGCCATGTTCCAGAACAACCGGGGCTTGAGGAAAATGTCCTGGTCTAATATTGTGGGGAAACCATGTATGCAGTCCACACACTCAGTCCCTGCTGCTGCCCTTGGGTGTTATTGAACAGCCACGTGATGGAAGGAAAAGTCCATGCCCTAAAAATGGCTACAGATTTCCTGAACCCATCACTATTAGGACTGTTTATACCAAGATGGCATGTTCCCAGAATAACCAGGGGTTAGTCTAACCATTTGGGGATCAGGTTGTGGCCTCCTGAAGGAGGCTGTATGTGGAGTAATTCCATTTATTCCTGTGGAATTTCATTACACCTTTTCCTAGGCACTAAAAAGAGGAGTTTTGCTTGTTTATTTGTCACACCTCCCTCACATAAAATTAACTCCACCGCTTTTGCTATTGTTTGAATAACTAGGGCTTTTATTTCCCCCAAATGAGTAGTTGGAAATGTGTGGTACCCTGAAAGCTTTGTAAAAACACATTCAGGGCAGGGAAACTCTGCAAAGTGAATAAGGGGCTGTAGATAACATTGGCTCAAATAAACAGAAACCTGTAGAAAAAGAGGATCCTAAAAAAGATGAATTTTGTCAGAAGAGACCTAAATAAAAAGACACACACACACAACCCCCCTAAAAACCAACACCAAACCCTCTTGCCTTGTTTATGTTTTTGAATCATTACCAGACACTTTTCAACCACATAGTTTATATCATTCATCTGAGGATACCTCAGGCCAACAAAACATCTCAGAAGACATATTACAGGTGGTCTTTATTGTAAAATTAAATACCTTTTAGAAAAAAAAAATTAAGAATTACTTACTGGTGAGTTACAAGTACAAAGAGATTACAGACAAACATTAAATATATATGTACTTATCTGTTATTAAGTCTTATTTTTTTCACTATCAGGCTCGGTAGTTTAATACTCTTATCTCCAGACTGCTTCCAATAACTTATGCAAAAGATAGTTGTTAAGGGCATATGGCCTAACACTAAAACATTTACTATACTGCATTGTTTATTCAATTTCTTTCTTTCTCCCTTTTTTTAACATACCCATACATAACCAAACATATTGCAGTGGTAATTAAACCCCATGCATCTGCTTGAGCTTATTCCCCTTCTCCCAATAGTCAAAACAAATCTCTGCTAAGGTTAAATGTGAAGAAAATTAATAAGCAAGGAAAATTGCACTAAAAAGAAGGCACTGGAGCTGAACAGAGCAGTGGAAGCCTCTGGTCCACAGTCTTCTTTGTCCCTAACAGAAGCCAATTGTGCAGGAGAAGCTTCCAAATCTCAATGCTGGCACCTGCAGGTCCCTGAGCACTGAATGTTCACCTCTGGCCCTGGAGGCCCTGGTTGCCTGAACCCATGCCGATCATCTGAAACCTTCTCAGCTACTAAGTTCAGTCTCCTCTGGCTCCCATTACCCTTAACACAGGTGAATCACTAGCTAGCTACAGTTCTGCATTTTCTGCTCCAATGAAGAGCCACCCTGTTGAAATGGTTTGTTTTCATCATTTATAAATGCCTCTTTCCACTATCACTTTAGCAGTTTCCATGTCAGTGTGTGTTTAAGCTATCAACACCTGTATCTCGACTTACCCTTTGAATTATGTAAGAGTTGTAAGGGCTGCCTATTGTAATGCCATCTTCATTAATCAACCTTTTAATTTTGCAGTATATTGCTGCTAGGGGTAAAGAAACGCCTGGTTTGGCTTTGGCTTTCACCATAGCTGTTTGCTTCCATCCTTTAGTTGTTACTTTCTATAGGATGCAGGAAGCTGAATAAACTTTCCTTTAAAACCTCTGTGCCAAATTTGGATCTATGTGTTCCCCTCTCTCTTAATTAAGGTGATATACTATTGCAGCCTTGCAGCAACAAGTAGAGAGCTCAGGGTGAGACCTTATAGTAAGGAAAGGTAATTTTATTTTGCAGTAGAACTAGTCTGTCTGACTTGTTCTCTCACACTGCACACTCCAATGTCCCAAGTCATGGGTCCACACAGCCTGGCCAGTGTTTCCAGATTCTTGATTCCATAACATGCAGGACAAGAGATGCAGTCTGGTGACTCCTCTTTACTTCCCTTGGAGTTTTAGACTTGTGATCATGTTCTGTTTTTTCCTGTATCTGCTTTTAGGAGTTGTCAATGATTACCCTCTTTCCTCTCTTCCTTTATATCCCACCTCTGGCATCACTGAGATTCTCTCTCATTTGTCTCTTCTTCTGACTGGTTTGAGACTCCAATCCCATTCTGCTCCCCACTTTTTCTGCTCTCCCTTGTTTTTCAGAACTGAGAAGCTGCATGTAGATCTGGCATGACTACAAGGACTTGCTAATTTAGGTGCCAAAGCCACCTATCCCTTCTACCTTGTCTTTCATCTGGTATTCTTATATTGAATCATCTCCATTCAGATTGATTTTAGTATTTCTATTACAGATTTCTGCACATTCAGCATAATAGAGAATTGTAGGAGACCTTGGTCATCCCCAGGAATGATTTCTGTACTTCCCTGGAGATCAATTCCTTCTTTGAACTTTTTAGTGGAGCTCTGGAGCTTTGCATCACTCTCACAGAAATCTCTGATAGATTGTGCTGGGAGCAGTTATCTGACACTCAGTGAATCTACTCCAGTCCATCTGCTTGCTCCTTTGCACTTGCTTTGACTACTGAAGGCTTTTGGATGAGTGTTTGCAGCAATGTCAATAACAAGGCTGGCTTATTTTCACACATTTTGAGACAGACTGCATGTCCTTCATGCTCTCTTCTTCTCCTTGCACAAAAAGGAAACCTAAGTATAGAAGTATTTGGCATCAGTGGAGGAGCTGGGTGTGTTTGGCATAGAATATCAGCTCACAATATCTTTTAGTTACTCTTCTCCACAGTCCCGCTGCCTTGATACTATCAAAGAAGGCAAATATTAGTGTGATTGCCACTAATATTTGTGGCTGTTACAGTGGCAAAGAGTATATCTATTTAATTTATTGTTATCTAAATGCTTATTTACCAGCTGTTTCCACATATATGGTATCTCTCCAGAGGTTTTTAAGGAGTTCAAAGTTACACTGTGCCTTGCTTTGTGGTAAGAAAATTTTGCTCCTGTCCAACATCATCTGTGTACTTCATGTAGTGGAGAACTAGTTCAATTTTATACTGTGTACCACTACTAGTTGTCTTCCACTGTCTATAGCACAAGATAACACTACTCATTGACTTCATTTAAAGGCATGGCCAGTATGGTTGTAGAGAGCACAATGCCTGAATAAACAACTATATTCCTTCAGTTTCCTGAGAGATAAAAAATCCAGTATTCAGTACTTTGTGCAGAAGCTCTGGGGAAGCATCTCATCTCTGCCTGACACTCAGGGAAGCACAACAGGGAAGCATATCCCTTTAATGTCTACATTAGCAAGCACCCCATCCCAGCAAAAGATAATCTCTAGAGTAAAATGGTGTTAGGAATAGACCACTCATGTTCTCTGTATTCTGGGGAGTTTACTTGGGTCTCCATCTAGCCACTTTCTGGGGAATTAACTCCCACTACTGAATGGTGTGCACCAAGTCAGCTCCTTGTACAGGTATTCCAGAGGTGCCCAGTAGTCATCAGATTTATGTGATAAGTATGGCCCTGGGCTGAGCCAAAAGGCTGGTGTGAACACATGGTAGTCCCTACAATGGGCTGGATACAACATATTCTTTGTTGGGAGCAGAGAGGAGTAGAGGGATTATGACTGGAGGAGGTGGAGCTATTTGTATGGGCTGTAGTAGACACCTAATTTAAGTACAGATATTAGAAGGCTGTACAGCCTTACTGCATGAAGATATTCTGATAGGGAGAGATTGAGAAAAAGACTCTTAATTAGATGCTTTGAATAGGCCCTTTGAGGGACCTGCTCCTACCCCTGGATGAGGCAGTGAGGTGATGATACTAGCCTCAGAAATGAAAACACTAAATGTGATGGTACACTCAGCAGCGTGGATATCTGTTCAGGCTCTGAGCTTGGAGTCCTAGATGCAAACTGGGAGATTAGTATGTGAACCCACCTGAAAATTAATTTCTAAGGCCTTTGAAAATGTCTAGAGAAGAAGGCAGGCAATTACTAAGTATTTCAAGCATAGTGCCGCATCTAAATTAATTCCCCACTCACAAATGTCAGACCATTCCACCATGAGTGTCTCACTCCAGGTTGGAGTGCACTCTGCTGCTTTGGGGGCAGTGGTGTCACCAGAGGCTTTTAAAATTTCATTGTGAATTTATGGCATGAATTTGTATCTAGAAGCAGGATTTTGAGCTGTGATTTTTAGGATCACAGGATAATTCAGGTAGAAAAGGACTTCAGTGAATCATCTAGTCCTGCTTTACATGGGGTCAGCTCTCCAGCTAATTCAATGCATTTACAACTGTGCATGTCATGTAATTCCTAGTGAATGTTGATTTTTTTCCCCCTGTACAATATACTCTGATTAATAATAAGGGTAGGTGTAGATTAAGGAGGTTATATCTTTTATTATTTGTAAATAAACTGTTATTTTAGTAAACTGAAGAAGTATAGTTATTATTTTATAAATAGTTGTTCTTGGAAAACAAATTTCAGAATTTTTGATAATAATTTGGAAAAGTCATTGCTTCTGTCATTCTGTATGTTGAAAATGTAGTATAGCAGACAACTCTTATAGCAACAGACAACTCTGATATCTTCTATTCAACTTGGTAAGCAGGTAAATTACTTTAAGTAAGACAGTTTGCATCCCACATCTACCTCGGAGAAGAAACTTTTTACTGTCAAGCCTCATTACTGATCCATTGCCTAACAAAAAAAAAGAAAAAAAAAAGAAAAAAAAGAAGAACAAAGCAATGTTAAGAAATTCCTGTTCAACCACCCCTGCCAAAAACTTCCTTTAATTCCAATTTAGGATTAGTAAGTATACTCCTACAATTTTGCTCCCATCGGGCCTGTTTTATTTTATAATAACTTTAGAAGTAATAGGAATTCTGCATAATTTATATTTGACATTTCATCCAATCTATCTATTATAAAAGGATGATGCATCTGAACATGAAGGATCCTGAAGCTTAGGAATAACATTGGAAGGTTGCCTGATAATGCACAAATAAACCACAAAGGGAGTTTTCTTCTCTCTCATTCACATTATAATTCTCTGAAGGACAATATGATTTTTGTAACTCCTTCCCCAAGTAGCATGAAATCTGTGTCCACAGAGCCCAAGTATTGCCATGGAGAAACAAAACAACAAAGAATAAAATTATAGTTTAAAAAATTTTAGAAAGGAACAAAAAACACAACCATATTTGCTGTTATTACTAATAAGGTATGTTTAAAACTAGTTGCGTCTTTGGGCTTCTGGGAAAACAATCACATGAGCTACCACAGCAAAATTTAAATAAAAAAGTTATTCAGAACACTCCAATGAATTTTATTCATATATACACAAAAGGTAGGAATTAGTCAGTCCCAAACCATTATACATGCATTCAGCTGTCCAAACTATGAATATAGTATCCTTGATACTTAATCCCTGCATACCATGCTACGTATGCACACAAAGAGAAAGTAAAACTTTTCCAAGGTGCTGACTCCTGCGTATCAGTGGCCAAGGTCTGTGCTCACTCCGCTCTTTCTGTGTGGGGGGATGGAGGTAACCTCTGGCAGAGGAACAGCAACACACAGCTGGTGATAGTAACTTTTTAAACTGTTCCATCTACGTCTGCCAGATTTAATCTGATCATATGCTGTAATGGAAAAAAAAAAGTAATTACTTAAACCTACCCTCTTGAATGTACTCTAATTTGAGGTGCCTCACCTTTTGATAATTTATGAGATATGAAGGACCTGACTTTTTGAAAAGCACAGTACTTAACTTGTTAGGGTTGAAGACAACAGGAATTGACAACACACACCACAGTTTGAAATCTGGACGTGTCTCAAATTAGAGGGGGAATGGAGACACTATACATGACTAGCCACTTTTAAAAAGGCTTTGCTCTTCCCAGCCAGCCCACTGAAGGATCCATGCATTTTCAATGTGCGAACATGGGGTCTGCATCTGCATTGGTCCTCTCCTTTTGTGAATAATCCATTTAAAAATTACAATATCCCCTCTGCTGTTCAGTGTTTCAGTCTTAAGAGGAGCAGTTATTTTTGTGTCACTGATGGTCTGGACTCATCTGGCAAGAACAGGTGTGATGGGCCAGTCTATTGGACATCAGCAATTACTAAGTATTATTTCCTTGTAATCTGGCAAGACCTTATTCATTGAGGGGCAGAGATTCCAAAGAAATGCTCTGAAGATACTTTTCTGCATTTGGCTCATGAAAACAAGATGTGATGAGCTGTGTGGCAAAGACAAAAAAAAAAAGACAGAGAACCTGTGAAACTTATTGTCTGTGTTATGGAAAATGCCTAAGGGTTCCAAGGAACAAAAAACTGCCAAGCAGTAGACACAACAAAATCAGAAGCAATGCCCTAAACTTTTTAGATGATGTAGATAAGGCAGACAGATGAAGAGAAGACAACATATTCTGTTTAATTCTCACCTTGCAGGTTGGAAACTGAGGCAGGGAAAGATTAAGAAGTGACTTAACAGCACAAAGGAAACCCCTGGTGCAGCCACAGATCACAAATATTGGATACGCCAGGCCATCAGCAGCAGCATCACCAAACCCTCTTTTGTTTCCAAACTTCTCTCCTTCTGGCTTGCACTGGCACCTTTTATCAGCACAAAGACTTTCATGTTACCACAGAGCTGCCCTCCTGTTTTCTTTTTTTCTGTGAAGAAACATGTATATTAACTATATATTGCACTTCATGCCACACCTTAGATCAAAGTGGGCCTTCTATCAAAGGCAAGTGGTTAAACTTCAGGCAGGTTGAGCTGACTCTTCTTTCCCTGCATGACCCTCCTGAATGCTTGATCAAGTCATGGAAAGGACAGGGATAGCTTGGAGAAAGGCCACAGTGACCTCTGCTAATATTAACAAGTTTCACTCCCCATGAACACAGCAAGGATTCATTAGCACAGGGAGGATCCAAAAATATATAGGATGAAGAAAATAGGCAAATGAAAGATGCACTCAATTTTGTCTCCTCTAAAACCGATTCTCAGAGGAGTGTAGTCTATTTAACCAGTTTAAAAAGATGCGGTGTCTAGAGGCAATGTACTTAACTGTTCCCTTCCTCCTTGCACTTTTAGCAGCCAACTCATTGTCTTTTCCTACTTGCCAGAAGGGTTATGCAGGTTTTTTCCCTCTCCTACAACCCAACACAGGCTCATGGCATGTTTTCCTGAAACCTTTGGCCCCCAACCCTGGGCTTGCCTTGACCAGCAGCCAGCCAGCTCTCACCAAACCATAGCGATGCAGCTGCAGCAAACTTCTTTTTCAGTTGCCCAAGCCTGGAAAGGCACTCAGGGTCTCCAAAGCCTTTCATATCCCTCCAGTTGTTCCTTAATGCATAAAGCAGGAGTGTCCCACCACAGTAATCAATTGATGCTTTCCTTCAGCATGGTCCGTACAAGGGTTTCCTTGGAACCTCCCTACAGCAGGCAGGCAAACCACCAAGAGCTGATAATCTTCTAATTAGTAACACGGAGTTAGTGAATAACTCATGCTTTACAAATAAGTCAGCACATGGAGGTCTCAAGACCCCAGCGTATTCAAAGGAAGCCCGAGAGAAACTAATTGACATCTGTGGGGGCTACAAGGTCTGTTGGCTAGCCTTGCAGCTCTCCACAGCTGCTCATGTGTACCCAGAGGAACTAAGGGGAGGCTGCAGACAGCCAATTTTTAAACAAAACCAGAAACCTTCACAGCCTTGTCAATGGGTGAACATTTGCGTGTGTGGATGTGTAACGAGGGGTGTAAAAGGGAGCGCCTGGTGTGATTTGGGTGCACAGTAGCCTAAGTCCTACTTATTTAGCAACACTGAGGACAGAATTCCCCTCTTTAAGGAAAAATAAATGAATTAACACTCTTGTCTCTGACAGTGACTCATCCACTGCCCCAAACACAGCATTATTACCATAGCATTAAACCTTTTGCTCCCCAAAGCTTTTCTTCACTCAGCATTAAATGAGGACCCAGTGCAGCAGAGGGATCTGCAGATGTCAGCCCTGGGCCTCGGCTTCCTTGGGGCAGATATCAGGAGACCCAGCTAGTTCTGGAGGCCATATTCTCTCTTCTTACTCATGTTGAGCAGCTGAGCTTTTGCGAGTGAACCCTGGGCAAAACACTGGCAGGGCACCTCTTTGCTGCAGGAGTAGAGTTCAACTGAGAAAAAAGGACTATCAGCTGGGAAAGTAAATCTCAAAGTCCCTTCACTTTGAGCAGAGGAAGAAAAATATTTTGCTTTAGCTGCTTTTGGTGCCAGAAGCCCCACCATCATCACTCTTTTCGCTAGTGCTGGAAGGTGACTCCATCACTTCCCAGTTATCCCTGGACCATCATCTCTGGGGGCTCCCTGGAAGGCAGCATCATCCCAAGGCCCTCTCCATCATCCAAGTTCTGGTGGTGATGGCTCCTCTGGGCCAGGCAAAGGCTGTGTAGAACCTACATCCCAAGTGGTTGCCTGTACCATTGCTCTTCTTGTGGCACAAGCAGCAGTGTAGCAGCTTAAATCGTTCATTTAAAAACTTGTAGATTTCACATGGGAAACATGGAGAGCCTTTGAAATGGCAGTAAAGCACATGGCAGAATTTCAGTTTTCCCTATGTTTCTAAGTCTAGTCAAATCTAGTCTTTAAGCACTTCTAAAGCAAATTCATCCACAGAAATCTTGCATGCTTGCAGATACTTAGTTTGGAAGATCTCTTTGTTGCCACAGCCTGACTGTATAATATACTCTGGTGAGCTGGAGAATTTAGTTCACTGAGAATGAGGTTAAGAAACAAGATTGCTATCCTTAAATTGCCTTTGTCACTGAAAACAAAATAAACCCCACTTTTTCAAATCCTATTTAAAGAGGCATAACACAAGCCCCTGTCAGCATAAGTGTCATGGCCCATGCATGGTAGGGGCTCCCAAGGGCTGTGCCATTAGAGGCAGTTGGTGGAATTAAGTGAAGCCAAAGGGGAAGCACAGGCACAATATAAGGGCAAACCATAAGAATGGGATGTTCTGGGAGTATATGAAACACTAGGGAAATTAAGAGGGGAATGCATCTATCTGAAAGAGGTTTTGATATGCAATTCAAGGCTTGAGCATATTAAGTGAAGTTTGTAATTTTTGTCTGTTTTCACTCTGCCAGATTATGTTTTGTTTGTCTATTTCCACTCTTCTTTTGTGCTAGACATGGAACTGTGTTGTGGTGAAGGGCAGCTAAACTCAGGCAAAGCTGAGGGTGTCCCAGCTGGGTAAACGTTTCTCCCACTGGCAGGTTTGCTGTTGTTTTGTTTTGAAGAAAGTTGAGGATATTTGTGGGAAAGCCTTGTTGTGGGTTGGTAACTCCAGGGAGCACTACTGGCTGCACCTCCTCATGCTGCCTCCAAGGGACCTACCCCACTGAGGGGGCCAGAGAGTACAGTAGGGAACCAGGATCCTTTTCATGCCAATGTTCATAAGGTAGAAAGCCAGTAATCCCTTCTTCCCCAAAGAGAGGAGGGAAAAGAGGGCAGGGAAAAGAGAAGAGTTCAGGTTATTCTCGCCACCAACCCTTTAGTACCTCATTTGGCAAGGCCCTTAAAAGCAGGTCAGACTACTGTCATATAACTTGGTTGCATCACTTGCTTCTACCTAGAGCTACTGTTCCCCAGCTTCCCACCTCTACAAGTCTCACCTACAATAATCCCTATCGTAAGCACCTCTGCAGAACCCTCCTCTGTATAACATGGAGGAAAACCCTTCCTGCTGCTGGCCATAGAATGTCTCCATTGTGAACTCATGCAGGAGCTGTATATAATCTTTCTCTGCCAATATATATCTTCATGAGGTGCCCCCCCGACCCCTCCACAAAATAAAACGACTATTCTTTTCTGCTTTAAGTAGATTTTGTGCAATAAAAAACATTTTATTGCTTCCAGTAATTCGTATTTAATTTGCAGGCCTTTACAACTTGCAAAGAACAGACTGCTTTAGCTGGAGAGCTGTTCTGTGTGTACGCTTTGTGGATTTTGTTCCACTGGCACTTGCTTAGTTTACTAGTGTAAAATGATACAATTATGGTTTTGCAATCAGAAAGGCTGCAGATAAAGACCTGGAGAGACATTATAAAGTCCTGGGTCCAATTTGAAGCAGCAGGCAAGACAATATAATTTTAGGGGGCGCTGCCAGCCTCAGACATCAAAACTTGACTCCTGTTAAGTGTTTTCCATTTTATTGTCAAAATATCAAAGGTTGTTATTTAAGCCTGGAGTCTCTTAAAGTCGATTTTCTTTCTCACTCTTTCTCCCCCACCTCTTTTATTCCCTTTAACTACCTCGATAAACGCGAAGTGAGGTAACTTGTGAGATGTTAGCCCTCTTGCTCCACACTTCACCGTGTAGGGGCAAAGAAGCCCGCCACAGCCCTTAATCCCTTTTTGGGGTGAAACTTAGCCCCGGATGGCCCCATTCCTTCCGACGGCGGCCCGGCGATGTCCTGGGAGTTCTCTCTGTCCATCGAGGGCCACGGTTACGGGGTGTGGCAGCCGGGGACGGGACCAGCTCAGCGGCGACCGGGGGGAGACGCAGCTCGACCGTTCCTCAAGAGACATGCCGCTGCGACACCCACCGATTCCCTCCCGCGTGTCGAGACAGAGCTCAGCAGCAGCAGCAAACTGCCTGCCCACCTCAGCCACCCCCGGCCTGCATAACTGGGCAGCGGGAACGAAGAGCGCGTCCACCCTGCGCCTCTCTTGGGCACAGCTGCAAAGTCCCTGCCTTCTGACAGGCCGGGCCGGACACGGATGCAACCCCAGGCAGGGCAGCATCCCGCCCCGTCTGACACGGAGGCAGCGCGGACCGACGGAGCCCAGGCCGGGACCGCGGTCGGGGGAGGGAGAGGAGTATCCCGCCGCTGTCTCTGAGCCGCGCCAGACCGCGGAGTTGGGGCTTGCGGGGCCTGCGTGTGTCTGTGCGTATCTGTCCACGCACGCCTGCATGGACGGATCCGTCTGTGTGCGGGTGCGTGCGGGAGAGCTGTCTCGTGTGCGCACTCTCCAGGTCCGCGGGGACTTAGAGACCGAACGCCGGACAAGGCGAGCACAAGTATCGCTTAAAAACACGCGTGTCGTTTCTAAAGTGCTTTAACTGTGCGGCCTCGGCGGAGAGAGGGTCGGCTGGTGGCCCGCGGCTCCTCCCACCGGCACAGTCCCGCCGCCCCGGGGGACTCCAGAGCCCACCTGAGAGAGAGCGCAGGCCTCGGCGTGGGGCAGAGAAATAGGCAGGCGGGTGCCGTCGGATATGTCCTATAATTATTAAAAAATATAGCTAAATTCACGGGCTTCTGCTTGCAATAAAGTGACAAATAAATTTTCCCTTCCCTGGAGTATTAATCTTATTATCTGATTGAAGTTTACCCTGATGTTTCTACAATTTAATTCTGCTAAGGGAGAGGTGAGAGGAAGATAGTTGTGCTCTTAACAGAAAGAGAGACTAAATAAATAAATAAATAAAGCCCTAAATACTCTTCTGTAGGGAGGAAGTTAATATACTCAATTATTTTCTGAAAAAAGATCATAACATCTGGAAATTGATATCAAATGGTGTACAATCCCTGAGAGACGATAAACTTCCACTGTATAATATTTCCACTAGAAATCTTAATAATCCCATAAATCTTCCTTGTGAATTGGGAAAATGTAACAGTTCATTGAAATACTCATTGGGAAATAATTGAAAAAATGTAATAGTTCACTGAAGTATTCGTGGTTTTTTTCCTTGTTTTGGTGCTGTTGCTAACTCTGTGCATGTGTGTAAATATTCCTACTTCGTTTTAAAGACATACGCGGGATATTCCCCTGAGCGCTGCATACCATAAAAAAAATGCCCTTTTGACTTATTAATCATTATTACAGAGTTCAAAATCGCAGCGTCCCTCGCACTTTACTGCAGAAGGCAAACAATTTTCTTTGTGTGCATTTCGTGTTACTAAATTCAGTGTTAACTCTGCAGCTCTCAACTTTTTTTCCCTCTTTTTTTTCTGTGAGTTTTTTTTTCTCATGGACTCTTCCTATTCTGCTCGAAATACCCAGGGCAACTGAAATCAAGGGGGTTACTCGCCCATTAGGCTGGAGCACTACATTGTAATTAATTACACACAAAGGCTATTGCTTATTGTAATTCACCTCGTGAATGTTTAATTTTTCAGAAGTAAAAGTAGATGAAAATTTGAACACGTCTAGGTTCCTTGTAATGAATATATGAGTAATTAAAGTTGTTGGAAAGATGCAGCTTTATATTTATAAAAATAATAATTGTGATAGAGAAGAGATGTTGTGCATAAGTGCATGTTTGCCTCTGCCTCGGTGCAGGAGAAAGGAGAGCATTTGTGTTTTTTTTACTGAATTAATGTATCCCTTTGGTTACGTTGCTAGAAGTCGGAATAAAGACAATTAAGCCTTTAGCATTTCTGTCACACTCCATTAATTACTGTAGCCGCTGCTGTCCCGACCACTTCGGAACATATTCATCAGGTACTATACCCGACCAACAGTCTCAGCTGCGAAGTAGGCTATTGTTAGTTTAAACTATAGCCTTTCAATTGTTCTTTAAGTTACTTTTCATACAAGATTGTTTTCCACTTCTTTAAGAATGTTTTTTCTAAAAATAAAACTCAACAGAAATGTTTTAAGATTAGATTTGCGGGGAAACAGTTTAATTTTCACCATATGTTGCCACAGCGCGTTGTAGATTTAAAAAAAAAAAAAAAAGAAAAAAAAAACAACAAAAAAACTTTCCATTTAAACTACCAGAAAAAAATCTAATATAAAAATGTATTCTCCAAAGCATCTCCCTCCTGTGGGCCACTTAACGGGTCCGAAATAAATCTTTAAGGCTGCAAGAAAGGGGAAAAAACAAAAATACACTGATGACGGAAAAGCAAATCCTGCCATGATAATGTCCTTTATTAATATTATAGATGTGTAGTGTGCTGGATGGATCAATCATATCCATTCACAATCAGGATTAAGAGAGCCTATTTTAATGAAAATCTATTAGTCTCTCACTTGAGACACGGATGCTGCTTAAATCAATAAACAGCATAAAAGAATACGACGCAGGTTTCTAAATTAAAAAAAAATCCCATCTATGAAATGTGTTAAGACGTCTGTAAAATCCTGAAACCCTCGATCAATACTTATAAATATTTAATTTTTTTTTAACACAAATTGAAAACCATTAACACTGCATCCATTCTTATTATTAAAACAAATTGTCCTTGGAATTATGTGTTGTGGAAATGGAGCCAGATTGAAAGGGCATCCTCTGAAATATGTTTACTCGCTTTCATGTAAACCAATAAAAATCTGCAGGAGTCTGTAGCGTGAGCGAAAAGGTTTGATGTACAATGTCCATGATTACAGTCTCTGAATTAATCACGAGAGAGAGAGAGAGAGAGAGAGAGAGAGAGAGAGAGAGAGAAAGAGAGAGAAAGGCAAAGAGGGGCGGGGGGGAAGGAAGGAGCAAGGGAGATGGAGAGAGGACTCAGTTACCTACTCAACAAAATCTTGCTCTTCGGGTCAGCACTTATTAAAGCGTGGATTAAAGCGATGATTTTTCTGTTTGCTTATTTGCTCCACTTCGACCAAAATAAGCTAAAGCGGGGGAGGGTGGGAGGAAATCGGTTTCGCCCTACGTCATACCATGAGTCAATGTACAAATGTAAATTCCTCTTATAAATATGAAATCTAATACTTTGTCTTGGAAATGCTTAAAGCTAATGCAACATTTAAACTCATTCATAATTACTTTCTGGTTTAACTCGCAGAAAAACCACAATGGTCAAGAGGTTCCTTTGAAAGGGGAATTAAAAAATAACACATGTATTGATACCACGCTAAATAAACTCTCTGCGGTATAAGGTCTGGACTGTTCCCTGCCAAGCTGCCCTGCTCGCAGATGCCTCCCCTCACTTCGGGGAGGGGACAGTCAGGGGGCGGGCTCGGGTCTGCGAAGGGGAATCAGCCCCGTAGAGCCGGCTGTGGAGCAAGTGAGGAGAGGGGGAAGAAGTGGGGGTGCGATCAACGGGACTGCCCTTTTGTCAAGTTAGGACACCCACAGGGCAGAATGCTCCTGTCCGGTGCGCCGGGGCAGTAAGGGAGGGAGAAGGAGTAGGATTTAGGGGCACGGTGCCCCGCAGGTGACCCAACAGCCTGGCTGTCGGAACAATCCGAGGCCATTGATGGCCCGTCCTGCAAGGGGGTATCGAGGAGAGCGGAGTGGCTAGTGCCATGCCAAAGGGGTAGCCGGGTTGCTGCGCTGAGCCGGGGGCAGAGGGAAGATCCGAGGGGCGCTGATGAATTTTCAGTTTTGCGACAGGGTCCCAGGAGCTCCATGCCTGCAAGGCAGTGGGATTTCTCTTTCACTCCCTCTCTCTCGCCTTCTCTTTATCCCTCTCTCCATCCCTCCTCCCCAGCCCATTATCAGGAACAGCAATAAGCGCATTTCCACTCTGAACCCGCCGTCAAAGTTTGTAGTGAGGTCAAAATTGCCCCCCGCTTTTCCCCTCACCTACACCACCTTGTCCTAGGTCCCCGCAAGGCCGCGCGCCGTGCGAAGAGGGGGGAGCCCGGGACGCTCCCCGCCTCCTGCCTCTCCCTGCCGCCCTCTGGGACGGGACGGGAACTTCAGCCCTCGCAGCGATCCTCGGTGCACGGAACGCGCAGTGGGGCCGTGCGCGCCCGCGGGGCTGCCAGCTCTTCCGCGCCCTCCGCTGCCTGCCTCCGCGGCGTGGGGCGGCAGCCGGATCCCCTGGAGGCTTAAGATTTGCAGTGCTTGTTTTATTTTGTTTGTTTGTTTGGGGTTTTGTTTGTTTGTTTGTTTTTATAATTTCCCCGGTTTCTCTCCCTTTTCCTTTCCAGTGCTTTGTTTATCTTCTCGATTTCGGTGCGAGTCTGAGGCAAGTTCCCCCCGGCTGCAAGGATCTCCCGCGGCGGCCTCCCTGCCGCCGTCGGGGGCGGCCAGCGGCGGTGGCCCGCGGGCCGCTGTGCAACTTGTGCGCCCGGTGGCTGCCCCGCGTCGAGCTGCTCCCCGCGGGTTGCGGGAGGCGGAGGGCAACCAGTCTTCCCACCAGACGTCCCCGCGCTGCCGGGAAGCAGGGAGGGAGGGAGGGACAACCGGCAGGAAGGACTGTCTGAAGGGTCTTGGATTTGTCCCTGTGCTCGGGAGCAGGAGCCCCGGAGGTGGCAGGAGGGGCCCGAGAGTCTCCGTGAGAAGTGCAGCCCCGCGGTCGCGTGGGCTGCAGGCGTGGGGCTGGGCACAGGGGGGAGCTGCGGGAAGAGCGGACGGGGGCGAGGGGAGGAACAGGGGGATCCGGCGGACTTGGTGCAAACTCTGACAGCTCGAGGAAGCCGAAGAGCACCGTCCCACTGCGGGGCTGGGGACGCAAAATCAGTAAATATTTATCCTTGTTTGCTGCTTGCTGCGAGGGAGGCAGAGGGAGGCTGGGCAAGGTGCGAATCGGTGCCAGTCAAGCAGAGGGCTGGGGGAAAGTCTCCATGGCGGTGGCTCAGCCCCGCTACGAAGCCTCTCCCAAGAGGGAGCGGGTGCCCCTGTCCCCGCGTGTCTGTGACACCCTCGTACCACGCCACCAAAGTGTGCAACAATGCACAACGAGCCCTTACACACGCAGACTGCATGACAGAGTCACAAGAAGCGTGTCGTCCCGGGATCTTTCCTCAGCCATACGTTACTTCCCCGTCTATCGTTTGCCTCTATTATTTATGTGGTGCCGTGTGATATACGTTAGAGCCTCGGATTTGATTGGCGTTTGCGATGACAAGACCTGTTTGTTAAGTTGTAAGGCTTCCTCGGCTCCCTCACTTGTTAAACGAACTCTGGAGGAAGGATGCCACCAAGACACGACAATATAATAAATGTCAGGGATATCCGCAGTGCCGAGATGAAATGATCAATCCTTGTCCCCTAGATAATCATTTTAAATTCACACAGGGGGAGATTGATTTTTAAAGCCCTTTATTAATTACTTCCTCGATTATTATTTTTTCCACTTCTCCTGTGGAGGTGTTAACTCTGGTGCTGGGGGCACCTTTGGATTAATTAAACGTATTTTTAGTGTTTTAACGTTCTGTTAATTTTCAGAGCAGCCCCACACTCCCCCGGAAAAGAAACAATGGCCCCTTGCTCCGACAAGGAGCCTGCTTTGGTTGCGATTCAGTGCAGAGGGAGGCGTAATGATGGGCTCTGATTATCTCAGATTCGAGGCGAGGGAACAAGAGGAACGTAAAAAGCCAAACGACCAGAAGACAAAATTCCTCCAAATACCGAATAACCCTCCGCGTTAAAGCCCGAGGAGATGAGATAGAAATAAATAGCTGGAAAGTCGACTCTGCGTGGGGCTCAAAAGATGCGGATAGGCGCTGAAAATGCCGGCGCTGTTATCCGGAGACGAATTTCAGGCAGCTATTCAGTCATACAGAATAATAATTATTCCAGGAGTACAACTGAAATAACTGCAGTCTACCAAGAAAAAAAAAGGGGGGGGGGGGGGGGAAATCATTGCCAGTTCTATCTTAAATCCAGCAGGATATGTTTCGTTGAGGAAAAAAAAAAGAAACGGTTTAATGTTCTATTTGTAGCGCAAAATCTGCCATGTTAACAAACTACCCCTTTTCTGCGTGCAGCTGGATAGCTCTACATCCAAAGAAACATTTTAGATTTTCCTTTTCCCCTACAGTATCTTCAGATAACATAATAGCAGTAAACAAGAAAACAGATCCTGTAACGTTTACGCGCGTCTGGAGAGAGCCCCTACCTACGGATAATACCCCACCCCTCCAGCCAAGCAACCCCCTCCAAATCCTCCGAACACACCGACACGGATCTCCGAGGCACCTCGCAACTTGTTTAGCTGCAGCACACGTCCCCCTCCGCGTACCCACCCACCGCCAGCCAGAATAGGCACCACTTTTAAAACAGCATTTTTGTTTCGCCGATTATTTTGACCATTTAATTAAGAGAAATTAGCTAAATAGCAAATCAGGTAAAAATTCCACTGCTTACAACAAATGCACATCTCCGGCTTTTTATTCATTACCTTTTTTATTGAACACTCATTTTCTTTTCCTCTTGACAGCGATACATTTAATTGCAGGAACACAGTTATTTGATTAGCTGTGGGTCCGTTTTTACTCACAGTGTTGCCACGCACAGGATGTCCTTACAATCAATTAAGTCTTCCTCGACTTTCATTTCTGCAATCCATTTACAGAGTGCAGATACCTATTTTCGTGTTTTCCTCTTCACCCCTCCCTCGCTTTTATTCCTCTCTCTCCCTCTCTCTCTCCCCCTCTTTTTCGCTGTTGCCTCTTTGCCTCCCTAAATCAAGGTGCAAAGATGCCAAAGAGTGATGAAATGAAAAGAAAGCCAATTGCTGGACTGAGGTGGGGGAGATAGCTGCTAGGAGTCCGCCTGCGACTATGGAGCAGTCAGTAATTGCTGGAGACAGGGAGAGCTGGGGGTTGGGCTGAGGTAGCCATGTATAAATAGTGTGATCTCAAATTGAAAGGCATAAATAACAGCAGGAGTGATCTAACCCTATACAGACCATCTTCTACGTGCAAAAACAGCGTGCAGAGGACGGCCACATCTCCGATTGAAAACAAGTGGGTCTCTGTGGATAAGATCATCGGGCAGCCATGGAAGAACTTACGGCTTTTGTATCCAAATCTTTTGACCAGAAAAGCAAAGAGAGCAGCAGCGGCAGTGGCAGCAGCAACAAGAAGGAGACGATCACGTACAGGGAAGTTTTGGAGAGTGGGTTGGCCCGCTCTAGGGAGCTTGGAAACTCTGACTCTAACCTTCAGGACATGACCGAGAGCAGCAACCACTGCCCGGTGCATCTTTTCAAAGACCACGTAGAGAGCGACAAGGACAAACTGAAGGAGTTCAACACAGGCAGGACGGCAGAAGGTAAGAGCGGGGCTGGGAGCCCTCGGCCCCGCGTTTCTCGCCGGCAGCCCCGGCCCCCTTTCCGGCTGTCCAAGGCTCTCCGCAGCGGGGGCGAATCGATCACCGCGGCCCCGTCCCGTCCCCGGCGGGGCGAGCGGGGTCGCTTCCTGAATCCTGCCTCCCTCCTCCGGCCACCTCCCTCCCGCAGCGGCGGGAACATACGCTTAGGAACGCGTACTCCTGCATGCATAACGTGAGCATAGCCGTGAAAAATAAGTCACAACTTCGGTCCTGCCCCCCCGCCAGCTCCCGTTCACATCCGAAATCGATCCGGTGCGTTAGGCGTTCACTCGCCTGGGGGAAGGATGTCCGACGTTTTTGTCTGTCTATATGTTTTTGCACGAAGAAACCTCGTCTCGGGAGTTTTAATGCCTTGGGAGACCTGTTCTTCCTGCTTCCGGGCCGTCGGGATGCTGCTGCACCTTTTGGGGGAAAGAGGAACGTGGAGAGGCTCTCCTTGAACATTTTGTCTTGTGTCGGTCAGCCTGTCCTAGTCAGAGGCTCCGACTGGCCAGGCGAAGGAGAGGAAGAGCCTGGCTGTGGGCAGCTGCTCGGGCCCGGTGAGACAGAGCATCCCTGCGGCGAGAGCCACCAGCCAGGTTCCTCGGTCCCCTGTCTCTCTCACCTGGGCCAAGGCAGCACCGCATCCGACAGGCAAAACGCCATTCCTTTTCTTAGCGAAAAGAAAATTAAATTTAAAATATTGTTTTAAAAGCAAGCGAGCTAAAAATTTCGCACAGGCTCACAGGGGAATGAGAGAATAAAAGGGCGGGGGGATTAGAAAGTTGAGAAAGTGTCTCTAGGCAAGTTAGACAGGTGGACCTGCCTGGGGAGCTACTGGCTAGTTTGGGGTAATAAAAAGTGTTTAATAGGTTGGGGAACAAAAAACAGCCTTTCAGCTGTTTCCTACTGTTTAATCTTGTTTAATATAACGTTGGGCGATTTAATTTACAGCCCAAAAGTTTATTTAATATCCTCCTCTTTTCTACCCCCCTGCTCAAACAGAAGAATGGGTTATAATCACATTTCCGGGTGTCCGTATTTCTACAGAAGCCAGTACCACTCAGAGCTGCTTGTTTTTCTTCTCTGTCTAGAGATTGCAAAACGAGGGGGTTCAGTTTAGAGGAATCATCCGCAAAGATTACTTTTAAAAATGAAACCAGGGCATGCTTCAGGAAGAAAAAATAGAATGGGAACGAACAAAACAAAACAAAACAAAAGCTCCTCTATTACTCTCCCTTTTCCTCCTGGATCGAAATTCTGGCTTCTATGTTTAACTAATCTGATCTACAGAGAGGGGCTGGGGGTGGGAATGGAAGGGAGGAGTTGGAAAGAGCTGAGATGCTTATGACAGTTTAAATTCATGCCAGGTTTCAGTCTAATTTCATCTGATTTCTGCGTGTGATTTCAGTCCCACCGATATGCTAGTTAATATTTTATACCTATCATGGACATGCTGTAGTCTCGGAAAAGAAACAGCTTTTGAACGCTCCTGATTTTCCCTAGGCATTTTCTGGGTTAGCACCCTCGTCTTTTCATAGGGATTCCCTTTGCAGGAGAAATACGAACAAAATGTCATTAAAATCAATCAGCGAACACCCCACCTCCGGAGGCTAGACCCTTCCCAAAATTTTGTGTAGCCAGTATCAGTCCGGAGCCCAGAGAAACGATCATGGCCAGGGACAGTTTTCATTTTAAAAGTGAAAACGAGGGCTTCGACTTGGTTCCGGCCTCACTTAAGCCCAGATACAGTATAGGACGCTTTAATATGTTTAATTAATTTATGATTTGCAGTTTTTCATTTGCATTTTGGGATGTCCCTAAGTATCTAGGTTAATATATGTGCAGACACATAATTCTGTGTGCATATATATATATATATATATGTACATATATACATTTATGTATATAATACGTGTGTATTGATGAGGGAAAACGGATTTAATTCGGTGTCGCAGATGCGACTCCCGCTTCAGCTCCACACCGCCCAGAAGGTGAGGCACGACGAAAGAGGTAGTGAGAGCAGGCTCGTCCCGGGACTCTGCCGGTGCCCGCGCTGGATGCGCACTCGGCGAGGCGCCCCAGGCAGGCAGGGGATGCCGGGGAACCGGTTCAGCCTATAGCAGTGTCCCCTGCTCTTCCTCTTTTCGTTAGCTGGATTTAAAAGAGGGACAGTGTCCTACGCCATGTGGTATCAAGGAAAAGAGGGAATTAAAAAAAAGTAGTAAATAATTTGTCAAAGCAAAAGAAATCTCCCTCCCCAAGACGTAAAAGGAGAACTGTTATACCCACTGCCCCTCTGCTCGGAACAAGCATGCACACAGGGGTTGCCTCCGGTCCCAAGTTCTCTCTCAGCCCTATTGGGCTCCGTGAAGTCTGGGAGGGTTCTTGCTCTTTCGGAGGGGCTGGGGGCACCTATGGCCCTTGAGTGTGCTGCTCCATTCAGGACCGCGTGGGCCTTCCGCTTCGAGTTTCTACCCGCTGGTAAATATTTTGGGGGGAGGAGTGGTGAGAAGGGGGACAGGGACGGACGGCCTTGGTCTCAGGCCCGAGGAAAGTTTCATTTACGAGACAAATATTTTCACGTGGCTTTACCACGACAGCGGTAGGGAGCTTCTTGCATAACCCTCTTCACTTTGGGAGAAAACATCGAAGGCGAAGGCCCCCTTACCCCTCCTTTTCTCACCTCCTGGAGGTATCAGGGCGCCGACGGTTTTCCTCCCAACTCCTTCTCCGAAGGGCCCGTGCCAACTGGAGGCACAGCTTCCTCCTAACCCTAGAAAGAAAATAAAATTATATTTATCTATATAGTTTTCTGAAGTATTTCAGACAGGCAAGAGAGCTCCGCTCCCTTCCTCCCTCCGGCCCTCGGGTAATGTTGCCCCTTGCCTGGTCTAGGGATTCCCTGCCCTCTCGCCGGTTGCCCCTGCCGGTTGCTCTAAGTTTGGGAATGAAGAGAGGGGACGAGAGAGACCACCGTGTGGGAGAACTTCGGAGAGGTGCGAGGGGAGGCTCAGTGTCGTTTTCTCCTTCCACCTCCCGGCAGGCATCTACGAGTGCAAAGAGAAGAGGGAAGATGTAAAGTCAGAAGATGAAGATGGACAGACCAAGCTTAAACAAAGGAGAAGCAGAACCAATTTTACACTAGAGCAGCTGAATGAGTTGGAAAGACTTTTTGATGAGACTCACTATCCGGATGCCTTCATGAGGGAGGAATTAAGCCAGAGGCTGGGATTATCTGAAGCTAGGGTTCAGGTAAGAGAAAGGTTCTGTTCCTGGAAATGTTCTCACCTCACTTCCTAACTGCCAGCAGACCCTAACACAGTGTCTCGTTTCATGCAAAACGGGGAGGTGAAGGCAGAGGCGACACGTGTGATGGGGAAGCTGTTTGCAACTCCTCCATACCTGTCTTCCCAAACAGTAATTCTGCTCAGGGAATATCTGCCTGTGCCTTGCGTTTCCTAGGAAGGCGGTTTAATTTTTTTGGGGGGGTGGGGGTGGGCTGGGGAGGGAGGTTAGGGTGGTTTGGAGGTGATAGTGTTGACAAGTCTCTGATGACTGAACAACTGTTTTTTTATTATTATTGCTTTTTTTCCCCATTGCGAACGTGCCATTTACTGTCCCTTAATCCTCACTTTCTTCCTCGATTTTTCTTTTATGGAGAAGAACAAAAAAAAAAGGGCGAGAAAACAATCGCTGTGAATAAGGCTAGACGTTTTGGGTGCTGAGGGACGGGATTAGCCAGAGCCGGGGGAAAGGTACCCGCTCTGATTCACGCAGCACGCGTATGAATGCATGGCACCCCATCTGGTGGAGGTTCCCCCCGTCCCTTGCATCCTGCTTCAGAGACAAGCTAAATGCCAATTAGACTTCGAAATCTTGAAAATAGATCCCGGTGTTGTAGTTCTGGGGTTACCAGAGCTGTCTGTTTGGGTGGCTTCACATCGATTATTAAAAAATTCGATTTTCAGTTTTATGCAGAAGAAAAATACCTCCTCTCCCCACAGCCCAAATAGGGAATGTTTCCACAAAACAGATATCATATTACAAAATCCTGCCCAAACAAACAAACAAAACCCCCAACCTCGAAATAACTAATAAGATCAACCTGTGGCTCTCTGAGCAGGCCTAGAGCAAGCGAAACATGAAGGAAATCTCTTCTTGGGTTAAAATTCTGTGCCTGGCCTAACAGACACAAACCAAACTAAAACCCAAGAAGAAAAAATCACCAAGGCAACCCCACCACTGAACAAAAGGCCTTCACACCCTGGAGATAAGAGATGCCCATGTATATCTGCTATAGGTAAGTGTGTGTGGGTACAGATATACATGGGTGGAGGCTTCCACCCTTGACCTCACCCCCAGGGCACAGTGGAAAGTTAAGAAAGATTGCCCCGAGCTGGACAGGGGAGCGGGGTCTGTTTGGCCCCCTCCTTAACTGTGGAAAGCAAACAGACAGTACATCCTTCAGCTAGCCTTTGCCTGAACAAGCTACTACCTTACTTTAAGCAACTGTCTCCTGGAGGCATATCCTGAAATAAATGAAGTACCTAGGTTGTTTTATTTTTTTTTAATTCTTTATTATTATTATTATTATTTTAAAGGGCTGTATTTTCCCCTCAGCTCCTGTGGCTCTCAGGACAAACTGAGCTGGCCGAGGGATGGTGCCAGGCATGTGCCTGAGGAAGGGCATCTTGTAGGGAATAATGCAGGAGTTCAGAGTGCTGCTGGTCTACTTTCTCCTGGAAGATTGATCTAACCACACTATATAAATTAATGAAAAGATTAAACTTTTGCTGAAGGGGACATCAACTCTTATGTCATCTTCCCAGATCTTCTTACTTGGGCTCTGTAATATCTTTCCAAGGCCTTGATGTACTGTTTCTATAAAAATAAATTACTTGTAATTGAATTCTGCACTCTTTCTTTCAAGTACTTTATTACTGAGGAGCACCTTAACAGGATGTTCATAGTTCCAGGAAAATTGGTGCTTCAAGTGCTTACAGATCTTAAAAGAGCACAACAACAACAACAACAACAAAAAGCCAAAAAAATTACTCAGGAAGAGATTATGAGAGAGATAAAATCTCTGAGTTTAATAATCTTATAAAAAACGTTTGCATGGCTAAAAAACCCCTATAAATAAAATAAAGAGGGACAGAGGAGAAATGGATAATTAATTATGAAATAAGCAGAGAGTTGATATCCATCAATAAATGGAAGAAGAAAAAGAAAAAGAGGGAAAAGGAAAAGGTGTTCTTTCCCCCCCAATACTTTCAGAATTGTTCTCTAGTTCCTATCTGAACCTCTTGTCCCTTGCTGTTGAAGGATATAGTTTCAATTTAGCGTGGAAATTTGCCGTAAATAAATTGAAGCTCCTATGGTAGCTAGTCCTTATTAACCTTTTATTTTTAGTGTTGTACTGGAAACTCATATCACCCAGCTGTCAGGGTTATAATTGAAAGTTATGAGACCATAGTGAGGAGCAGGCAGTAATTCAATTACAACAAATATCTTTGGGTTTATGGTGCAGGGCTAAATTAAATGTCATTATTCACTGTCTCTAATGGAAATCAAAAGGAAATCAGATTAGAGCATTTGTGAAAGAAATCACTGAGTGATCCTTAATGAAGAAATAACTGTCTAAAACAGTGTACTGTGCTTTACTTAGCATATTCATGACTAATTGGAATTGATCGCGAATCACACCAAGCCTGATTTATTATCGCTTAACGCAGTGGCTAATTCATCACTTTTATTTCTCATAACCTTATTTTTTCGTAGCTAAAGGGAAAGGGCACTTCGTTTTCCAGATTTAAATATAATTTCGGTTTGAAAGATGTTCTGATTTGCAAGAGAAGTTGTTTAAACGCTACTTAAATTCCTTCTGACAATTTACACTGCTTTGGCGAGGCGGGGAGGGGGACGTGGGGAACACACGCAAGGAGATTTCCTGCAAGGATTTACAACCGTAAAAAGAATTTATTATTGTCACTACAGCTCGATAATATTTAGCATGCTCATATTTAAGTATATATATGTATATAAAACCCTAACGGCTTGGTTAAAAGGAGAAGGGATGCATGTTGCTGGTATTTACGTAGTGCTAGTAGGGAAAAACAGGCTTGTGTTGCACTGTGTCGTACAGGGCAGCGAGGCGGCAGCAATGCCCGGTTAGAGCGGTGAGGGTTGCGCTGGAGACAGCCATCAGGGATAGGGATAGCGACAGGGACAGGGATAGGGATCGGCACCGGTGGGTGGGTGGGTGAGTCCGTCGGTTTGTACGTCTGTCCGGCAGTCGGTCTGTCTGCACCCGCGGCGTTCCGCAGTTCCCCGCTGTGCACTCCCCCCACGGACACTCTAGGCAGGAAGAATGGTGCTCTAAATCAGAGAAGGCCAATTCCTACTTAAGAAAATCACTGAGGTACCCGAGGTAATTAATGCCTTCGGAAGCCTTTCTTTGCACTAATTACTCCGTTGTAAATGACCATCATTAAAGCAATTGAAGAAAGCTTGAAGGGAAAATTTGATGTAGGAAGTGCAGTTAGCATTAATTAACCGTATGATCTCTTGGCAAGTGCAAGAACATCAAAGGTTGTAGGTGTTTACTTAGCTACAAGATTTTTATCTGCGGTGAAAGTCAATGTTTGTCCATATTCGGTAGATTTTGGTGTAGACGTAAGGGTCCGCAAAACATTTTGGTCTGCGCCTCTGACAGTGCTTTGGGAGCAGCTGCTCACCAAGGATCGCGTAAGAGGAAAAGTAGTGAAGGTCTGAAATGCCCCTGGAAAAGAGGTACTGGACGCACAATGGCATCTGCAAGTTCTGGGCTTGTTTGAGAATGGCTGGAATTGGGGCAGGATTATCGGATTACAGGCGTCTCTCGCTTAGGGACATAAGCACTTCTTTACACCCTAGCCTGTAAAAGATGTTGCTCTTGTCTGTCCAGAAGTCAGCAGCAGCGAACTTTGTTTTCTTTTAACATTTGGGGAACGGAGAATGATTCAGACCCTTTTGTGCAAGTTTAGTGCATCTTGTCAGAGATCATCGATTTCAAGACCAGCTCGGGAAAGAGCAGGAGGTCCTGTTTCTTGGGGACCAGAGCCTGACCTGGTCCACGGTGGCAGTTTCCGAGGTGCTTAAGGTGTGATTAGGAAGGGAGTGAGGGTCCCATCCGTCCTGCTTGTGGTCTTAAGTCCTTCTGAGAACGGCCTCTCGCTCCAGACGGGTGGCACGAAGACCGCCACTGCCTGTCCAGGGGTCACGAGATTAGATGCGGAGCGGCCGGCTCCCGGTCTCCCCGGCTGCTAGGGTGCTTCCCACCTCCTAGGTTCAGCTGAGAAACAACAAGGATCAGGCCCCCACTCCCCCGTCCCGGCCCCGAACAGCCTCACCGCAGCACAGAGAGGGGCTCACTCCACCTTTGGCCAAGCCCTCCACCTCTCGGCTGCTCCCGAGGAGAGACCTCAGCAAAGTTGTGCGGAGTCATTTCGCCTCGCCTCTCTATCCTTAGCCCCCGAAATAATGCTCTCTTAGCAGCTGCCTAGGCCACCTCTATTTTTTGTTGTTGTTTTGGTTTTGTTTGTGCTTTCTTTTCACAGGTATGGTTCCAGAACAGGAGAGCAAAGTGCCGAAAACAGGAAAACCAGATGCACAAAGGTGGGTGAGGGGTAAGGGCCGGCCGGGGGGTGTCGGCCGCGGATCCCGGGGCGCATTCGCTGCTCACCCGGCCCTATCTCTCCCCGCAGGTGTGATTCTGGGAACCGCCAGCCATTTAGACGCCTGCAGGGTAGCACCCTATGTGAATATGGGAGCCCTGAGGATGCCTTTCCAACAGGTAGTTAGCTTCGGGTTTATTTTACTTTTCCACAGCAAGCTCCGAACTCCTTTCGTTTGCTCGGGAGGAAGCGGGACACATTTACAAGTGCCATTTATACAGGAGTTGGCGCGTATTAAAAACAGGCTGTAAAACTTCGTGAAGGAGCCCCCACCCGGCTTTCGGGAGCTCAACGCCCCTCGGGACCGGCGAGGGGGCCGAGAGGGGGGTGCCCAGTGCCATGGGCTGGAGCGCGGCCTCAGGATCCCCGCAGACTGAACTGGCTTCGCGGGGCACCGCCTTCCCGGGGCGGGGAGGGCTGGCGAGGACCTGAGCAAGCCTCCCCGCCTTCTGCGGGGACGGACCGGCTCGGTTCCGAGCTGCCCGGGGGGCTTAGGTCACCACCTGGAGCCCGATAGTGCTGCGGGAGGAGGGTCTTCCACCCGATGGGCGAAATCATGAGGGGGAAAAACTGTACGGGCTCTTGGGCTGTCATTCTCCCCCTCAGTCCCAGGTGGGCTCGAACCTGTCTTTCTCTCGTGGACGAGGCCGTCCTGGAGGTGGGAAGGCTGCTCTGCCCCTGAGATCCTCAGCTGGGACAGGGGCAGCGGCGGAGCGCAGGCACCGACACCACTGCGGGTCCTGGGTCCATTCCCCAGGGAGGCGCAGCCCTCCGGGGAAGGCGATAAGGAAAACCGGGACAAGGCAGATGAAATTCCGTCCCGCTACTAGCCGCTTGTAGCTCCCTCTCCCTCCCTTTTTTTTTTTTAATCAATTAATCGGAGAATTGATTTTTCCCAGCCCAAAGGGACCCTCCACCACCTTCTGCATCTCAGAGACACGTGGAGCTGACAGATTAATTGTATTGATTTTTAAAAGACATATTTGGTCCAAAATAATTAAATACATAAATAAACTCTTCCCTATTCCTCTCCGAACCTACCCGGAGCTGAAATCTCTCAGTCAACCCAACGTGTTTGTGTAGGTCGAGAAAGCTCCAAAGCAAACACCAGTCGAGTATAGAAGGGACCCGTAGCCAAAGAGTTTTTAGCAAGGTATAAATAAATACCTCTGAAAAAATAATAATAAAAATTTAGTTATTTAGCACTTGTTGGCTCCCATGCATTGGGCTGATTTTTATCTATTTATCTATTTATTTATTTGATTGTTTACTTGTTTATTCATTTCCATGAGGAGGAAGCTTAAGCGTGCCTCCGGGCCCCCGGTTGAGTGTGGAGCGGAGGTCAGCCACTCTCACTGCGGGTGGGATCCGCTCACAAGTTGGTCTTTTCAGTCGCTGGGGAAGGGTCGAGGCGGGGTGGGGTGGGTGGCTGTGCCCGGTTCCGTGGCCTCGGGGCTGACGCCGTGTCTCTGTCGCCACCGCCGCCCAGGTCCAGGCGCAGCTGCAGCTGGAGGGCGTGGCCCACGCGCACCCGCACCTGCACCCGCACCTGGCGGCCCACGCGCCCTACCTGATGTTCCCGCCACCGCCTTTCGGGCTGCCCATCGCGTCCCTGGCGGAGTCCGCCTCCGCAGCCGCCGTGGTGGCCGCCGCCGCCAAGAGCAACAGCAAGAACTCCAGCATCGCCGACCTGCGGCTGAAGGCCCGGAAGCACGCCGAGGCCCTGGGGCTCTGACACGCTCCAGCCGAGCCCCCCCACCACAGCCCGCCCCAGGTGCCCGCGGCGGGCGTGTGTGTGACCTGCACGGACCGCCGCTCTGCCCCTCCGCTCCTCCTCCTCATCATTCTCTTCCCCGGCCGCAGGGCGAGTAGCGAGCACTCCGGCCTTCCTGCCTTCTCTCTTTTTTCTTTTAATTTTATTTTTTTTGTTTGTTTGAGTTTTTGTTTCTTCCCTGTTCCCCGAGGTCTACGAGGGCTCGGCGGCTGCGCCCTCCGGCCGCTTTCCTCGCCCGCCCGCCCCCAGGGACTCGGCGGCCGCGGAGGTGCCGCTGGCGCGGTGGGGACGCGCCGAGGACACACACACACACTGCGCGCAGCAAACACGCACCCACGAGTCAGAGACTCCTCAGAGGACAAAGTAGGTGAGAGGAGAGAGGAAAAAAAAGAGTTTAAAAAATTCACAAAGAGAGAGAGAAAAAAAAAAGAAAGAAAGGAAACGATCTCTAAATTATGTTAATCTGTGAACATTGGGGACACTTTGGATTTTTGACCCTGGCAAAAGTGATCGCTCCGGCATAACGTCATCTGCTGCTGTCAGTTTTGCTACCTTGTGCATGTGTCAAACTAAACACGTTTTGAAGATCAGAAATATATTAGAACGAAACTAAACAAAACAAATAGTAATAATAATAAATAATAAATCCTTGGGGCTGGTCTCCATTAAAGATGACATTTCTTTGTTGCCAACAGTATTATTTCACTGCCATGAATCTCTTCCATTACTGAGGAGCTGCTGCTGCAGAACTGGTTTGAATTTAAATGTGGAATTTCAGATCTGAGGCAAGGCAGGTTTTTTTTTTTTACTTCTTTTCTTCAAAAAAAAAAAAGAGCAGCAATAACAAAAAAAAAAAGCGTATCTCAAATGGCTATGTCCTTTGAAAGGAGAAAAAGGGAATCTAGAATTTACTAATTGTTAATGATAACTTGAAAGATGGGAACAATAAGAAATGCACCTGTTTTACCAGAATCACCTGAACTTAGAGATACATTGTGCCATAGAAAAAGGTCAGTTTTTTGATTTTTCTTTTCCCCCTACAAATGCCTAGATCTTTGAATCAAAATCTCGCTGTTTTACAGGATGTAGAAAGAATGAATTCTACAACAAAGATGGACATATGGTTTTAGCGCATAATACTGATGCAGCATTAATTTTAGAGAAATGCAATTAACTGCAGTAAAGTGCAATACTGTAAATATTATAGATTAAAAAATAGCCGTACTTATTCTGTTAATAACCAATTCTGCAAGAACCATAACTTAAGTCCGTTATGCTCAGACTGGTGCTTTGCAGCTCTTTGCCAAAATGACAGTCTGAGTCTTCTATGAATGAATAAAGTTGTTTGTGTCACATATGGGAAAAGGTAGATGCCATAATTTCTAGTCAAGTTAATGTGCCATCTTTTTGGGAAGCAAGATGAAAAGTCTGTATGACACTTTCACAATCATTTTATTAAAAAAACCCTCCAACAACAAAGACCTCCAAACTAAACAACCCATAGAAGTGTTTTGTAGAAGTGGACAAGTTCAATATTTGGCCCTTTTATTTTTTTTCCTGTGATTTAGACATGAAGTATTAAGCCGATTCTTAAGCAAACTACTTTAAGTCTATCAAGAATGGGGACCAGGTAAATTTTATTATCAAAGTGTCTGGGTTTACTGGCTCTCCTCTTCCCAATTCTATTTTTCGTGTTATTAATTTCTAATTAGGTTTGAGGATTTTTTTTTTAAAACTTTTGATTGGGAGGATAGAGGAAGGTACAAATATTGGTCTTGTCTTCCTCTAAAAAGATAGCTATTTGTTGCCTTTGTTACCAAGGTCTGTGTTATTGGAAGGTTAACCTCTCAACAGCACTGTTATTAGGCCTGCTTTTTATGTCTTGTTTAGCAATCCATTACTAGTTTGGGCTTTTGCTGATATTTATCAAATTCAAATATTACTGTAGGACAAAAAATCATGGTTACGTTAATTTTAGACATTGTTTTTTGTTGCTTTCATTTCTCCTTCAAATTTTGATATTTTCTAGCTATCAAAGTTTCTGCAATGTCAAAGTTGTGCCATTTATCTTTTACTAATTATATGATAAGTAGTTATATTTTGGATTTGCTAAGGGCTGATAAATGTTGCCTGCCTTTTTTACCTCTCTGTGAAAGCCTAGCACCTTTTTAAAGCAAGCCCAAAATATTAAGGTAGCATTACTTCTTGCTGAGAAATACAGATCTAATCTCAAGCAATTAAAATTTTCTTGTTGAAACAAAACATTATCTGGAAAATAAAATGTTATTCATGATGACATATGCACTTCTGGTTAAAATGGGAAATATTTGGAGTGGTTCCAGCACTTCTAAAATGGAGATCTGAAAAATAATAAACATTACTGCAGAGATGGTTTAGGCTATAATAAGTAACATGTACTGGATACCCACAGCCATCAAAGGAGAATTAGATACACAATGTTGAAGACCAAACATATAGAGTTTTTGACTGAGTAGGGACTGCTTGTTATCTGTGATCTAATTGTTACCACTTCAAATCCTCTTTTGAGAGTTTAAGAGAGGCTTTCATGATTTTTTCCGGTCCTGTGCTGGACTTCTCACAACAGAGTGATTTTCGCCTTCAAATAATTCCATAGAATGAACTTGTTGAAAGTGTAGACTTGGGATCTGAATTTTGTCAGTGATCCAAGTGAGGCTGAGAAGCTCTACCAATCTCACAGTCTTACAGGGTGCATCTACAGTATGCATCCACTTTGTATGGGAAGGAATAACTTTTCCACCTTTGTTGTTTTAGTAGGTACAAACATAGCAAAATAATACTTGTAGACTTCTGTCAGAAATTTTGCTTCTTTCTTATAGTCAAAAATCAATGGTAACATGAATGCAATTCCCTGCTAAGATGAAACAAGGCTGGTAGAATTAGCATCCATCCTTCCAGAATGAAATATTCCCACAGTTTTTTCTGATTGCTTTCAATGGATGTCTCAAGGATAGTCCTGATCTCTACTACAGAAGGCAAGAAGGTGGCAAGATTTATCAGCTTAGCCTGTTTTGAAGCAGGTACCACAGATTGGCCTGGGGAGAGGGGCAGGGTGTTGCTGTGAATATACCAAGGCACCTCATGCTGCTCTTGCATTTCATTTAGCAGGAAAGGAAATGAAAAGGTGCACAATGAAAGTGTTGTCACTACAACCAGTTCTGCTTTGCTTATTTCTTGAATGAGCCAATTGCATCAGTGGTGGTATAAAAGCTTTGCCTTGTTTTTGATGATACATGTAGGTGGCCTCTTTATCTTGTCATCATTGGGAAGAAATGAGGCATCCTATCTGGGCTACTGCGTATTGGACTGTACTTTTCTCTCAGTGTAAGTCACTGTGGCTTCATTCACCATGTGGAGCCTCAGTGATCATACAAGTTGAGAATCTGGACCAAAGCATCTACTCCATCTCTGTTAATGTGTGGTCTCTTTTTTTTGTTTTGTTTTGTTTGTTTGTTTGTTTGCTTGTTTTTTAATTATTTTTCTTAAGAAGATTGGAGTTTGAAGATAACATTGTCATGGTCCTGAGGTGCTTATTAAAGTTTAAAAGTATTGTAATTCTTTTAGATTCTCAGGCATGTCAAACTCATTTATTGTCCACCATCATCCAGGCTGATCCTTGTGCAATCTTTCATTTGAGAAGTGTGAGATTTCCAAGATCATCAAAACAGCAGCCACTGAGCAGAATTTCCTTGGAAGAGGCCTTCATTTAGCATATATGAATTACTAAAGAATCTTTCTGAAAAGTTTTGTCTGGTATTTGAAGTATAATTTGAGTGAATGCCAAATGAATAATGTTGTTTATAAACAAGTCTATAAAAAAGGCTTCACGCATTACATGGAAAAATTAGATTCTGGGTTTTTTGAAACTGTCAAATGAGCTCAAGCACTTCACTAATTTGTATCAAAATAGCAAAATGACTCCATGGCTCATTTTTATTGACTTGGAAATTTGTGAAAAAAATTGTATTGAAAGTTTTTTTGCTTAGTAGGGTCATATAGATGTAGTGTCATTTTGGTTAATATCATAATACTTAGCACTTATATAATGTTTATTTGCAAAGCACTGTATAAATGTCTATTATTTAATCCTCATCAATTATGAACTAGGTAAGAATTGTTATCCCCATTTTTTTTTTGAAATTAAAGCATATAAATCAAGGGCCAGGTTCCATCACCCATTGTCAGCACTGAGTATAATTACTTTTGTTTTTGTAATGTAGCATCATCCCCCAGATCACAATCTGACATGAACTTTATGGTGGTCAACGACTTTCTGTGTAGTAGAGGCCCTGCTCCTAGAAATTTAAACTCTGTATCTGACTTCAACAAAAGTCTAGAAGGGCACATTGGATGTGTTTTGGAGTGGCAGAATATGCCTGTGAGTTTTTTTCACAGAACACGTGGTTATTGCCCAGTCCTCTGACCCTGTATGTCAGTGGGAATTTTGCTTTATGACTCAGTACAGCTGAGTTGTGTCAGTGTTAAGACTAGAACCAGATTTCCGAGTTCCCAACAGCATGCACAAATTGCTAGGAAACTCTGATTTCCAACTTCCCCTACTATTAATTTTTCACACAGACCAAATGTATAGATGTCAATTCTTTGCATGCTTTATCTGCTATGTCTTTTAGTCCTATGTTTGCCTATAAAATAATAATAAGACATGAGTTTGAATTGACATAACATTGACACATTGGGACTGTTGCGTAAAATAAAATAGACATGTAGTCCTACAAAAGTCCAGATCCCTAAGGCAAACCCAAGTTATGGATTCTTCTTTTTTTTTTTTTTTCTTTTTTCTCTTTTTTTTTTTTTTTAATTGGTGGAAAAAAATGCACATGTTTTCTGCTTGTTTAAATGTACTAAGCAAAATACTTTTTTTTTTAATAGATAATATAACTTTTTGGAGACAGTATTGCTTTGGAGATGACAGGATTTCTTTCCCCTTCAGTTTAAGGAAAATTTTCAAAGTAAAGGAAAAATAAATTACACATTTTTCTTATAAATATGTTTATTTTTATAATATCTAATGATCCAGATGGTGTCCTGCTAATTGCCAATTGTACTCAACCCTACACAGAACACACAACCAATATGATTGGAAATTTGTTGCGTTCCTGCTTAAAATGGATGGTTAAAGTGCTTAGCTTCTCATCTCTAAGCAACCTAATCAACCCTTATGTTGTTTTCTTTCCTTGATGTGACAGAATTTCCATGGTAAACAAGTTGCCAAACAGCAGTGGATAACATGGCAACAGCTTCTCATTTAGTCACTTGAAATTCTTTATTGGTTCTTTATTCTTTATAGGGCTGAAGAGGGCCTGGAATTGCTTGGAAACTGAAAAAAAAAAAAAAGAAATGTGGTGTGCTACAAAGTGTGATCTCTCCTCGAGCTGAATAGAGCCTTCTGCTTTATGACTCATGGTTTTTGTAAAACAACAGCATTAAGTCACATCTTTAAAAGGTATAACATGGGTCCTACGTAATGTGGTGGCAAATATTATACTGGTTATTTTTGTTAGCTGGCCTCTCTAGCCAGGTCAGTGGAAGGCTATAGACTTTGGTGTTTGAACCATTCTTCAAGAGGGGTATGATACCAGATATCCCTCAAATTTTGTCTGTTACACAGATTTGATGCTAAAAGTTGGTGCCTAATTTTAGTAAATCAGCCTACAGATTTGCTGATTTCCGATAAATAATTGAAACTTGATGCAGTTCATACATCTTATTTTAAAAATTGATATTTAACTAAAATCAGTTGAAGAATGTAGAAAATATCAGATTTTGAAGCTGAAGATATTTATTGAAAGGCAGTACTTTCATGAATCTAGGCATACAGTATGTATTAATTACATCCAAGACAGGCAAATATCTCTGTTTCTTTGTATTAATGTATGTGGATGTTTTATTTATTTTTGTTTGAAAATTTCTAAATGTGTATTATTTTAATTATGTTGAGTGTAAATTTGACAATGCTTTGCATTTATTTTTGTATTTTAAAAACTTGCTTTTGCAAAAGTATGAGCAGCCAGTATGATTTGCAGTACCATAGTATTATTCTGGTTATGTACACACAGTGCGTCTGAGTTTACAGACATTTCAGGGATTACTAAAATGAAACAAGCAAAAACAAACAAAAAAATCTCCAAAACCAGCTCATCTTAAAAGTTTGTACCCCTTTGTTACTGCGGAAGAGAAAAGCAAACAAGCAAACAACTTTTTTTAGGTTTTGATTATGCCAGCATGCTCCTACATGAATTCATCAGACACATTGAGTTCCATTTTTGGAGTGTATTATGTTGAATCACATGATATGAATGTACATCTTGTAAAAGTGAGATATGAATAAACTTATAAATATTTGTAATCATGTGTTAATGGATATACAGAATAACTACTACCAAAGGGATTAAGAGTAACAAGCCATTTCCTCATGTTAAAACAGAGCTTTTACTTCTATATTTAGTGCTTTTTCTTTTTCAAGCACCTTATTCACTTTCTTCTTGCAGCCAATCAAAGCTGTACATCTTACTCTGTAGTCATTTCATTTCACTTACAAGTCTCTCATTGGCTTTTACATAAGTTGTACAGAGTAAGTTGTAGCTTAGTTATGATTAATTAGAAATTACTTTTGCTCCCCATATACTAGTATGATGATTGTTTTGTTTGGTGTCCTATTTTCAAAGGATTGATAACTTTCCTTGGTGTTAGGAGGAATATAGCAACCTTTATAGTGGACTGTTTTAGGGATTGTATTTTATGGCTCTGATCCTTTGCCTGTTCAAATCAATAGGAAAGTTATTACTTCAGGCTTTTATTTTTCAGGTGATTAAGGAGCATGTCCCTGATTTTGGTATGCTAGATGTAATTTCCTTCTATGATTTTATTCTTTTTAGTTGTAATTCAGCTTTTTGATGTTGAAAATTATAACTAGGGAATCCTCTTTCTCCCTAGTGCTGTATCATTTTGTCAACAGCAGCAAAGCAAACTGTGTTGGCTGGAAGTTTGTTAGGTTACAGTCTGTTGATCAGGTTCTAAACTTCCAAACTAGTCACAGGAATTAGGTTAGATTTCTCTTCTTTGAAAACCAGTTTGTCTGACATGCAAGTTGCATTTAAACTTCATCAACCTTATGAGATGGGTGGTTCTATATCTCAGTCCATCCTCCAAGTCCTCCAAGAATCTCTTTTTTATTTCTTGTCTGCAGTTTATTGTATATACTTCAGTCAGAACCTGCACATAACTTTTCTAACCTTGTATTTTCTGCAAGTGTTTCCATTTGTTGGAGTTCTGACCTAGAATATAACAGGAAAGCAGTCGGTACATTATTCCTACATCATGAATACTGTTTTTCTCTAAGCCAGCAACACATACTGACATCGTGGTTTTCACAGCAATAAGTATGTAAGAGACAGGCTATTATAAGAAAATTAATCCTTCCTTTTTGTCTCTTAAAGATACATGGGCAGGGAATGGTTGTCAGTAGCACATACTGTAAGAGCTACCAGAAAAAGTACAAAGTGATAACAGCTTGTCCGGAAAGATTATCTTCACCAGAAGACTGCCTGATAGCTATTTATAAACAACTAAGTTTTAACACTTGTATTTTTTGTCAATTCACATTCAGTTTAGATGTTGAAAAGAGAGATAACTTCTTTTGGCAAATTGGCTGTTAGGAAAAGATTCCAACCCCCCCCCCCCCTTCATTTTCATTAATTAGCATGTTTTTTCCAGTGGTTACTTGCTCTATTTCTTTCTAAAATCATTGACAGTTCTGAGGGAAGTTTCCTCTCTCTTGTCTTTGGGTATACTTTTCTTCTTCTTTACATGAAAATTTATTTTTAATTCTGAAAGAAATTATACTTTGACCTTATTACAATCAGCAATTTAGGCCACTGTCTAGTTCTCTCTGAATTTAATTAGATAAAAATAAACACATTATCAAATTCCTTATGAATTGTCAGTAAAATTTTCCTTTCTTTCTTGTGTAGTTTCTCTCTTAGAATATTATATTTTGGACTACAAACATCTGAAAAGTAAATTATGAGGAGCTACACGGGAAACAGGTCTGAGTGCTGGCACAAATACTCATGAACTCTGGAAAGGTTACCATTATGTGTGGTTCAGTTCTATATTGCCTGCATATCCAAAAGTCCAGTTAGAGAGAAATCTGTATACTCAAGTCTGCAGGAGCAACCAGAGAAAGAGTTACATTCAAGGACCACATATAAATTACTAGAGATTGGATAACAGAACAAAAGGAAATGTATGTAATTTCATTTCCCTGAATCAAATACTCTGACTTCATTACCAGTATGATTAGGGGTAATGATCTTTTTCTTACATTTAGTTGCTGGTTTATAATTGCTACCAAGAGGCTATAAAAATACAATGTTGTGTCAAAAAAGTTGGATTCAGAAAAGGGACTTAATGCCTCCCTCTAAAGTTAGACTTCAGAGGAATTTAAGCACTTTGTTCCAAATGCTTAGCACAGGACTAGACTACTTCTCAAACTTTTCCAAAGCCTGAGGGCTGCTGGTCCTCTAGTTCCATGTTTAATTTCTCCATGTGTCTCATGTTCTACTTGTGTGTGTGCCTGATACCTGACAGATCTCTGTGACAGAGAGGCTTGCTGCCTTTTTTGCCTGATTGAATCGCAGAAACTAGGCATCTGTTTCATTTTGCTTAACTTCAAATGTTTACAATTCAAATAGCTACAGTGGAAGCAGGAGACACTTTTAGCAAACAGACCTCTGGTGAGCATATTAAAGTGTGCCCTAAAAGACCAGCTCAGACGTAGCCACCTTCTCTGTAGATGTCTGTCTAGACAGACATGTCCAATTTCATGGCAATTATCTTTCACATGCCTCCTTAGTATGTCCTCTCCTGCACAAATGACAGTGGTTCCACCACTTTGTTTTTTTCAGAGGGGAAGGTCTCCTTTTACACAATAGCTCGGTGCCTAGTACAGAACTCTGCAGTCTGGGTTTTCCTGACTTCCTTTGTCTTACCAAATGGGGTAGCTGAAAAGTCAGAACCCTTGCTCCTGGAGTAATAATTCACAGAACAGACATGGATCACTTGGGGATGAGCTGACTGTAGCTGATGCCACTTAGATGATATAGCAGGCAAATGACATTTCTGCTATGATTTTCATTCTAATTGATTTCCCTACTATGATTTCTGTTTTTCTACAGACTCTCGAGGAAAAGAATCATGTTATTGTTTACCCTGGGTGGGACTCAATACAATATTTTGATATTTCCTGAATATATCTGTTTTTCACAGTAGACTTCCTAGATTTCATGAAGTTTCCAATTTTCCTCTCTTCCTGGTTACAAAAAGACCTCTTGAGAGGAGGGATTTAGATGTACATATACACAAAAATACTATTACACAAAATTATTAATAAACAAATCCCTCAAAACTTGTCAGAATTTAAATTGCCACATTCATAGCCTTAGAATCCTTAATGAAGAAATCTCATATGGTTCCATCTCATGTTGTCATGCACATTCTTGCCATAGGACCTCTGCTTCAGTTGCTGCATGAGGTAAACTATGCTCAAGGAGTGAATTGGGACTGTCAAGAGAATTAAGCCATTTTCTAGGAGTATTCCTCACTTGCATGAGATTCTAGTAGGGGTCTGTAAGTAGACAATGAAAGAAAAGATGGCAATAAGTGTAATTTTGGCTTTGTTATTAGCACAGTTAATGTTCATATAGGAGAAGTGGATATAGCTTGCTACAGACTCCCAAGCTAATACACTGAAGGTAGTAAGATATTTCCAAAATATCAGTGAATGTGTGGCTTTCTGTTTTCTGGATGTTAAAGTCACAAGACCAGGAGTATGATTTACAGAAATGCTCAGTGTTGACTGTTACAACTGTCATGAACACAAACTATGTAGGTTTGGGACTTCAAGGAAGGAGCCAGCATTACATAGCACTTTAGATTCATTCTATACACCATTGACTTGCTGTCTTTCAGCAAGCAGATCATTGTGTCTTTCTGCTTCAGTCTATCAAATGGGTTTAATGACACTCTTCTAATGTGTATATAGGAATGACACTCTTCTAGTGTGAACATAGGAGGATTGTGACCATAAATTCATTAATTCTTATAGTACACTGATATACTAGATTTGCAAGCATCAGCACAAATCCCATGAGGCAACCAGTAGCTCTGTATTCAATGCAATGTTCAGAGGATGTGCAGTAAATAAAGCATGAGGATAAAGAGAAATATTGGGCAACCGCTGTATTCAGTGAACACTCTGCACTGAATAAAGCTGGGGTCCTGTGGAAAAAAAAAGATACATAATTAAAGAATGTATCATTATGTGTATACACATGGGAGTAGAATCATATAGCATAGTAAATGCCAGTAATGGCACTTCCTGACTTTTGGCTGTTTAGTGAATTAATGAACATTTTTATTTCAGCTTTAAGAACCTTTTCCTTAAACATTTACATATGCAGTGGTCTCTAGTTATCTCTTTTCAAATTAAAACTAAAAAGCCTGACTGCATACACTGTAGAACCATTAGGAGTGTGACACTGGGCTCTCTGCTGAAGTCTAAAGATCTCTTGATTCACCAAAGAACCTATGGGCATAGGAAGAGAAAGATGATTACAGTGTTTGAAGCTTACAAAGGACTTGGACAAATGAACTACCTGGCACCAAATGTATAGAAGACTTCATTTTATGGGTATTGGAGCCCACTGTTAGGAGGGATGCTTGAGGGAAAGGGCATTAGGGCCTCTTCTGATTAGAAATCAGTTAAGAGGCGTGTACTCAGCTACTATAAGATTTCAGTGCATCTTGAGTCTCTGTGCAATATTATGGGTATGAAAGGCTCACAGATAATAACTGTGGCCAAGAAACTGTGAATTCACCTTAGACAAATTTATATTTTTACTTAGGAGCAATAGTCCCAATAGTTATCTATCCAGATGCATCCCAGTGCAACCCACATATCATGAAATATTCTTCATAATTACTTTTGATCTGGTACCGGATATATAATTGTTCAGGACATAGAAAGCTCCAGGCTGCAAGCAGAAGCTCGACTAGCTCCAAGCAAGGGGAAATGCAGAAACTGGACAAATCTGAAATGATTTCATTAGATATTCAAGCTGAGATGAATGAATGTTTTATCATCGGTTGACAATGAAGTCTTTCTTCAAGGGCTAATTTAATTTACTTTAGATCATGTTTACCAAGGGCTACTAACATGTGTATGGATATTTGTGGATGAACTGACTTTTCTGTATGAGTGCCTTAGAACTACTGATCATCACAAAAGTTTGCAGGAGCTGCCTGCTGTTATTAATACAGAGAGAATGCTACTGCTCTTCCTTTAGTTACTGTCTTTATTATAAAGAGAAAGCTGTAGTGTTGATAAAATATTGAACCATTTCTTAGTGTGGTAGAATTAGTATAGAGTCCGATTTTCTGGGAATGGTTATTTCTTGGACTCATACTCTTTTTCTTTAGCATTTGAGACTTGCACTTACACAGGTACAAATAACTTTTGTTGACCACTGATGGGCAGAGGTATGTTTGCTGGTATAGATAGATGTTTGTGCCATTGGAAAGTCCTGCTTGTGGGAGCCAGGGATTGAACTAGGATGTTGTGCTCATGGAAACCTTTCTGCTTATCAGAGAGGCACATGGTTCATATATCAGTCCCTTAGGATTGTTTGTCCCTTCATCCTTGTTGCTAAAGAATTAGGTATGGATCATTTGGAAATACAGCATTTGGAAACAAAGCATATCTGGGCCTTGAATGGTGTCTAATACCTTTTCTTTGAGAAGGGTTCAGTATTTTATTCATGGAGAAGAAGAGAGGAGACTTTTTTTACCATGAATACTCTTACTGAGTAAATTAAACACTAGAAGACAGCGTGAGGTCTGGAATAATTTTGCAAAATAATGGAGAATAAGGGAGAAGATGCTGTTGAGTTCGAATCACTTATCTCCTTTAAATTTTCAAAAAATTTTCAAAACTATATTCATCTCAAGAACTAAAGAAAAGCAGGTTCTCAGGTCTATTACTGTAGATGTCTGTTTCTGGGATTCACTCACTTTACCTTAGACCCTATAAGTTTTGCTGTTGCAGAAAGGGATAGCTTTTCCTGGCAAATGAGAGTTTCTCTTAGATTGTTTTAATTGCTTTGATTTATCTGCATTCTTAGTTCATAGAATGGTTTGGGTTGGAAGGGACCTTCAAGATCACCTAGTTCTATCTCGCCTGACATGTGCACGGACACCTTCCACTAGACTAGATTGCTACAAGTCCAATCCAACCAGGCCTTGAACACTCCCAGGAATGGGACATCTGCACACTTCTATGGGCAACCTGTTTCAGCACCTCATTGACCTCACAGTAAAGCATTTCTTCCTAATATCTAATCTAATTCAGTTTAACATCATTAATTCTTGTCCTGTCACTACATGTCCTTGTAAAAAGTCCCTCTTCAGCTCTTGTTAGCCCCATTTAAGTACTGGAAGGCTGCTAGAAGATCTCTCTGAAGCCTTCTCTTCTCCAGGCTGAACAACCCCAAGCCTCTCAGCCTGTCTACATAGAAAAGGTGCTCCAGCCCTCTGGCCATTTTTTAAGCCTTCCTCTGGACTTGCTCCAACAGGTCCACATTCTTTTTAGGAGCTGGCTGCAGTACTCCCGGTGAGGTCTCACAAGGGCAGAGGGGAAAAATCATCTCTCTTGACTTGCTGATTGTGCTGCTTTTGGAGCAGCCCAAGCTACCTTTGGCTGTCTGGGCTGCGGGTACACATTGGAGCTCATGTTGAGCTTGTCATCAATGAACATCCCCAAGTCCTTCTCAGGACTGCTCTCCATCCATTCTCCATGCAGCTGGTATTTGTGCTTGGGGTTCTTCTGACCCATGTGCAGCACCTTGCACTTGTCCTTGTTGAACTTCATGAGGTTTGTGTGGGCCCACCTCTCAAGCCTTCCAAGATCGCCCTGGGTGACAGAGTGAGTTACTTATTGGTGCTTTATGGCTTTTATATGGATTTTTGCTTTATACCGAATCTTGCTTAGTAGCTCTAATCCATGGTGGTCTTTCTATAAATAGTCTAAAGTCAGATTGTGTAAGTTTTCACAGTTTCCTGAAAAATGATGATGGGGTCTATCACTGTCCAACCAACACTGAATTTTGGAAAAGTAACAATACGGTTATCATGGCCCACAGCGCAGCTAGGACACAACTTAGTCTAGTCCCAGTCTTTCACTTGGGCTGTAATCTATGAAGTTTATATGGCCTAGCAAGTTATATCTTCTTGTTCTAGGTGTCTTTATGCTTACATGAAGGAAGAGCAATGGATCTGTAATTTATAGAATATCACAAAGTATTGCAAATAGAGTTACATCTTATGTTGACTCAGGTGGTGGAGTCTCTTGCTGGTAGATACCTTCCTGTTCTCAACAGTAATTGCTTGTTTGTTTTCTGGTGATAATGGAGTTGGTTTTGATATTTAAAGCTTTGAGTGGCTCCAGACTTACCTACATAAAAGTCTCTTGATATTTTGTTTGGTCGTTAAAGATTACTCTGAAAATGTCCCAGTGTACAAAGGCATCTGCTGTCAAGGTATTCCCTTTGGGATCTACCTCCTGAAGTGGTCCAGAATAGTTCCATCCCTTGTCCCTTGAAGTATGCTGCAAGGCACATCTTTTTGCTTTGGCTCTTGGGGATTGGTATGGCCTACTTTTGCTCTCTGCTGATTGTACTGTGAGGAAGTTCTTAAAAACCCAAACAAATGTTCAGAATATACACACATATCTATCCACACTGTGAAGGCTTCTTACATACTTCAGTGTGGTTCTGCTGAAGATGCAGGACAACTGCTGATTTATATCCTCTGCTCTTCAGGTCCTTGTTTTGGGTCTCAGTTATAAGCATCTGTTATCTTTGCATAGCTACCTGACCACAGTCAGAAGTAGACCATGATGAAACCCATATGATGCTTTTTTTACTCACTTGTATGTGTATTTGTGGTTTATTTTCTGGGGTGTCCTTTATTCACCTGATTTTCATGTGTCATAGTTGACAGAGAAACAACCTCTGGAAATGTAGTTTCCTCCCTACTACTAGAAGTATCAGATGTTTCCTTTGCTACAGTGTGCTTCTTTTAGGACTACTACATGAGGCCACCTTAGCATAGATAGGACAAGACTGATCCCCGAGAGCAGGCTTCTAAGTTCTTGCACTGAGTGCTATTTTTGGAAATTGTGTATAAGACTTTTGAAAATTACCCAAACTCTCTGTGCTGCAGGAGAACAAGGTAAAAAAAAGACTGCCCAGTTAATCAAATAAATTTACCCTGATTTTAACCCAGTCATGGAATAAAAGGTTGTTTTCTAAGTATTCAGAGGCCACAGGACTAGAACACAAGAGGCACAAGGAGCACACTTTGGGAGGCTTGCTTTTCATAGAAAAGCATGGGGCTTTCCCTGCCCCATATATCTTGTTAGTGGCACTCCTCCTCCTCATGTTTTACACATTGACAAGAGTCCCAGAAAGGTCATTCCTTTAAAGATTGTATATGTACATGCTGTGCTGTGTTTAATAAACTTTGAGAATTACCATCTTTCATGTCACTTAAGTGTCTGCATGTTGAGGTAAGAGAAGCTTTTTCATTATTAAGATTATTATTTAAATGGACTGTTGTACCTAAAATATATGTGATTGGAAAAGGTGGCATAGTTTAGCTTTTTGTATGTGGACATAGGAATGAGAAAAAAAGTAATGTTTATTTCAGAAAATAATGGTATCTATGGCAACAGATGCAGTTTCTTTAGGGAAACATAAGCAACCATGTTAGAAAAGAAAAGGTTATTTCAATAATGGCTTTTCAATTATTCATTGCAAAATTTTACAAGTCAAGTTAAGAAGTAATGCTATAGTCAAACTAATGAGTATTAAGTTAATTTTGATACTCAACAGTGATTGTTCCTACCATTAAATATTTTCTCAGGTTGTGGTTAGAAACTGTCTGAGAAATATTTCCCAGAGAGGCACTAACAAAAACAAAGTTTGACATTTCTCAAGTGGAAATAGAATGCAAACTTTTTATAGCTGTCCTTGTTACCATTTTATATTTGTGGTGTCTCTAGCAGGATAACAAAGATTTCTAACTGCATGTCCACAGGCAGAATGGGTTATAGCTGAATATTTATTTAATTAGTACTTAAAAGCTTACCTAATTCATAAACGTTTGTGTTAGGGGTATGTGGTTCCTGTAGGCACATTAGTGGAGTTTCTAATTTAGAATGTTTCTTGTTAATAATTCAAAATAGTGACATCTTTCCAAAGCCTTAGGTGTTGTCCCTGGCTGCTGCTTTGCTTGTACTGTGTCTGTCTGAAACTGTAAGTCCGTTTACACTCTTGCAATATCAACTGCTTCCAAAATTGCAGCAAGAAACGTGAGAAAGCATTTTATATCTTTGTTTATAGTAGTTATAGAGACCCAATACTGTGTGCTAATGGTCTCAGTAGTGACTAAAGACTACTGAAGTTTTCAAGCAAGATGATGTTGAAAGAGATGAAATGGCAGAAGCGGGAGAGTAAGACTAAATCAGGCCACCAGCATTAAAACTTGACACCAGCAGCCTGGAATTGTCAGTTAAAATTCACATTATTCAGAGTCAGTATAGGATATAGGCCTCAATTTATCCCTTTAAAAATTATATTAATAGCTGTTAATTTTCAAATTAGTAATTGGAGAAAATTAGGAATTAAAAGAAGGTAAAGATTCTGTACCATTTCACTGTGAAGGGATTAATTTTATCATGCAAAGAAAAGCATGTGGAAAGTGAACATAGATGTGGCTCAGATACCCATTCTGGCAGGAATTCCAATGCTAAATCTTTGACTGACTGCTTTCATTGTGCATGCATACTTTAGTACACTTAACCTAAAATTTACATACACAATTTGCCTATGAAGAACTGGGAATGTTGCCCTGGAGCTCCTAAGTGGCTACTCTAGATTAGTGATCTTTCTTCTTTATCAACCCCTCTGGAAAAAGGAATTCCATTTTATATGCTGGACATGCTTCATGGTGAGTGTGGTGGAATGAGACTTTTCTTCTTTACATATGTGCCCAGACAGCCTGTGAAGGCCTGAAGGCACTAGGAATGTGATTTCTCACCTTATGAAGGATTACACAGACCTGAATCTTCAAGCACCTTGTCCCCAGTGAGTTTGTTATAATAAAGAGTGTTTTCATTCTGAAGAAATTCACCATTGTAGAGGAAGAATTTGATATATTCAGTTTTTCTGAAGACACAATCTTACCTTCTCTTTCACTCCAAAACCCCTGAGCTAAATATTTGTTTATGTTTGTGAATGTGATGTTTTTCTGTGATGTTGGTAGGGCAAATTTAGATTTTGTTTACATGTTGTGCTATGACAAAAAATTACATTTATATTTTCAATTTACTGTTTCAAAAATAAACACTACAGACAAAATTTTCTATCCTGACCTACACAGCAGCTCTCACCTCCCATAGTCTGTTCTTCCTGCATGAGGGGAACTCCCATTGATGTGTGGATCTGAGAGAAGAATTTTGCCCTGAGGGCTCAATTTTGCTCTGAGATTGACATACGCATATCATCAAAAATAGAATAATCTGTGCATTTGAGGAGCTATCAGCAGCTCCTCTGCAATGCTGTTGCTCTTGGAGATTTCTGACATCCTACTAAAATGTGTGATAGGCTGAGAGGTATCCTAGGTCTAATGGTTTTGCTAACAACCCCTCCCCCCAAATAGATGAAGCAGAAACAAAGGGTGATGTTTCTTTGTTATTGTAATTAATCAAAATATGACATCCCAGACAAATTTAACAATTGCATTTTCCTTATAACACCTTGGGTATCTTTCATTCTGGAGTCTCCTCAGATGAGTGCTCAGTCAGGAGCTGTCTGGCTGCATGTGTATTTCACATTCTTCCACATTCTCTGAGAGTCATCTGTAAAATATGGCATTTGTGACTCTTAGAAGAATGAGCAAGTTATACTGGACATAAGAATTTTGATTTCATTGTAGGTAAAATAGTACGTCAGTGCTTTCTTGCTCTGTGGTGTTTGCATGTCTACGAAAAGTTATCTCAGGGGGAAAAAATGATCATCTCTTCTCCTTGCACAGCAAGTCTCTGTGGTCTTTCTTTATAACTGTGTTCCTCTAGGTTTGCCTGCTTGTCTGAATAATATGACCACCGAGCTCCAGTTAGCACAACTTTGGGTAGAAATTATCAGTACTTCCCATCAATTTTCCCACCACTCCTGATGCCACACTTCTCCTTTTGTGCTGGTGGTGAAGTTCTGCTCATCTCAGCTATGGTTACTTTGAGGAATCCCTAGCCATTTAACAAGCACATTCTTAGTCCAAAATAACATCTCTTGCTGCAGGATAGCAGGAGGTGGGTGTCAGGATTCACCGCCTGGTGGAACTGGGTGAATAACTGTGGCTCCAGGGTCAGATTTCCTGTGCTTGCTTTCCAGCATTTTTTTCTGCTGTCCTGGTGCCAGTGACACAGTGCTAGTGTGACAACACCTCTTGAAACACTTGCTACGTGCATGTTGCTCAGGACTCTAAAGCTGACCTCCTCAAGCCTAAACCGGATCTTTATTACAAGAGAAATTTGTAAAGAATGTCCAAAAGGCTACAAATTTGCTCTCTCTTCATTGTACTAATATATATCTGTGTCAGCATTTAGGAGACAATGTCATATCACATAAACCTTTCATTCTGGTTTTTACCTCCACTCATGCTATAATATTCCTGTTGGAAGTTTCAAAGGAAGGAGGTCCTTTTTCTTGCTATAGAGCAAGAAGGATGTCTGGAAGCTCTGTTTTGCTTTTGATGTGCTACAGAAAGGACCCTTTCTCATTGAAATGGGCAGGAATAACATAACCTTCTTTTCCTCTGAAGGAGAACTATTTCTTCCACAGGTATATGCTGAAGAGCAGTTCCCAGCACTGCATACTGGGTCCCCTGCACTCTCCCAGCCTCACACAGTTCCTCTAAGAATGTCAAAAAGATTCTTCAGAACAATTGGTTATAACATCTTTAGAACCAAAGGGATGGTTTGTATCTCCCAGGAACTGAGCTAGTATGATTATTCCATTAGTTCTTTAACAAAGGTCAAATAATCTTAGTTTGGGAAAGCTAATTTATGTAATGACATACTTCAGCCTCAGGAATTAGTTACAGTTTGCAGTGGGATACAGTCTGGCCTCCATATAGGTATTGACATTGTACATTTCTATGCTAGCCCAGCACTTCCAGTCATTAATTCAGTCAATGGAGTCTATTCCAGATACTTGGGGACTGACTCACTTGCAAAGGGGAAATGTTCCAGCGTAACTGAGACCTCCAAGTGAGTTTTGATGTAGTATATATGAAAGTACTTCTGGAGAGACAGCTGGCACCTCACAGGATTCACTACAGCATCAGAAATGGCAGCTGATTTTGCCACGGATGTGGCTGTTGAGTAGATTGACACCTCATTCTTTTGTAGCTGTCTACACTGTTAACCACTAAGTTTAGGCATCTGAATCTTGAACAAAATCCCCACTTCAGAGCCACTGTGCTGTGACTAATTCCTAGAATTTGATCATGTTGACTATGTCATATGATATGGGATTAGTCAAACAAATTCAGAGGTATTCCTCCTGATTTTGTAACTGATGTTTACCAAAGGTACCAAAACTTTAATAAACAGTACAGAAAGATTATAGTTTGTTCTTGTTTGGATGTTTATATTAGTCTGTGTTTTTTTTTAAAAAAATCTCTTTTTAAAGTATAAATATTTGCATTCCATGCACTAAAGAGATTTCAAATGTCATGAAAATGTATTTCCAGCTGTCACTTGAATCTATATTCAGGGACCTGTTTCCTCAGTATATTACTTGCCTCTCTTCACAAATGCTGTAGTGATTCTTATTTGCTGCTTGGAGCTACAACATACCTTCTCCCCACTCTTACTTCTGCTTAAGATAAACTTGAGCCCAAAACCTGCTACTTCAAACCTTTCAACTTCAAAATGGTTTACAAACATTTAAAAATAATCACAATCATATCCTTCAGTAGGAAATACTACACATTCTACAGGTGGGGAAACGGAGAGGAATAAAATAGCATCCTGAGCCAATACATGAAATGCTTGATCTGCTTCAGGCCACTAAGCATGCTACCAGGCAATATGGAAATGTATGAGTTATGCAGCAATTTCTAAGGTTCTCATAACATGTGATTATCAGAGATAATACTTGCACTGTGTCCACTGTGGGTATGGTTGATGACACAGCTACAGAAATATCCCATGTTGCATTGGTGGACAGGTGTGATGGTAGGACACTGATAAAACACTGGCTGGTTGCCATCCTCTTCACAGAAGCCTCCTACAATGAAAAGCATATGTCTGAAAATCATCCACAATCCATTGATTTTTGGAAATGCTACCTCAAGATCAAGTGAACAGCAGATATATGGCTGAAATATGATTTGATTCCTGGAAATTACTCAAATGCCAGACTACACTTGTTTTTGTAGAAGACATGCCTTTACTCTTACACACTAGTAGATATAATCCTCTGATGGTGAAAATGCCACCTTTTCAAGCTGATGAGGCCAGTAATGAAGCATCTGTCATTTTCCTGGTGGACATGAGAAAATATTGGTTGTAGAAAGAAAAGTCTGTAGCAAAAAGCATTTTTTTTGCATTTGCAGAAATTCACTTCATATAAGAGAGAATAAAACGCAAACCATTGAAACATAATTTTGAATCTCTAAAGCTGTAGAAACCTGCACTGAGAAATGCATCAGACTGGGAAAAAAGCTAAAACCAAATAAGGCACAAAAATCTGGAATCTTTCCTTAACTTTTATGCAATGCAGTTGAGTCTATCTGTGGCAGGCCTTCTAGAAATCACTTTTCATTAAATCATACTTTTCCTGCCTTTAGTTTTTTCCATATGTCATAAAACATTATTGCTTTGCTCTACTGGTCAGATAAGCCAAGTAACTTTTCTGAGTGGCAGAGAAGACTGCAGGCTGCATTCTGTCTCCCATCGTAATGGGATCCACTGGAACTGTCACTGCTTAGTAATACAGGCTTTACTACACAAGGGTAATATGCTTATGCTTCCCAGAATTGCTGGACTGGCTAAGGCTGTGCTAAAGACCATATATGTATGACCCAGAGAAAACTTTCATGCTTCAGAGGGGTCTGTGGCAGGATAGGCTCACCCTGATAAGATCTAAAATCTAATCAGAGAATGCACACTATGCAAGCCATCATGTAGGCTATCAGACAAGCTCAACTGTTGGTTCCAGGATGCTCTCTTGGCATTAAATTATGCTAAAACCATCTTGGTTCACCATACTTAGAATATACATCCTGCTTCTGAAACAGGATTTGACAGATAAGCTGGTCTACCAGCATACAGATCTGTGATTATCAGTCAATCACCTTATACTATAAAAGTCCAGTTCCTTTTCATATAGTCAAGGTTCTTCTGACATAACTCTTGTGTGAATGTGTGGAGATTCCTCCCTTGTCTGGGGACATCCTCCCAGGATACTCCTGGAGGCTAAAGAAAGAGATCTCCCCGTAAGCCTTGGTCTGGGTGAGTTACATCAAATCTCTACTTAATAATTATTTTCCTTTTGCTGGCTTTATTATAATTCCTTCAACAATTGCTTCAGTATAGTGCCCTATCTTATCTTATACTATATTTCTATACTACTTATACTATATTTACTACTGGGTTTTTAGCTTTTTATATTGGGTAGTAAATAATTCTGATTAAGATAGTTGTCTGATCATTTGTAATAATAAATGATTCATTTTATATAAATATTCTCATTTTGCCAATCATTCAAACTTATGGGACAAAAGTGGTTCAATAACACCTCTGTAAGTCCTGAAATCCAAACCATTGACATAATCCAAGGCTAAGATTGGATTCAGCTGCACAGACTCCTCTCTGAGAAGGGGTTTAGAAAGCAAGGGAGTCCTTTCTGCACCTTGTGACTCAATGGCAGGGCTTCTTTAATAAATTTTGCCTAAGGCTTCCACTCTCACCCATGACAGAGTCCAGGAAAGTAGGTGAGTGAGTGCAGACTACCATGATCAAAAAATGCCTATTGCTTATGTTGTTGTCTGAGGACCATTCCCTGTTCACTTATAAAGGATTGTGAGTGAGCAAACTGAATGAATTGTCTAGCAAGACTATTGAGCTGGATGTCCTTTTAGCAAACCTGGGGCTCAACTGGAGCTTTCTGAAGCACTTGTGGATTGAAGTAGAGTTTTTCACTGTCATCTACTGAAGTCTCTTTTTCCAGGTCAGATTGCCAGCTGCAGACCATCCACATATTTACTAACAAAACCTATTATCTTGCATCCTGCTTTAGGGCTTGAATTTAGGTCTCTACTGACTGGGATATGAATGTGATGTGACTTAGAAGAGACAATTTAGTCAATGGAGGCAAAAATCCAGCTGTTGCCATCAGGTTTACCATACAATTCTCTCTCACTCTGGCACATGGCATGGCCTATGGCCTCAGTCTCATCAGGACTAACTTTATTTCCCTTCCTGTACCTACTACCTCTCATCATGGTGTTCCAAAAAATTACCTAAAGGGTAGAACAGAGGCTTAAGGCTAATTTTTCAAGCATGGTTTTAGTACAGGAAGGCCATTTAACATTCCTTATTTTATCGGGTATTTTGGATTTTAATGTCAGGATCTGACAGCAAGCTTTTCCCTCCTGCTTTCCAAAACTCAAAGATAATAAAACTTGCTGTGTTGGTGTCTATTTATTTTATTTGTCAACATTAGAAATTGTAATTCTATTTCTTATTTTAGACCTCTTTACAGCAAGTTTTCCCCATCATCCCTTCTCTTTCTTTGTCTCTTTACCCTCTCTCTTGGGGCTCAACCTTGTCAGTGTTCTAGTCCATTCACATTTCACATTGCTGGTCAAGGTAATGTGCTTAGGGTTATGAAATGTTGATGGATGGCCAGATGAAGCTGCAATGTCATAGACCTCCAAATATATTGTTAGAAATTTCTTAGGAACCCTCAATCCTTTAAATTGTTTTTTGAATGAAAGGTATTGGGAGACATGGTATCTTGTTTTCTTTAAGAACACCAGAAAGGGCAGAGAAAATGCTTGGCATTGATCAAAACCAGTCCCATGAATTCAGGCTCATCTAAGGGTGGATTGTTCAATGAGTTAAGGCCTGTGCTGCACAGGCAGTTATCTCTGTATATGAATTTGGTCACAGGACCTTTGGTTAGTCAATCTTGTCTATATATTGCAATTATCAGTTTCAACAATCAGGAATGATTTGCAACTTCTATGTATATTGAGAAGATTGGACCTCAAAACTCTTGTTGAGGATATTGCATTATGGAAAGAGAAGGATCAGATGATATGGTGTCTTTTTTTTTTTTTCCCCTAAAATTGTTGAAGTGTCATTCCCCTCTGAAGTTAGGAATAAGAATGATAGTAATAGGATTGTTAGGACCTTCCTTCCCTTCCCCCGCCAGAGTGTATACAGAGCTTTCCATACCATCTCAATGTCTGCTTTTCAAAAATGCCTTTAAAGCCAAACTCAGAAATCTTTCAGAGTGAAAGCAATTGACAAAGCTCTAAACTTCCTGTTTGTGTCTCTAGCTATTAGCTCCAGAATTTTGGAAGATTTTTTGATGATCAGGAGAGGAACACAGTTTATCCTTGTATTTAAACTGCTTATAGTAGATGAGAAAGTCTGTGTAGTAATCCCATATTCACTCAGCAATGTTTTCTCTGAAATGGTCCATTGACAGTAAAAATGATCATGTGCCATCTCAGTGTAATGGCAAATATGTTTTGAAGAGAGTACTGACATTTGGAAGATTTGTTCAGTCACTCGATGATCCTTGTTGGTCCTTTCCAATTTGGCGTATTCTGTGATTCCAGGGTTTTGCAATTGTGCATGCGTGACCAGCCAGTAAACTTTACAAGTTAAGAAAAAAAAATGTGAGCAAGTTTTTATGACTTGAAATGGTGCTAAATATATGGCTATATTGTCAGCCAGCGTAACCACAATGCACCTTGAATGATCTCAGTAAAACCACTCTCATTTGGTTTTGTTAAGGACACAATGACCTATGCAGTTCCAACTTGAAACAATTAGCTTTCTCATTCACTCAGCAGAACCTTGCCAAATTCAAATGGGAAAAACATTAATACTTTTAAGCTGCGAGGGTTTAAAGTGATGGATTTGCTCAGAGTTGGGAGGAAAAATTTAATCTGACTTCTTGTTTTGGATTAAGAAAAGTGCTTCCAGAGCCCTGAATCTGAGTGAAGGTTGGCCTCACATTCGTCCATAATAGCAGCACTTCTCTGGAATCTCTAGTTCTGCAGGGATTATGAGAACATGGAATTTGGAGAAAGAAAATTTGGCTAAGTTAGATAATTTATTCCCCTGAAAGAGCTGAATATTCCATAAACAGATGATAGACTAGTCCTTATGTGTAAATCCTACTGAATTTACACAGTGAAGATACCAAAACTGTAGTAGCAGCTATTAAAAAAGCCTATGAGTTGTGAACACATAAGAGGAAATCTTTTGTATAAATTCTTGCACTGTCCTATAATATGTTTCTGCTTGATTGTAAAGATTTTAGTCAAAACACGGTATCAGGAGATACCAGAACCTAGAAAACCTAGAACCTAGAAAACAATTATTATTCTGGTATGAGTTTGTTGAGTCTTTCCATAGGGGTGTTATTATTGTGGACTAACTTAATATCCAGCTTTGGCTTGTTAAATGCCTTAACAAAATGTGAGAGTACATCCTACATTTTGGCAGGAGCTCATGGGTTGAGGATGAATCTTTCTCAGTTATTATACAGGTGCAACTTTGTTTATGTGGTCGAGAGACCAACAGACAATTTGCAACACTGCTCACTGTGTCAGCTCTTGCAGCAGCCTCAGATCTTTTATAAATTTGCAGATATGCTTATGTATGTAACTCATATGGATCTTTCATTTTTACCTGTCATATCACTGAGGTGTACAACATATTCAAGCTCTGTCTTTCAGAAATAAAAAGAAAGGGGTAACTTTGAGTAATTTTCTTTTTTTCTTTTTTTTTTTTTCTTTTCCCCCTCCTTTCTTCTGGCTCCGCTTAATGGTACATTTTGTTAAGTTTTCCAGATGACGCCCTTCTGTCTTTTGGCAATTCTAACCATATGGAATTTGAAGACTGCTTTTATTTATAATGGATTCTCAGGTATTTGACAACCTGCTTGGGCCTAGAGCGTAGTTTCAGCCTTGCTCATCATGTTTGGAGATCTGTAATCCTGAGCAAGGTTGAGATAATTTTAGAAGAGGCAAACCTGCAGTTTCCATGGAGTGTATGATAAAGGTGTGGTCAAGAACAAGCAGAGGGAAGTTGTATTCTTTCCACTTTGATGTATCTGTTGTGGTATTTGCCTGTTTCTTCTTTTATACCAGAGGTGTGAGTTTATTTGTCTTTCTTATTTATTACTGCACCACTGATCTTGAACCAGATGTTCCAAGTCCTGTGCATGTTGAGACCAGAAAGTTTACTGGATGTGTGCAGACCATCTGCACCTTACATGTGTAATAGATCCTATCCTTCCAGAAACTGTTAGATTTACTGAGCTTGTGCAATGTGGCTTACTCACCTAGGAAATGATGAGAGGAATTGCCTAGATCTAGTTCTTTTCAGGGTTTAGAAAGAAGAAATGTTTTCCACTGTAGGATAACAGACCTTCAAGAAGGAGGCATGCTTCTCCATTTGGTAAACTGATTCTGTGAGGTTTGGACAGAAGAAAAATTCAGTGACTGTGAGAAACCTTAGTATCTGAGAGAGAAATCTGTTCAACAGTTAATATGGCTTCAGGCTCTATAATCCCCTGAGGCAGCAAAGCAACCTCTCTGCCTTAGAAACTCCTTCAAGGTGTCAGCCTTGTCAGTGTGGCACTTGTGAACCACTGCATCGGGAAGCCACAGAGCATGTAAAGGGTCCCAGATGATCAGTCTGGTAGACGACCTTGGAACTGATGCAGCTATCAACAGCAATGGGAAATGAGCAACATACCATGAATTTCTTGTACCCAAATTAATGGCCAGGAGGTAACTGGTGGTGCAGGAAATAAAAAGGAAGGACAAAAGCATCTCAAGTGGAGTAATGAAGCAATGAAGAATTTGACTGCAAAGAAAACTTTGAATGAGTGGGAGATAACAGTAGAAGATGTGAATGATCCCATTATCTGCTTACAAAAGGAAAGACAATTAAAAGATAATAGCTCTGTCTTATAATACATTGGACTGAAGTTCTGACAGGTTTCTTTGGTTTCCAGTTCTTAGGCAGTCAGAATTAACCGTAAAAGTGTTCAGGAGTGTTTTACTCTGAAATAATGAAATGTAGGGATTTCTTTTTTATTTTTTTACTATTTTTTAAATTTTTTAAGAAAAATGTATTAAAAAAGAAGGTGAAATCCATAACAGTCAAAGTCTCTGTAACTGAACAGAAAATTTTGAAATTTAATGAAGCAAGACCTAATTACAAAGGAGGTGGTGACTGTGATCTGGAACAAATAATTGGAACATCATCAAATAACTCGACAAACGAGTCAGAGTTTGTCAGACTAACCAGGTGCCCAGTTCAGAACGAAGGGGAGGACATAACTGAGAATCCAAAGCAGTGCAAAGAAAGATGCTTGATGAAATTAGAATCTGAGTCCTACAAGAAGAGCATCTGGGCCTGCTGATGGCATAAAAAGTAATGCAAGCCATAAACTGGAAGAAGGTATGCACCAGATTACATCATTGAAATAGTTTGTAAGAAGCAGCTTACAGGAGATCAGTGACAGCACCATTTGCTCTGGGGGATTCTTCATAAGACCAATTCATCAGAAGATGAATGGACTATCATCCTGAAAGCAAGTAAGACATTTATTCATTTTAAATTGGATACTGGTGCACATAATGGTGTGTTGATTGAAATAATGTTATCCTCCTGAGAAGAAGCAGATAATGGAGAGTCAGGGGAGGTTTACAGGGGTAAACTAATAGCAACTAAAGTTAACATGAGGGTAAATAAAGTGGACAGATACAATCTGTATTAACTTTATGAAGAAGAACATTCATTATGGAATAAATAATGTGTGAGCCTTTGTTCTCATCAGGATGATGTGCTTGTGAGAGAGGGCATGACAGTATACCTGAGGAAGCACCAGAGGACACCAGCTAGAGAACTAGCTGTCTCTGAACAGAGCACTCATCAGAGGAGACAGTTAGCGTCCCTTCAGTCCCTCTTCCTATTCAAATTCCATTCTTCTGAAAAAAGAGGGAAAAAAAAAAGGATCTGTGTGAGTTTATTACCCCAAGAATCACAAAACACATAGGAGAATTAACTGTGAATACATTTTTGTTCATCTCTAGTGAAGAAACTAGGGACAGAATGTTCTCTGTCTGGACAGACCAGAAAGCAAGACATGAAAAAGACATGAAAAAAAAAGTCACAGTAGTTGTTACGGGATAATTTTCAGAGATATTGTCTAATACCAGATTTTTTAATATGCTGAATGTAACTGCAGGGAAAACACAGCACATGTTTTGTGTGTCTTCCATGTCTTATTGAGAAAACCCTGTTGCTTCAGTCTTCCATTCAGGTTGTGCATAGCACTCCATTTGTATAACAAAACAAAACTAAAAGGTTTTGATAATACATAAAAAATTGGGGCACCATAGATGGCATGTTAATATGTGAAAAAAATCTAAAAGAAAGTGAAATGTCAGAAGAGAATAACAAGAATCATTGAGCATCCTGGAACAGAACCAGAGCTGGTAGGTTAGTGTGATGCCAGCAAAATGTAAATTTTCTGTAGCATAAATAACACACCTGAGAAAGAAGGTTATTTGGCAAGACATATAGGTAACAGTGAAACCACTGTGGTTGACAAAGAGATAGCAGATTTTGGGGAATGATGAATTAAATTAGGACAATTGTACCTTATACTGGTGCCTGAATAAATGAGAATGCTCCTACACAATGACATTGCCTGACTTTAATAAAAAGTCTCAGAAGTAAAAAGGAAATAATTTTAGAGGATGGCATGCACAAAACTATATTGTCCACAGGTGTTTCAAAGCAGGATTTCAGGATTTCAGTCCAGTCTTCTTGCAGGAAAGTGGTCACAGCTAGAGACTATGGTTTATGAATAGTAGATGCTAACAGGAAATGAGAGTTAATAAGCTCAGATAGAAAAGGAGGCTTTGGCATGGTTGTAAAAGACTTCATGTCTTAGTTGTGGGAGGCCTTAGCTATTACTATTTTATTAGCTGAAATCAACTGCAGACCACTTATTGGTGTTACTGAAAATGGCCTTGTGAACACTCCCGAGAATTCACAGCTTACTTGCTTACCTTTTTTATTTTTCCAACTACAAATGGGTGATTTGTAAATTGAACCTGAACCTGGAAGAGATTTGGAGATGGAGACTCACTCTTTAAAGTGTTTGACATAAGTCGGGAAGCTCAACATTAGCCTGATATCCTAACAAAAATAAACTTTGTATTCTGAGGTGAGCTAAGGACTATGGGTTTCAGAATGACTACTTAGGGTGAGGATCTACAAAAAGTAATTAAGATTAAAATGATGGTGACAAAACCAGCATAATCCTCATCACTCTTATCAGTGTAAGGAAAACTACTACCACTGCATGAAATCCTGTTTCAGAAAATCAGGATTCTTAAGTTTTTATTAAAATTATGTGAACAGCAGTCACAGAGACTGATAGACGTTCTTTGAGGGGAAAAAAATCCTGGTAGAAAGAGGAGAGTTAAGACTGACCTTAAATGAAGAAGCTCTTAAATTCTGCTGCTTATGCCAGAAATAAAGATCAAGGTGTAGGAAAGTGTTGTATGATGGAACAGAGGGAAAAATGCTGGAACAAAGTACACAGAATATTTACAGAGATTAAGGGGAAAAAAGTCCAAAACAGAACACTATGCACTATGTACTTTCTATTATTCTGACTTCTCTGAGATAATTGTGTTGGGATACACAGGTAAGGAGTTGATGATGAATGTCAAAGATTTTTCTTTCCTCATATATCTTATTTGTCAGCAACGGGACAGAATTAGTTGTGGGAGAATGTATGCCATTTGCAGTGTTGTGTTGGTTGGCTTAATTGTCTGAATTAGGTCTGCATGGCAAGGTTTAGGTAGCAGGGAGACTACAGGGGTGGTTTCTGTGAGAACTTGCTGGAAGTTTCCCCTGTGTCTTATGGGACCAATGCCAGTCAGCTCCAAGATGGACATGCCACAGCTAGCCAAGGCCGAGCCCATCAGTGGTAGTGGTAGCACCTCTGGGATAATAGATTCAGCAAGAGGGAAAAAATGTACAAGGGTAAATGCAGCCAGAGGAGGAGTGGGAATGTAGAAGAGCAACAGCTCTGTAGACACCGGGATCAGTGAAGGAGAAGGAGGAGGTGCTCCAGGTACCTGGGCACCTGCAGCCTATGGTAAAGACCATGGTGATGCAGGCTGTCCTCCTGCAGCCCATGGAGGTCCACAGTAGAACAGATATCCACCTGCAGACCATGAAGAGTCCCACTCTGGAGGATTGCCTGAAGGAGGCTGTGACCCCATGGTGATCCCATGCTGGAGCATGGTCTCAGTCAGAACTATGGCCTCATGGTGAGAGGAGCCCATGCTGGGGCAGGTTTGCTGGCAGGACTTGTGACCTCATGGTCAGTCTGTTCCTGAAAGACTGCACCCCATGGGAGGAATCTACACTGAAGCAGTTCATGAAGAACTGAAGCCTCTAGGAAGGACCCATATTGGAAAAGTTCATGGCTTACTGTCTCCTGTGGGAGGGACTCCCCACTGGAGCAGGGGAAGAGTGTGGGGAGTCCTCCCGTTGAGGAGGAATGTATTATGTACTTGCTGCAGCCCCATTTCTCATCTGTCTGTGCTGCTGCAGGGGAGGAGGCAGAGAAAATTGTGACTGAAGTTGAGCCCAGGAAGAAGGTGTGGTTTAGGGGAAGGTGTTTTAAGATTAAGTTTTTATTTTCTCATTATCCTAGTCTGATTTCATTAATAATAAATTAAATTAATTTCCCCAAGTTGAGCCGGATTCGCCTGTGATGGTACTTGGTGAATGATCTCTCCCTGTCCTAATCTTGACCCATAGGCCTTTCAATATATTTTCTCTCCCCTGTGCAGTGGAGGAGGGGAGTGATAGAGCAACTTTGGTGGGCATCTGGCATCCAGCCAGCATCAACCAAACATACCAGCTATGTGCTAGTCCCAGTAGAGCTTCTGATGAGTGTAAAACAGTGTATGAGACAAGAAACAAATGTAGTATGTTTAGACAATACGTCTCCAGGTTAACTAGCCAGGAGAAGCAACTGTCCTGTCTTCTGATTGGAACAGGTCTAATCTTCCACAGGAAGTGAGACACCACTTCAGACACTGTTGGACAGTTTAGTTATTATTGTCACTTCATGTGTTTGCATTAATAACGGTTTTAATTATAGCTGTCGTTACATTCTGCCTTGGAATGGAACGTGTGGTATTTGGGGCTGTGCCTTCAAAGGCTGAGCAGCTTGGCAGGGCACTGTGAGGCTCTTGTTGCAGCACACAGACAGCTGGATGCAGAGGATTATTCCCAGCACCTCCAGTGCTGAGCAGCACTGAAGGCCACAGAGAGAAGAGAAACTGAGGGTCAGAAGACAGCCTAGAAGCAACTTGGCCTCCACCTATGATTGATTGGCTAAGACCCTTTGGGAGATAGGCCATTTGCTTCTGCTGGCAGAGGAGATGCTAACCCACCCAGAAAGAGGGATTCTGAGAAATATCTGAAAGGGGAACCTCAAGGAATGTCCTCCTCCCACTGGCAGTCATTCCTGTGGGAAACACTGCCTGCCTCCTAAGGAGGTGGTAAGTCCCAGTGACTCACCAGGTACCTCAATCTTTCTGGCCAGATCCTTCTGCACATTTTCAGGGCTGTGAAAGATCTTTAGGATTTGGTGCATGGACAGTAGAAATTGTAGGACTTGCTTTAATATGAATAGCCTGACAGGTACTGCAGGTGAGACATTTTTCTGGTATGTACAACTTAACTCTGGCAGGTTGAGATGGTGTGACTTGGTTCCAAGCCTAATAAAGCAACAGTACGTGTGTTTACTATGAATGGGCTCATTCATTTCAATGTCAATGCATGTATACACGTGTTTGTGTGTGTGTGTGCATGTAGAGAGAAAAGAATCCCTCTTTTTCCTTCTCCTCATGGTTTATATCATACAGCATGCCGACATATCCAGTCTAACAACTTCTTCATAAGGAATCTGAAATAAGGAGTCCAAGGAAAGTTTAACAGCTTTGTAGCTTGTAATTCTCTTTTGGCCACATTTTGTTTGTCAGGGAGAGCACAAGAATGAGGCCACACATAATTTAACACCTTTCCCTATTTAGAGTTTGTTAGTTTAACTTTTTCTAAGATTGTTTTTCTTAAAAATGTTTGTCTGAATTTAGTGGTTGTGAAGAAAAGTGACAGCCCCAAAGACTGTAGTTTTCCTTACAGAATGGGCACAGGATGAGCTCCAGCAGAGTTGTATTACCACCCTGATTTGACCTTGAATGACCCATTGCAGGGCCCGGTAGAGCTGGTCTTCATATCTTTCCAGTTCTTGGCATTTTTCTGAAGACTGACAGATGGGCTGTGCCAAATGTAGCAGTGCTTCTGGGAGACTGATCTCTGTCCAGATCAGAGCCTGACTTCTTTCACATAGGCACAGTGTTAGAATAACCTTTCCAGTACTAAGGAGGCTGCTGAGCAGAGCTACTGAGACAGAGATGTCAGGGTGAGTATTTCAACACCTGCAGACATGGAAGTGCTATCTTTCCCAAGGGCTCTATTACTATGGCTGCCCTTAGGCTCTAATACTTGCTGGGCCTTGCACAAACTCAAAGCAAGACAGGAGAAAATGTGGGAGAAGAAATGCTTAGAGCAACAACTCTTCCTAGCACCAGATCTCTTTAATAAAGGAACACAGACATGGGGACATAAAATAGCTTTCTCTACCATGGTTAAATGTACAAAAAGACTTGGCTATTCCAGTGTCCTGGTTAGCAGCGGGCATTGATCCTGTGGTGTATTGAAGGTGAATGAGGAGAATCAGAGCTTAACTCCAGCATCTGGGTAATGGCTCAGGCATTATATGTTGCTCCACCAAATTTTAATATGTTCTGGGGTTTTTGGAAAACAAGGTACTATTCCTGAATTTTCTTTAATACAGTCTTATTAAAGGTCATCCCATCACTTTTCTTAACAAGGATTCTTCAGTCTAAGCACAACGTTTTCAAGTCTTTTGCTGGCATCACCATGAGAGCTGGTGTACTGACCATTGCAAACAGTTTTGCTTTCACTCCACCTGCGGCTCAAGGTGGACAAGCTCTAATCCAGAAGCCAGTTGCTCTCATGGGATGGTGCTGTCCTTCAGCTTATGGAAGAAGCCCTGCTAAATGCATAGTGCCATGGCAAGAAAGCCAATAGGACTCCGTCTGAAGACAATAGGACTCCGTCTGAATTGCGTTAGCATTCTTGGAATGGCATATGCTATATTCTTCCTGTGCAAGTAAGGAAGTGTGGAGCTGTATGGTAAGATTACACAGGTCATTGGATGGTCCACACTAGGGCCTGCATTCCAGTTGCATTGGAGCAAAATACTGCAGGAAAGCATAGCCTTTATTTCTGTACATCTCTGAATTATAAATGTTAGTATTGAGAGCACATTTAGTATGGCCAAACTTCGTGAACAAAGATTTGGGAAGGGCTCTCCCTACATGGGTGTGCCCTTCCAGCCTGCACAGTGGATTTTTTAGGTGAGGCACAGCGTGCGCAGAACTGGCCCCACCGTTTAAGTCCTAAGGTCCATCTGCCATGGCAGCGCGAGCCTGGACAGTGCCAGTGAAATCCTCGGGACTGTCTACAGCACCCGGTACTAACCAGGGCTGACGCTGCTGGGCATCAGAATCTGATGGGATGGGATGGCAGGGAGGTATTTAGCAGCCCGGTACGGTCTCCACTGAGACTCGAACTCATGACCTTGTGATCCAGAGTCCGGAGTGCTCACCATTACACCACGGGACTGCCCCAAAACAACCTCAGGACTGAAACGGTGGGGTCAGTTCTGCGCACGCTCTGCCTCACCTAAAAAATCCACTGTGCGGGCTCGAAGGGCACACCCACGTGGGGAGATCCCTTCTCAAATCTTCGTTCATGAGGTTTGGCCATCCATCCATCCATCCATCCATCCATCCATCCATCCATCCATCCATCCATCGGAACCCTGATTTTGATGCAACACTAAGTTCTTCCCAGTAAGGTGTGACCAAAATCTGAATCTGGATTTTGATTTAATTGCCTGGAAGGATGAGTCCCAGCATGTTTTCTTCTGGGGTTCTCTTTTGGGCTGTGATTAGAAGAGAGATATTTAGCATATGTTTATCAACACCCTGAAAAATTCTGGCTATTTAGATACAGAAGGTATGTTAGGCCCATCTTTGTAGAAAACGGCTCTCTCATATTTAGTGTTTTTCACATAGTATCAATGTTAGCCATGACTTGTGAAGAAATTACTGTTATTATTCATGAACTGTGGTGTCTCAGAGGAATCATACATGCACAGCAGAGGGAAAAGAATACTGTTGATTTTTAGTACTGAGTCACTGCTACTGATTCTTCCTTCCTTCCTTCCTTCCTGACTGCCTGCCTGCCTTCCCTTCAAAAAAGGTGTTTTTCTGAAGCCTAAATGTCAGGTGAGTTGATTTCCTCTCTGTACCAAAGTGTCTTCAGAAAGTTTTAGTCCAATGGGCCACAGTGATGTCAGCCAGCACTTGTTTTAAATGATATCTGTAAAATATTTATGGTTAGATTTCTGCATCTCAGGTCACAGGAGAGTGTGACTATTAATAAGTTCCAGCTACTTTATGGGGTTTCACCAGCCATTTGTGGATCTTTAATTTACTTTTTTAAGGAAACCTTTTAATTGGCTTTTTCTTTTTCCAGTGGATGTATATTAAACCTTTAAATCTTTTTATTTGTTTTAAAGTTCACATTAAATGCTCTCTTTGTCTCCAAGCTGAGGGAGACTTTAATTACATTAGTTAAAAAAAAAAAGAAAAAAAGATAGTTCTGATTTTGCTCTCAGTTCTCTATGACTATGCCATCTCTTCTAGTCATACTTTTTGTATTTATTTTCTCAGCAAGAGGTCTGTTTTAATACTTCAGGTGATGATCTAAAAGTGTGTGAGCTATGTTTTACCATAGAAAAGCCACATAATATGGATAAATGGCTCTCCTGGACTGGCTGAGCTGTGCTGTGCCCGTGGTTGAGGAGAGCAGCTCTAGTCAAGGCTCTCACTCTTCCATTTCAGGTCCCTGCTGGAGCCTCAGCAGCCTCAGCGATTGTGGTGGTAAAACAGCAGTGTTCAGGCAGTACCTGAATTCAAGGATGTCCAGCTGTGGCTCCTTGCAGTCTCAGCCTGCTCCTGTTGCTGGAGTCAGTCCCAGCAGCTTGATGCCACCTAAGAACAGCCTTCCACCCTCCTCTGAGCTGCTTTGCTCAGCGCCATGTAGCTGCCAGAGCCAGGGCTCAGAGCTGGCCTGTCTGTTCTACTTCCATGAGTGTTATTTCAGAACAGGAAAATGCTGAATAAGAAAAACAAATATAATGGTACTGTTTTCCTCTCCAAATGTAGGGGTCTAAAATTTTGGCATGAAAATCTTTGTTTGGAAATTTGGGCCTAGATCATGCAGTGAGCAAACACAGTGACTTACTGTAATATCTGTGTTTGAATTTTAATGAGAGTAGGCAAAGGGATTTCTTAATTTAAAATTGCAGTATTCAGAAAATGAGAGTACCCTCAAAGATGCATACCGTAAAGAAACTGCAAGACCAGTGCTTTGCCAAGTGATTATTAGCAGCAACGAAAATATGTAAAATCTTTCTTGCAGATTTGGTGTTTTCCATGCTTTTATTTATCCTACATGCACACACAACCTCCTGAATATATGTATATATATCTACATCAGACTCATGTGGATGAGTACTTACAGTATATATATATACACACACATATATATATATATTCTGTAGATGTAGTTCATCATTCTGGGAAAAGAAGACCAACACAGAAGAAAATAATATTTTAGTCAGTACTTATTCAGGATTTTATATGAAATCTGGGGCATTGCCATGACAATTCCAAAAATGGTTAGTTAATAAGTTTTGTATTTTTGTAAACACTTACTTGTTTACTGCAGCAGCACTGAAAACTTATTGAGTGCTTGTTCAGGCCAAATATACTTGGAAAACTCAGAACAATTCTCCTTCTTCTGTATAAATTTTGTTTTTCTCAACTTAATCTAAATTGATACAAATAAATATGTTCTAATTACCATTAAGCTCTGCATGTCTACAAAGTTTGGCATGAAACAGGAAATGCACCTGGAACTTCATAGCTCTTATATAAAATTAATAATAAATGTTTTCTTGCCAACATCAATATGTTTATATTATGGTCTTGGGACTCTCTTTGACGCTTAAATTATTTAAGATATTAATTTTTTATCTCCACTCAAGCCCAGTACATAAAGTTGCTGAGTTTGGTATCGAAGGTGGTGTTTCAAATCAAATTGAATTGCATTTTAATTAAAATACTGTTAGGACACATCTCACAGTCTTTACTCAGACAAAATCTATTGGAGTAGTGTAAACTTGCTTTTCCTCTGCTTTCTGCTTTGCTGGGTGCTGGCATGGCTGAAGGTAGGAAGGTTGCACATGCAAATGTTGCTTCACTTCCTGCTCTGTGTTTTTATTTGACACTTTTAGGTTGTGCCACTTAAGACTGTCCCACAGAAGAAAAGATGAGGGCTGAGTCACAGAACCAGATCCTCAGCATCTCTCTTATCATATTGTGAAACATGCATGATTGCGATTGTGAAGATTCCCAGTCTGCAAACAGGCATGTGCCTCTGTCTCCTGAAGGATGGATTTCTATCACATATGGTCTGTGAATGGGAGGAAAGCCATGCCTGGATAAGTACCTTAACAGTGAGATTTTGGGGTGGACCAAGGATATAAGGGAGACTTGGCCTGGATTTGCTGATAAAGTCCTCCCGCTCTTAACTGAAGCAAAGGTCTTAAGCATACAGGATCTACTTCAGGTTTTGGTTTCTCAAGCTCTCCTTTGCCGGGCTCACTTTTATCCCCTGCTGTCTCTAGTTTTATGCTCCTCCTTGGTACTCTCAGGTTGGATGAATTTCATATTTGGAAAACCCCAACAGACAAACAGATGATTGTAAGTTACTAATGGGTTTCCTGATTCTTCTTGTTCTAGGAAACAGGCAGACCTTACACCCTTTTTAGGGGAGAGGATTTATCGAAAAAGTGAAAGCAGTGATTTGTCACTACCTGAAGAAAAGATTCAAAAGCCCAGACTTTCTCATGGAGATCCTAGCTGGCATCTGGCAAGTTCCCAATGAGACAGTTGTTCTGGAAAATACTGAGATCAGACCGTAGCCTTTTTCCCAAGAGGGCCTCAGTCATAAGATCCTCACAAATAAGAGCTGGGAGCTCTGAAAAAATGCTTTTATGATACTTTTGAGTCACATTGACTTAAAGCACTTGAGATACCTGAGTTTGAGTAATGCTGGTTGAGTAATGCTGGTTCTTATACACATACATGCTTCTCTTATTCTGCTGGTGAATGTGGTGTAGGAGGAGACCTGAGTAGTTGCAAGAGGCCCAGTTGATCTGACCAGCACCTTCCCACCATGTCTTTGAGGTAATAAACATGTTAACCATGCAATTGCCTGAGCTGTTACAGTTTAAGAATTGTGATTAATCATCAGTAGGGCAGTCCCGTGGTGTAAAGGAGAGCACTCTGGACTCCGAATCCCAAGGTCCTGAGTTCAAGCCTCAGTGGGGACTGTCCTCCGGCAGTGAAATGCCTCCCTACCATCCGATTCTGTCAGATCTTGGATGCTCAGCAGGGTCAGCCCTGGTTAGTACTGGATGCTGTAGACAGTCCTGAGGACTTCACTGTCACTGTCCAAGCTCACTCGGCCATGGCAAATAGACCTTAGGACTTAAATGGTGGGGCCAGTTCTGTGCACGCTGTGCCTCACCTAAAAAATCCACTGCACAGGCTGGAAGGGCACACCCACGTAGGGAGAGACCTTTCCAAATCTTCGTTCATGAAGTCCGGCCATACGATCATCAGTAATTGACCACTGACAAATTAATAGCGCAAGGGTCTCTAGAATCATCCCACAGCCCTTTCATTATCTTCTTAAGACTGTATTCTTCTACACTGCATCATTATTCTAAGTTTATAGATATTTAATTCTACAAAGAGTAGCAACTTGTTACTATATCTAAATAAAAGATATGGTTACCCATCTTCAAGTGGGTTTACCTAGGCTGAACACCAGATGCCCACCAAGACACTCTATGATTCTCCTCTTTAACTGTGCAGGGAAGAAAACATAACAAAAGTCTAGTGGGTCAAGATGAGCACAAGGAGAGATCACACCACCAGTTGACATCATGGACAAAAGAGACTTGACTCAGGGAAATTAGTTTATTACCAATTGAATTAGAAGAGGAAAATTAGAAATAAAAGAAAATCTTAAAACACCTTCTTCTCAGCTCTCCCTTCATCTTGGACTAAACTTTGCTCTTTGATTTCTTAACCTTCTCCCTTCAAGCACTACAGGTAGACATGTAATGGGAGCTGCAGTCAGTTCATCGTGTATTGTCTCTGCCTCTCCTTTCTCCTCAGAAGGAGAACTCCTCACACCATTTCCCTGCTCCAGTGTGGGCCCCTCCCATAGGAGAGAATCCTCCACAAACTTCTCCAATGCGCGACCTTCCCATGGACTGCAGTTCTTGACAAACTGCTCAAGTGTGGGTCCCTTCTAAGGGTTGCAGGTGGATCTCTGGTCCACCATGGACCTCCATGGCCTGCAGGGGACAACCTGCATCACCAAAGTCTTCACCCTAGGCTGCATGGGAATCTCTGCCCTGGTACCTGAAGCAGTTCCTGCCCCTTCTGCTTCACTGATCCTGGTGTCTGCATAGATGTTGCTTTCCCATATTCTCTCTCCTCTCTCTGGCTGCAGTTGCCCTTGTGCAGTTTCCCCGCCTTGTTAAATCTGTTATCCCAGATGGGTCACCACTGTCACTGATGGGCTCAGCCTTGGACAGCTGTGGCATGTCCACCTTGGAGCCAGCTGGTATTGCTTCTGTCAGACATAGGAGAAGCTTTCTAGAAGCTTCTCACAAAGTCACCCCAACACCCCCCCCACCAAAACCTCACCACATAATCTCAATAGATTACCTCAAACAAATATGAAAATCTAACAGAGATTAAGCAGAGATTTAGCAAACAAAAGGACAAATTGACCAATAGCCACCACATCAGATAATTGCTGAACCAGCTAAGCAAGCTAAAACAATGGTTCTGGCAAGTGAAGACAAGTTCAGATGAAGCCAAGGTTGCCCAGGGAATTCATGAAGTCACCATCTCTGGAGGTGTTCAAGAAATTACTGGATCTGGCACTTAGTGCCATGGTTTACTTGACAAGGTAGTACTTGGTTAAAGGTTAGACTCGATGATCCTGAAGGTCTTTTCCAACCTATATGATTCTATGATCATTGTGCCTATTTTCTTCTTTTCTACCTTGTACATTTACTGACAAGTTATCTTGATAGGAGATACATTTCCTATGTCTTACATCCCCTGATTTCTTACGCTTTCCTCCTCCAGCAAGATCTTTCTCTTATGAAATCTCTTTTGTAGCTATGTTTCCAGATGGAAGCAACTGCTTGCTAAAGGTTCTGGGATGAATATTAATCCATGAAAAACAAAAAGAACTTCAAATACAGCCCAAGCTCTGCCTTCCTAAGCCATTCCCCACAAATGTGTGTCTAACTCATTTTACAGACTTTCATTTATGACATTTTCTCAAAATTTCTGCTGCTTTAACATAAGAACAGGTTATATTGTCTAGCTAAAACTTCTTACTGTAATTGATGCCTGTTGCATTCAGCCTATTTATCATGGATGTGGAGAACAGCACATCCTCTTTCCCCTTGTTGTACTCTTTTCCAAGAAAGATTCTTCCAGCATGGCTCTTCTTATAGACAGTATGCAGGAATTAAGGGACTAAACTGAAACTCCTGTAACAACTTAAGTAGTTGCTACTTATGGGAGCATGCTGACCATCTCCTGTAGGTGAATAATCTTCATGAATTCTGTATATCCAAGTGTACGTCTGCAGCCTGATGGCAAGAGGCAAAGTGTACTGGAATCAGCAGCAGGCTTAAGCCTTTACTGACTTAAGAGGCCTGAAAAAATATAGAACCCATGCCAGTTTTGACCTCTAACAGATGGTAGCAAAATGACTGCTACAGAAAACACTGTGACATTAGAATCACATCTGGCTTGGTGGTGTTGGAAGGGACTGTACAAAATCATATATAAACCCCCAAATGTCTGTGAATGGTTATGACTTGAAAGTTAGTGCAGGCTCTGAGACTTCCCAGGCTGATAGATATCTGTCTGTCTATACTGGAGGAAGAGTGGTTCTCTCCCAGTCTCATCCTCTTTCTGATTACCTGCCAAGACACCTCCCCTCCTCAGATCAGTTATTTCAAATATGTGCTGCTGCATGAAAACCATATCAGGAAAGGGCTTTTTCAAATCGCATTTCAGCCCCTCCTCTCCTATGGCTGAAACAACATGTTTTTTTCTTTCACGGTATACCTGACTCATGATTTCTGACTTGTGTCAGGTTCCTTCTCATATGAGTAGCAAAGTATGAGCTTATCCTTCTTTTTCTTACTATAGCATAGGTGCAAAAATATTTGTTAATCCTCTGCAATTAAGGCCTAGAGCAGGACTTGAGTTGCTTCTCAGTGAAATAATAATCACAAATATTTCTTGTATTACATTATGCAGTGTGAGGGCTCTTGCTAATTCCTTGTCTCTGTGGAATGGGCATGTGTTTTGGCACTATAACTTAAAAGTTCAAGACTAACATTTTACTGATTCTTGTTGTCCTGCATCTTATAAGCTGAGTATTTAAGAGTAGCATGTTTATTTATATATCTTGCTGCTAATCCAAACTGTCTGCTAAACTAATCCCTTGTTAAAATGAAATCAAGTCAGCTATTTTAGATTACAAAGTTTAAACAATAGCTCAGCCAGACACTTCACACATCTGTTTTACTTTTCCTGAATAGGTATGCAGCTTTTTTTACATTCTTTCTCAGCAAAAGTGCCACCAACTAGCTGTACTTTTGTTTTTCTCTTGTAACCTAAGTCTTGTTTTCTCAGTTCTTTTGCTGATTATTTTTAAAATGCTGGGTTTTTTACATGTTTGTTTTCTTTCTCAGTAATACATTTTAAAATGGATAAAAATTTCATGCTTATTACTTGTTAATATGTTATCATACTCTATTACCCAAATTCAGACCAGAGGTAATTCCAATGTGGGAAATGCCAAAATAATACATTCTTGGAGATGAGATCTTAGACAGATATGGAAACCCAAAGTAGGCTTTGATTTACTTACAGTCTGCAGGAAATGAAGCATTATCGTCAATGTGGTATATAGAGATCTTAACTGAAGATAACTTTATTTCCAGCTTTACCTGCTGCTTTGATTTAAAGTATTTTTCACTTCATCTAATTTTTCATAAGCTTTCACATGTTTAAGGTTTGGCTTTTCTTAAGGGATTGTATAAGTTTTCATTTTGTGCAGAATCCCCTCTCTTATTTAGTGCATTTGCCAAGCACTTTAATATTACATCAGGTGAGGGTTGCTCCAGCCTCCTGCAGCCAAAAATGTGGAACAATGGGGTTTACCTCACCACTTTTTAATAAACTGTTTTTTGGACTGATGTTCTTAAAGGATGTTGCTGCTTCAGCCAAGGTAGCCTTCAGGCCCACTCTAATTTGATCTAATTTTCTTTACCCAGTTATTTCATCATCCATTTTTAAAAAGTGGAGAAGAAGAAGAGGCAGGTTGACCCCATCTCAGTTGTATATTTAACCGTACATCAACCACTTGAAAATTATCAGCTGAGGAACTTTTAGGGCTCACCTGCACCAGAAATGTGAGTGACAGCGCATCACAAAAAGGTGTGAAAAGTTGTTACTTCCTTTCTACTACAAAGAAAATAAGGCACAGAGAAATTGCAAAAGGTAAATTCAGATTGCTCTGAAACACAGGGATGTAACAGTCTGTAACACTCTGTGATCGGGTCATGGAGTGAAGCTTGTTCAGCTTGTCTTCCTGAGTTTGTGGGAGCCACATCTATGTACCAAGCACAACTGTCCATCCTTGAGAGTAAAAGCCTCATGCCACTGAGCACTGTTCCTCTGTGGGCGTTCATGGGTACACATTCCCATCAGATTTCAAGCATATCTTTTAGCTCCCGTGCCCAGACTCCAATGCTGCCTTGAATGGTGACATGTGATCTTTCATGTTATTAATAACATATGCACACAGGCTTTAAATTCTGCAGGATCTTAACAAGAACATGCAGTTGCAGCCTTGGATCTAGCAATAACTTGGCAGTACTCGCACAAGTTCCTACATGAGATGAGAAAACGCTGCTTACTTTCTCAAATGTGGGCCAGAAAAGCAGGGTCAGCACTCAGCCAGTGCATGGGTCTGCATGTTCTCCCTATCAAAGCTCTTCATCTGCTGTGGTAGCTCCTTGTCAGCTACCCTGCAACTGCCTCCAATGTGAAGTCAGACTTGTTGGCGCCAATGTAGCTAATACACTAGGGGTGGTAAAACAGGAGGTTGCATCAAGCTCATTATTCTTCTCTTTCATGAAGTCCAAACCCTATTGAAATCATTAGAGAGTGACCTTGTTACATCAGTGATCTTTCTTTAAACCAGGACAACAAGACAGCATATTTCTTCATAACTTCTGTCATTTGGTGGAAGCAGGAGGCTCTGAGTAAAGTCACGGAGAGGGACAAACACCTCCACAAGGAGGCTTAGTAAGTCACTACTGATAGGTTTGATGTTTTAATGCTTCATGTGCAAGTAGCCAGCCATCCCTTCTGGCTGCTGTCTCTCAGGGCCTGGCTGGAGTGACTGCTCACCACGGCAGACAAGACTGCCAGACATGTTGCTAGATTTTTCTGCCTCCTGGATTTCAGTTGCCTTGGATGGAGGAGTGACTCAGAAAATCAGTGGTGGCACAGTAATAAATGACACTCCTTCTCTCCAGACCTGTACACACTCCCATGTTGTGGTTCCTGCAGGCAGAAGGGCTAATTAGTGCCATGCAGGGCTGCCACCAAGGTCACAGACTGAGCCAATGCCCCCGTAGATGCAGATGGGATCACCTCTTAGTGTGTTAAAGATGATCTTGACACTGAGGACACATGTGGAAGTCAGCAGGAGTTTGCCTGTGCAATTTTTATAAATTTGCCAGTGGACATGGAGCCTCTGTAGCCCAGAACAAACTTTGCCATCACAGCTTCACTGAAACTCCAGCTGTTTTAGGCCACATGTCTACCAGCACCTTGTGTTCTTGCACCGGTCCTCAAAAACCTGCTTAGATCTGTTCCCAAAGAATGGGAATCACTGCCTCAGCCTTCTTTCCTGTGGACAGCTACATCAGAGCTGCTCAATGCTGTCTCTGTAGGTGATGGAAGCAAATAAGCACTTATAGGATGTAGTTCATATGGCTTCTGTTTTTGGAAGAAATTAATTTGGTCTCATAAATGCCCATTTTCTTTACATCAGCTTTAACAGGAATTTAGGGTAGCTTGCTCTGACACAGATATCTTACTTCACAAAATAATCGATGCTATTTCAACACCTTGAAAAACATCACACAACTCCTGTGTAATGATGTTTCTTGCAAAGGATTATAAAAGCACATGGCAAGTTAAAGCCATGTAGTGTTTTGTACACCTGGCTCACTTTCTGGTTGGGCTATTATCTGTTTTCATCCCTGTACTGTATAGGCATGTTCAGTCCTTAATGAGAAATATCCAACTGGATCATGGTATTCATAATTTGTCAAGCCTCTTACAAGGAGTAGAGGAATATTTCAGCAAGTCTGCCATGCCCTGTTCTATTGACCTCCACCCGTAATCAGCAAAAACAGCAAATAAGAAATAGCAGGGTGTTATCTCCTCAGCTTATGTTAACTCTCTTGCTGGAGAGAAAGATATTTACCTAGCTTAATAAGCAAGTACATAGAGATAGTGCTGTGAAGAAACACGTTCTGAGAGACGGTGGCATTTGAGGGAAGTTACGCTCTGTCTTTTGATTACATTAGTTTTTTTCTGTGTTTTTAAAACCAATGTCCAGGTACCTCTGGAAACTGCAGCAAAGAGTTGCTGCCAGCATCCTGTGATCCACAAATACATTGTGCTCCCAGTGTATTTCCTGCATGTGATAGTTACATATGGAGTAACTGACCAGGTGATGTCCCAGTCATGCTTTTGCTGTGACACCCCATAAAATTTACAAGTGACTCAAACTTAGATAATATGCTCAAGGAAATACTGTACTGGTTTGTGTTAGAATAATGTGCTGGATTTCTGTCATTGATAACAGGTTTTAGTATGCCATTTTGAACCACTATGGCAAAATATTAATCCTGATTGGTGGCATATGTCATATTTATAGCATTTTGTGTTCCATTCTTAGACATTTCATTGCTCTTGTAATATAATTTTACATTGTCATAGCCATTGAGTTGAAGGACAGCGAACACAAGAAATTCGGTGATTCTTGTACTGTGTTTTTAAAATCTGAAATCTTTTTCAGTTACTATTGCATCTCTATTTCAAGTCTCTCTATACTTTGATGATTTACAGTGCTGCAAGATTTGCTTTTTTCCCCATGTTTTCCCCCTAGGCACAGCTATATGATAGGAAAATGGGATTATGGCTTTGTAAGCTACAGTGTCACAAACCAAATCACAAAGGTATTTCTGTTGAACTTACCCAAATGGGAAAAAAGGTCTGTGACAATGTAGGCAAACCTGCAAATACTAAACAAGAGGCCTTCCTACTTCCATGTCTCTCCAGGAAAGACTGAGGCTATAACTAAGAGAAACAGGGAAGGGACAATCAACATTACCCCAGACTTCTCACAATCATACAAAACAAAGTGAGCTTCATGAGGGTTGTCCGTAAAGAATGAGCTACAATAAATAGCTGGGACCGAATCTGTGACTGCAATCTGGCAATGCTTTGCGTCTCCAGCATACCATTTGAGAGCTGGAGGTGATTCTGCCTGGTAATTTCTGCTTCATGTTTTTAACATGATGGAGTGTGAGTAAGTCTCTGAGGCATCTATGACATGCTCCAGTATTTTCACTGGGCTGAGAAGTACTGCGCATGCTGTTGATTCTCAGAGACTTTATAGGAGGCATATTGCAGTGGTAAGCTTGGTTGATGGAAACATCTTTTACCTTGTCCAAAACTACAGAGTTGAATCCTTAGTTTATTCATTCCTTATGTTTACTGATTTGTTTGTCCTTTTTACACCAAGGAATGTTTGTCTCATGAGTTTTGCTAATTGACAAGCTGCAATTAAGTCAATGCTTTTGCTCAGTTCCATTATCTAAACAAAAAATTGTGTAAAAGACACTCTTTATGAGGAGAGGAGGACACTGTATGTGATGGGGGTAGAGAAATAAGGAGAGAAAATAAAGAGGAGGAGGAGGAGGAAGAGGAAGAGAAGGAAGAGGAGGAGGAGGAAGAGGAGGAGGAGAAGGAGGAGGAGGAGGAGCAGGAGGAGCAGGAGGAGGAGGAGGAGGAGAGAGAGTTGTGCAGATTTCCTGTGCACACTTCAAAAGAGGCTCCCTTCTCCTGTATTATTTCCTTTCCCATTAGCTTCACTTTGTTGGCTTATGGTTCCAAAATGCACCAGGAGTCAACTCCAGTGCAAACCTGATATTAAAAACTAACAGGCTAATGCCAGGGAAAACACACTCTGCTCCTGGTTTCAAAGGCAGATTTTCTTTTTTCATAAGTGCAGCCATGCTTTTCTAATAAAAATTCATTAAACAATGGTTATGAAAGATGAAGGGTGGGGGAGGGGGAAGGGATATAATCAAGTGAGTTCTTTTGAACTCACTTGAAAAAATACAAAAGCAAACAACCAAGCTGTTAGTGTCACACATTTCCCTTATGAACAGAGAGGCCTATCCAGGTTTGCTCAGAGAGCAAAGATGAGTTAGGCATCTTATCTAAACTTCTCTGTCTGAAAACTGTAGGATTTCTATTCTGTAAAGATGGATGTAGAGGCTCTTTTGTGTTGCTTCAGTTTACATTATTGTGGGTCTAAACGAGCCTTGTAGAGACTGCTTAATTCGTTTATGTAAAGTAAAAACAAATGTAGAAGCCCTCACTATTTTTTATTGTTAACATCCCATTGGGAGGCAAGAGAGTAAATATTTTAGAACTTTAAAGCAATCTACTTAAGCTTAATAATAATGCTGGGTTTCAAGTAACAGCAAAGAGTACAAGTCACTGGAAGATCAAAGATTATGCTGAGTTTTATAGCAAATCTGGGCAAAGATCTCCTGGGAGGGGTAAATCTTCAGAACTCTCCTTTCCCAGTCTTTAATGGTGATCATTTGACATCTATGGAACAAGAAACTGAGGAAGTGAGAATTCAGGCAGTTCTCCTGTGTCCAGAGAAACAAGAGGCCACAAAAATGAAGGAATGCTGACTTTTTAGCTAGTTTATAGCTTAAAAATTATAAATTGAAAAAAATAAAAAGAGAAAAAAATAAAATAAAAATAAATGTGTCAGAATACCCTTTCTTTTCCTGGGTCAGTTTGTAATCTCATGCTAGTTGAATTTTGAGTGAGTCATCTCTAAATAAGATTGCTGACAATTTTCCTGATTTCATGTTAAGTGGTTGTGCTTGTCAGCAAATTTACAGCATAATTTTCAGAATCATCTGCTGAGAGACACTAGACACACTTTATGTTTTTCCCAGCAAGATTGTCCCTTTCATGTAAACAAGAAGAGGAGAGTGCTATAGTTTGGGTAAAGGAACACCAAGCAGAAGAGCTGATAATGAATGATTCCACATAACAATACAGTAGTATTAGGTATGTGTGTCGGTGGGTGATTGATATTTAGAGAGCATAATCAAGAATCTCTAGCATAGGAAAAGAAACTGGGCCACATTATTTTCCCATGGCTAAAAAACTTTCCGCTGGCCTGGCTTTCAATTATAGAAACACTGGAGTCCTCAGCCATTACACCAAAGCTTGTAAATTTCCTAATGAATATTTAAAATAACCCTATGGAGTCTTTTAATGTTAATGTATTTCAGTCTTTGACTAACATGAATATCCTACAGAGCTGCCATCATGTTTAGCTACATGGTTAATTTCATTCTTTTCTTTTAACACTAAAATATAGTGCCAGAAAAAAAAATGTTTGCTTCATCTTCTCCTGGTGTACATTTTAGTTTTTTTTTTTCTCCACCGTGAAGTTCCAGACATAGAGCAGATGCACAAAGCCAGTTTTTCTCTAGGCTCTTACAACACAAAAGCAACATGGACACTCCCCCCGCCCCCCAAAAAAAGCAATTATTGAAAATCAATACCATAATAATGGTGAGCAGCACTGTGTTTTTTCCTTGGTAGCCAATTATGAACAATTTACTAAAGTTGTCAGCTCATGGCAAAACAAATAGTGTTAATAGTATAGATTTCATAAAGGCCTATCTGTCTTGTTATTGCTGCAGTCTGAGCGGTGTTCCAAGCTCAGGCTGGTAATGGAGCAATAACTCACGCAGCGATGGAGAGAGCACCATCACCAACACTGGTTGCCTTTGGAGCAGGGGGACTGAGCACTGCTGCCATGCAATATGTTCAAACGTGATTCCCTCTCCATAAACAACCACTGGGTTTTTATAGGAAGGTATGGGGACCATAATACTTAGCAATTTTTTACATGCTTTTGGGGTGCTTTTGGACAGTGTGAGAAACCCCTGTAATATTTTGAAAGGATTTGGGGACTGCGAAGTTAGTGCTGTATTTTTGATTGCTGACTTCACGCTTGAATGCAGGCAATGCAAGTTTGCCATGTGTCTGCATAGCTTCTATCACAATGGGAACTTCTCAGCTTCTCAGTGCTACTGAGGTGCCAGATTATGTACTGAAGGAGTATAAAAGTGATGTTAATGTAGTAGATGAAAAGTTTGGTATCAAATCAAACAGATTTCTTTCTGTTGATGACAGTGTTACCAGGCCAAGTTCCGCCAAATTGCTTTAACTGTGGGAAGCTGTCTCTCATGTATTGTAGCAAACATGACAATCTCTGCCTTCTTGAGAGGAACACAGAGCTGATCTGGGCAATACACACTTGCAAATGGGTTCTTGCAAAGCAGGACCATTTCCAGCTTTTCAGTGACTGAAAATGGCAGCAGGAAAAAGGTAAGTATAAAGCTCTGTGTATCTGAGGTGATACCACCAGGGGAAAAGCTGTGGAGGCAAGTTTCTTCCTCTGGTCTGTGAGAAATTCTCAGATGTGAAAGATGCTTATGTGGAGTCAGCTATGCTGTGTATGTCTGCACAGTTGAGCTTCCCAATAGAGTTTTTCTTTAAACCCTTAAAAGTCTGCTAAAAGATATTGCGGTGCAGCCAAGGGCATGCTAAGAAGGAGACCCATGTCATGTTTGACCTGTCCAGGTGTCCCATGGGAGGACAGTAAAGACTGTGCTGAGCACATGACTGCCCATGCTGAACTCAGCTGTTAAATCAAGTCCAGGCTTTGAGTTTGAATCTGAAGTATAAAGCTGGGGTCCAGCCCAGATGATGGATGGAAAAGCTCTTTGGGGCCTGAAACTTCAGTCTGTGCTCATGTTTCTTTGCACTTCAGCTCAGCAGTCCACTGCTCTAGGAAGCCACCATTCCTAGTCCCAAGGTTTGATTATGCATAGGTACAAAAGCAAGGTGTGGGAACACAAATCAGTGTCAGCAAGTCTTAACTCCTGTGCATATATGAAGGACAGTTGTGCACGGAGAGTTTTTGATCTGTGTGCATCCTCTGGTCTCTAAGAAACACAAAAACAACAAGGTATTGCTCTAGGGAACAGGAAAAAAGAAACAAAGCTTCTTGTAAGCTCCTACTCTTCCTGTACTCTGAAAGATGTATGTGTGTGTGTGTATTTGGTATTTAAATTGTTTGCTCCTTTTTTATCCCTTCCCTGCTAAGCACTGGAGGAGTGACACTGGCCTTTCACTTGCAAGGAGCTGGCAACAGCTGTGTCTGGTGCAATGTCTGCCATACACATGTGGTGCTCCCTCATGACAGTCTGGTGGGGTTCTGGAGACAGCAAAGGCACTCGCTGGCAATTTTTAAACACTGATCTGCTTTCCTTTAGCATATCCTGGGCTTCGGAGCAAGTGCATGCTCTACTCTCCCTCCCTAGGAGCAGCTGTCAATAAAAATGGAGTGTCTACATTGGGAACCCACTCCAAATGCTCCCTTAAGCTGCCTTGTCTGCTTTAATCTGCAATCTCCTTTCCCATATACTGGAACAGCTGCTCAGCTGCAAAATCCAGCTGGTGCTCATGGGGTGCCTTAAAGTGTTTCTCTGCTGGAGACTGTGAACATCTCCTTTGCCATAATCCCATCTGTGTGTGACAGGGGTGGAAGTTGGTGTCTCAGCTTTTCTGGAAAACTTTAGCAGGAAAATCTTTCTGGAAAATAAAGGGTTGATTTTCTTTTTCTTGCCTAATCTGTTTCTAGCTAGAGCTGAACCTGGTGAGAAAATTTTAGATGCCTCTTTAAGTGTTTGCAGATCTCACTAGCAAGGAAGAGGAAACTGGTTTGGGGAAAATAAAAATCAACCTGCACATAGAGGAGAAATTGGAATCAATTTCCATGTCAGGTTTAAGGTCTGTTTGAAAGTTGAGGTTTGAAGCTGAGGTACAGAATCAAGTATGGTAGCACTGAAACACAGCACTCTGTTTCATGGGATTTTTTCACTAGCAGACATAAATTCAAAAAGCCAGCAAGCCTTAAGGGATTTCTACCATCTTAAGTTGTGTAGAAAAGAGAGGTGGAGTTTTTGGAGCCATGTCTTACTGGATTTGTTATGACACTGAAACAGAAGGGGAAGTATCTCACTACTTAATGAATGGGTGGATGTGGGGGGTTTATTTAGTGAATCAGAGCAATCTCCAAAGCCATTTAAAGACATGAAGTCTTAAGAGGAATAACAACCTCTTCAAGTGATTTCATAGGCAAAGCTTAGTGAGACAATGTTAATAACATTTGGCCAAGATGCTCTCACTAGTACAGCTCTTCTTGAACAAAGAACTAAGTGATCTTTAATTGACCATAAGTTGTCAAAGACAACAGATAGTTTTGCCAACAACAATAGATTAATAAGTTGAAGTAGTATCACCAGTGAACTTTGCATTTTTACCAATGCCACGTTTCCAGTCATGACCAGAGCACCAAAATAAGTCTGAGTGATGAGGAACGCAGCATGGCAAGTGAGTTGTTCACTAGATTTTGCTTTCCACATACATATCAGTGAAGAGGAAGTGTAGAGGAGTCCTCAAATGGAAAATAGAAGGCCAGAAAAACTAGGAAGGAAATGCATCATACAAACATTCACCAATCTGGAGAATGGTGCTGATACTAATTACTACATCTCTGTCTATTAGATGAAGGTTTTTACTACTATTTTTGTGTAACTCTGTGCCTCTGCTACTTGGCTAAACCTTGACAGTAATTTTCCAGAATCACTATTTCTGGAAAGTGGTTCTCCCCAGAGAAGGGGTAAGAGCCTTTCTTCTGAGGCTCTTGCCTGAAAGTCAGGTGGCATATTGGTGATCCTTGTAGACTGGTTCTCTCTGCTTCCAAACATATAGAAGATTTGTCCCTCTTGGATTTTCTCCAGCATCTGCTGCATGACATTATAATGGATATTCACAACATCTCACTCTACGCCTCTAATATAAGTGTCTTAAATTAGTAGCATAGACTCACTTTTCCTTCTGTAGCCTCCTCTAGATGGCAAAAGAAAATATAAGACCAAACTAGATATTGGGACTGGTTCTCTGAAGCAGTATCTATCTCCCCCTGTGTTGTCTACAAAGAGATTCTAGAAAAGTCACACCCTAATTTAGGTGCTGAGTTTTGGTGCCTCATGCTAGCAGGCCATTGTGAGTAAATGTCTTCTGAATGTTGTGTGCTACCAAAATCATCTCATCAGTGATCTGGTATGTGAAAACGTGTTATTGGTAAGATTTTTTTGTAGAAAAACAGCTCTAAATTCTTTGTCTTAAATAATTTATTTCATACACTGCTTCTCTTCTGGCATGTGAATTGTGTATTAATAGCTTGCAATTTTCTCACATTTGTTGGTTATTTGAAACTATTGTCTGAATAATTTCTATGAATAATTATTGATCTGTAGGTCTTTCACACTCATTTCCCTCGGATTATTTGAAAACTGAAATTCATCTTTCAGGCTGAATTACTTTTTATTGGTCTCATAGATGAAAAAATGTATTTCTTTTCTTGGAATTGACTGTTGAAAAATAGCATGTATTGTCCTATGAAGAAAGACATTTGGGTGCATGATGAAAAAATCTTATCTGTTTGTAGGATCTATTTGGTTTGCTTAAACTATCATTCATAGAAACAACCATAGTATTAAACAAACTCACCACTTCCCCTAGCCCAGTACCCTGCAATCTTAGGTAATATAGTAATTCAAACATTTGAGTATTGATTCAAATATACAGTTTTTTAGCTTATAAATTAACTGGCAAGTAACTTTCTTTATGCTTTTGATCAGCTTGCAAGTCCTGAAAACCTTAACCCCTTTCTTGTGGACATTTTATTACTCCTGCATCTGGTTGATGTTGCACATAGAAAAGCCAGAGAGAAAGAGAAACATGGAATATAAGAAAGGTAAGATGTAAGACTGGAAGGAATCTTAGGTTCCTGCCATCACCAAGTCTAGGCAATATTTTAAAGAGGAAAAGTTAAATATTTATAAGGCTTAGAGAACAGTTTATTTTGGATTAGTTTTGCATATGAAAGTTTGGGTTGGTTTCTTTTTATCTCAGGAGGCTCTGTTGTGCCTGTTAGTTACTTCTCTGCAGGAGTACCTCAAGGAACTTCCTATTGCTTTTGTGAGTAAACTGCAAGCATTCATATCAGCTGGCTGTTTCTTGTCCAAAAATGAGACCAAGTGTGGAAATCCATTTTAATATTTAAGGGATTTTTTTTCATAACAGCAGTACTATGCTCTACAGCATATTTTCCTCATTTGCACTGGAGAACTGTTTTGTTTTTATGTACATCCCACAGTCTAAAAGAAGACAGAGAGAAACTAGGGAGTTAGTTCTTGAAATTCTTTGCTGTTACATTGTCTTCTCAGTATCAAACAGCAGTAGCTGGAGTAGTAACGGTGAATGGTACAAATGGTAATGTTAGTGAATACCAGCATGACAGAAAGTCTTTTATTCCCAGCCCCTAAAATGCTTTCCTTCCAGTAACAAGCAAGAAACCAATACAGCATCATCTGCACCTCATCCAATTTAAATACCATAAATTAGTTTTTATGTATCACTATTTAATTAGCCAATTCAGTCCCTTGTTTCCATATTAAAATCCAGATCTTAAAGGTTCAGTGCCTGTCTTTCAAATATTTTGCAATCTTCATTATGATAATATGAATGCTTCCACTTTGTACCATTGATATAACATTCACTGTCCATTTTGTCTATGTCCTTTGAAAAATATTTCCCCTAGATGCAATGTTACAAAGAGCCTTTGGGATGAGAGTTTTAGATGTCTTTTCATACACTGACCCCCAGCAGATGTCTGGCTGCTCAACACAGTCAGAAACATGAAGTTATGGTAGTGCTCTTCCAGAAGTATATTTGAGCGGTAGCATGGCATGTGGTAACCCACAAGTTTGCTGAATTAGGTGACTAATACTGGGGGCATACATTACCTGCTGTGTGATGCCAGCAGATCATAGAGCTGGAAGGAATCTTGGGGATTTGTCTGGCCCAGGCTCCTTTCCCAGAGTGGGTCCCTGGTTTCTGTCTCATTCTGGAGGATATTTATCTAACTTGCAGTGATGCTAAGACAATGGCCTTGTCAAGCAGTCTGTTTGGGTGCTCCATGGTTCCCGCTGTTAGAAAGTGTCTCCTAGATATAGCTTGAATAATTCCATTATTTCAGCTCACAATTTCACAGGCTACCAAACATGGGCATGAGGAAGAGATTATTCTCTTTTTGCAGGAGACCTTTTACACACTTGAAGACTCTTACTAAGTTTTTTCTCATATTTATTTCTTAAATACTTCAAGTTCCTTCAGTATTTCCTTCATTTCAGTTTGTGTCCTCTAGATACTTATGTTTGTTCTTCTCTAAATTATACCTTCTTACAGTGCCTGAATAATGGACTCTTTTGTGGGGACTTGGTTACTAATGTGAAGGAAACCGAAAAACTTCATATGTCTTTTGAACAGTGTTATTTATATATATATATATATATATATATATATATATATATACATATATATATATATATATACATATATATATATAGTCTGGTACATTGCTTGCTTCCTTCAGAATGGCATGATATTGTTACCCTGTGCTAATTCAAAGATAATTCCTGATAATATTACTAATACCCTTCTGAATTAAACCACTGCCAGTTTCTAACTGAGTGTACTTGAGTAGCTTATCTGATACATGGTTATTTCATTCTATCATCTTCTACAAAACACTACCAAAACATTTACAATTTTCTTTAACTGTGTGTGAGCACAGCTAACCAGAATATTTGGTATAGTACTATTGCCATGAGTTTAACTTGAACAAGTGCAGCTTATATTTATTACTTGAAAAGAATCTAAACCAAATAGCTTTCCTCTGTCCCACAGTGAGGAAAAAGATGGTTTTCAATTTCTAAGTTGTCAATTTGCTTTCAGCTCTGTCCTGGTTATACAAGAAGAAGTCTCATACTGTATACACTATGGGATTTCCTCATGTAGGATCATAACAGTGCTACAGTATTTCAGGGTAAGTGAGGACCACACTCAGTGTCTGCCAAGTGGAGGTTGTGAGCTGAAGGAATATGGAGTGTTCTGCTGTTTGAGGCCACAACCCCATCAAAGCTGGAACCAGACAAGGTAGTGGGGTGGGCTATTCACTTGTCTGTACTATGGGAAATAGAACACCTGCAGGGAACAAAGAAAGGGAGATTCTATTTTTCAAGGTTTTCTATTCACATCCCTCTTGCAACTTTTCTAGACCTTACATTAACCACAGACTAATAAAGAGCCAAACAAGAGAAAAGGTTCCAACATGAAGAAGACTCAATGGCATGGATAAGCATCAGGAAGGAGGATGCTGAGTAGGTATCAGGATCCCTTGGGCCATCCTTGCCTCTGCCACTGCCCTGTCTCCCAGCCCAGTGTTTCTCTAAAAGTCTTGCACATGAAATGTGAGACCTGGGACTTTTTCTTGCTCTGTGCTTGAATAGTGTTTAATAACAGCCTGTGCAAACTACTGTAATATAAAATACATTGATAAACCTCTCTCCAATGCCTAATGGAGAGCTGTTCAGTAAAAAAAGTAGGAAATAGGATGATGTAAGGTGCAACTTGCAATAGCCCCCAAATAGTTATGCTGTGAAGATATAGTGACCATGGATGGTTGACCAAACAGTGCAGTATATCAGCTACAGAAAGAAATTATGCCAGTTTCACAAATGGGAGAAAACTTTGATTAGGAAATCCTCTTGAAAGTAAACTGGTCTTTAACTATCTGCCCCTTAGCTGTCTGTAAGTGACCTATCAAACAAGTAGGTACTTTTGATGTTGGGACTTTCAACAGGAATGGGATCGAGCTGCTCATGCCCGCGGTTACTGCTATGAGTGCTTTTGCTCTCTTAAGTATCTTTTGGTTAATTTTGTGTAAATCTAGACTCACCATAAACAGCGAACTATTAAATTTCTGTTTTGAAAAGGTGGGGGTACTTACCACCTCCTTCCAGACACCAGATTTGGTTAATAACAGTACTCACCTGCTTTGACACAGTACATCTGTTTCAGCTTTTGGTGTTTTGAATACATCTGAAGTGTTTGATCATCTGTGCAGGTGTACAGACAACCAAAAAAGAATGAAGAAATGGAAATTTCCCAAGGCAATGACCAGAAAGGTAGTTTCACTCTCTTTGCCCTGAGACCTGAAGAGCAGTAGAGCTTGGGTAGTCAGTTGTAGGCATGGGAATCATATTTTTGAGGTTGCAGGAAACTCTGTGAGGTGAACATTTACTTGAAACAAGACCAGATACAAAGCTCTGACTTATGGCGAAGTTGTTCTGAGGTGTTAGATGTGAAGGGCTTGGAACCCCTTTCAGTACCCCAATAGTGTAAAGCCTCACCTCTTCCAGAAGAGGTGCATTTCAGTTTACAGAGATGACTGAAGCTCCTATAGACAAACCCACATCAGCTTTTTCACTACCCAGTTTATGCACTAATAACTTAGGTAACTTAGAGCTGACTTTAACAAAAATCACAAAAAGTAAGGGGGTGTACACTTCATGAGCTACCCAGCTTTGAACTCTGTTGTCATGGCTAGATGGCTGTCTAGCCACCTCAGCTACCTGCTTTAAAGATATGCCTATGCCCTCTGTAAATATTGTGTGCACTATAATCCATAAGCAGGTGGAGGTGAGCCTGCTCCCACCTGAGTCTGCCCCGTGTTGGAAGGAGAGGAGAGCAGTGAAACCCTCAACAAATTGCATTCTCTGTGCCCTGCTGGGTTTCTGATGGAGCTGCTCAGTGCAAGATGACTTGGGCTCCGGCTGCTGCTGCAGCACAGAGGCAGGTTTTATCCTTTACTTTGTGCTGCTGAGGGCAAGCAGCCTAATTATGATTTTCTGTGACTCTGGGGGTTTTTATAGCTAAATAGGTGTATTGGACCCCTATCTCTCTGCAGGGCAGACAGACCCACACCATTTATTTCCTATATGGGAAGCAGGTGCTTAGTGAAGAGTATAAATCCTACAGAGCTAGGGGGAAAAATAAAAAGGCGCTCAGTAAAATAGATGCTAGGGAAAAAAATAAATACAAATCAGTAATTCTGCCACCAGGCACCTGCTGGCATTGTCAGCAAAATTTAGTAAGAGAAGTGTACTGAGCCACATGTTTTGCAAATGCTTTTTTTCGAAGCCTGTTATAGGTCTCTCTGCATGTTTATTTATTACTGTCATCACAGCACTTCATTCAGGCTTTTAAAATGATTCTGAAAGGCATGAGGTTTAACAACCACAGGTCTGATGTCATGCTTTAACCTCCAGGAGACAACTAGCAAGGGCAGCAGCTGGGTGACATTTCCCACACTGTTCCAGCAGCATGTCTCTAAGTCTTCCTGGAAAACTAACTGTTTGGGGTGAGAGAAAGAGGTCATCTGCACACTCACACCATCAGTCCTTGACCTTTCTGTTCATAATATCCACAAGATGTCCTTTCTGACAGCTGCAGCAACAGTTTGTGATAGGGACCTATATCCAGACTGAAATCATCAACTCATTTCATTGAAGCTGCAGAGCAGCTATTGGAAAGTTAGCACCTTTTGGCTGCTCAAACAACTGCTCTGGTTTTGAACTAGTGGCATTTTGGTGACAGGCTCTGATATCCCATTACCAGTTCCCAAGCAATCCACTCCTGAACACGTGTACATTCAAAAACCAATTACATATAAATGTAAATGACTCTGAAGTGCCAAGTTGTAGAGATGTGACCTTCACCTGGATCAGGTGGCTGGGGCGAGACAGCATGAACTGGAGGTAAGCTGACACCTGCAGTCTTGTTGTCTTGCTGTTTCAGAAACAGCCTTTAGCCCTTGCTGCTCTTTGCTTCCTTTCACCTGCACCCTCCTGAAGGACAGTAAAAATGAGATGCAATACCTCACTTTTGTGATGGTTCTATTTTCAATTGAAATGAGAGATCAGGGTCTTGCAATTACTTGTGAGATTTACATTCATCTGTTGTATCAGGTTGTTAGAAAGCTGTAGCTCTGGTCACTTCAAAGTACTTGTTATTTTGAAAAATTGGCCAGAACTTCAGCTGTTGTACATCAACACAACTCTGTTGCTTCAGTAGAACTGATTTACTCCAGCTGAGGATGTGGCCTCATATCATATGGCTGTTTTTTAACTTAAAAGTATATATATAATGCTGCCAAGCACAAGACAGGCAGAGAGTATGAGAATCAAGGAGAATTCTTTGTAAGAGGATCTTGTTCCTGAATAAAGACATTTATAGTAAATGATTAAGAAATTATGTGTCCCTACATTTTCGAAGCATGCCATGTTTGGATATAATTGTGTTACTTTGAATATTATTACTTCCATTTACAAAGTGAAATTCCAGCCCTGCTCTTTGAAAATCTGTCCTTTCATACTTAGTAAATCATAATTATACTGTCACAGTTGTTACGACTGGACCCTGAGGGTCAATAGACTGTTTCTAAGGGAATCACAGAAGGTAACTAAGAAACCCAAACCTATTTTTAATAATGCTGAATTTATCATGCAAGGATGTGCAGCACCACTGAAAAGTGTTTCAGGGATGATATTTTGTAAAAAGCTGGAGAGTGTTTTCAATAAGGTTATGTTTCTTGCCACTTTTCGCATTGTTTTTTCTTCATATTCTTTTCCCATTTAATTTTCAATCTCTTTCTGATGGTGTATTTATGTTTTCTTTCCTGTCACAAGACAGTATCTTGAGTCTTTAAAATGTGTTTGCTTGACCTATACCAAGGCATCAGTGAATGTTAAGATAGTATTGCCATCCTCAGAGCTTCAGAAGTGGCCGTCAGTGATGGCATCTGAAGAAAGGTTTTAGGACATACATATCTGTCCAGATGTGATATTCCTATCCTAACAAATCAGGTGCTCTGTGAGTTAACTGTGTTGTACTTGGACTTCTCAGATCTTTGCATTTCTTCCGTTCCTACCACAAAACATCACACTTCTAATGAATGCCCTATATGACAAAGGTGATCCTTGTGAAATCCCTGTCAGAAACCCATGGCAAAGCGCTGAACAGGTATTTATGGTAAAAAGATAATTTCTTCATCTAACAATGCACAGTGTAGACAACGTGACTTTAATAGCTACCTGACACAATGCTGACCTGTATAAATGGAAAATCTCAGTCCCTGAGCCCTTTCTTTCTGTTGCATTCAAATTTGCCATCAGCAAAGCACACATATCTGAAGGAGTTTACTGGCTTGCTTTTTCATCCTTTGCTTCTCCCTGGATACTGATGGCTTAGGTGGGACAGAGGGAGTGCATTTCCTTTAGGCACCTCATCAAACAAGGACTTCAAAAAAAAGCTCACTTCTTGCTGGCTATTTTGAAATTGAAGTCAATTTAGAATTTCCAGGACAGAGTCTCACATAGGCTGACATCTACACTACTGAATTGAAAATCCATATAATGAACACCAGGATGGGTAGCAATGAGGATTAAATGCACATATCATTAAGAGAATTGTAACTTATTCTAACACTGATTGTAAGGGAGAAACTTTGCTGCTGAGTACTCTTCAGTCTGGAGCAAGAATTTGTGTGAGGATTAGATAGAAGGCAAAGACAAGAAAATAGATCTGAGGCTACACCCATAGCTTCTGTGAGTTAAATGCATTTATTCTCAGGGTAGTAACCCTCCAAGGGGTATGGAAGTGCTTTGCAACTAAGGTGTCAGGAAAACCTGACAAAACACGGTGATTTTTTTTAATTACTTCTTTACTAAGATGCAAGAAAAGCTAAAATTTGCCCATTTTCAGCAGAAAAATGGCAAAATGTTCATTAGAAGTAATATCCCACACAACATTTTTTTTCTAAAAAAGGAGAAAGTTTTTCTTTTTCGTTCTCTGTCCCCTGCTCTCAAAACAGAAAAATAGGACATCCAGGAAGAAGAGGAGAAGAACAGGATAAAAACCGTAAATGTGGAAGGGCAAAAATAGGGCAAAAAATTCAAAAATAAGCGTTCCTATTTTGCCACAAGAAAAAAGAATTTTGAAGGAAATTAAAATATTATTACTGTTTTTATCCATAAATATGTTTTGATAGAAAACTATCTCCCTTAATAGACTCATTGTGGTGCTTATCAGCAAGGGGCTCAGCAAAATCACCTAATAAAATAGGTGGAGACTTACAACTTAAATGTGAAATAGCAATGACAGAAACCTTTTGGAAAATAGAATCCTGTTTAAGGATGTAACAGAACAAGTTGTTACAATACCATACAAAACCAGTTTCCTTCCTGGTCCTGTGTGCTTGTCTTCTCCATTTGAGGCTGGCCAGAGCAGTTGTGCAGTTGCACAGCAAGAGAGGTTGAGGCATCCATCTGGCTTAAAAGTAAACCAGGAAAATAAAAAGAGATTTCCAAATTTCTCACCAAATTATTGGGTGGCCATCAATGTGAGCCCTGACACAAGAAAACAGCCAGATATTCTGCCTGGAAACACCTTGGCCTTGTGAGTAGGTCTTGTCCCATGTTTTAGTCAAGGTCTTTGGGATGCTGAGTTGTCCAGAGGAAATTTTGGAAATGGAGTTTTCTGGGATATGGACCATGCGAGTTGACATGAGGCTGACATCAGACCTTTTCATATGAAACAGGCAATACAGTCCATTAAGCCAGAGTTCTGCTTCTGTCTGTTGTAGTTTGGGATTATTATGTAAATTCTCTCCCCTGCCACTTAACTGCCCAGGCCAGCGGTTAACAAAAGAAGCAGTTAACTGTGATCGCTGGGGTGGGGGCAGGTTTGTCTCTTTTGGTTTTTTTTTGGATATTCTCCTCAGTCTTGGCTTGGCGGAACGGGGGAGTGGGGGCTCCAAGGAGGCAGGCTGCCCTGCTGGTTACTGCTGGGGTTTTCCCTGGCTGTCTTGCCGCTGCCTACTTCGGACTACTTTTTCCTGCCGTGCTGCTGCCTGCCTTGGATTTGCTGCTGGTTGCTCGTACCTTTCTGCTTCTTGGACGGGGAACACAGGGGGAAGAGACTGAGTCCATCTGAAAGCCCACTGCTCGTCTGTTTCGCTGGAGAGGGACTGAAACTCACTCTGCAGCCAGCCGGGCTGTGACAAGGACACTTAAGTATAACCTTTTCTCCCGGAGGAAAACCTGCTGGGTTTTGTTCTTGTTTTTTTTTTTCTCTTATGGTGTTGGGGAAGTGGGTTGCACTAGTCTGTTTACATATATATATATATATATATATATATATATCAGTTATCCTTCTTGTATTAAAATTCCTTTTCTTAAATTTGATAAAGAGTGGTGTGATTATTGTGGAGGAGGCCCCTCCCCTGCTTGTGGGTAAAACATTTTGGTTTTTCCCCTCAAACCGAGACACTGTCCTAACTTTGTTTGAATGTGTTAACTTTATTGGAGCTATCTTTCATCCATATCACAACAGGTGGGGAGATATTTAGTGATGAATCTCATCACACTTTAACACAGGAAAACTGAAAAAAAAAGGCATTGGGCTACAAATTCTGTAACTTCTGAATGTTTACTTATGGTTATCTAAATGCATCATATGACCTAAAATATAACCACAGCACCTACCTTCCATGCACATTTTAACAGTTCTGTTTCCTCCGAATAGGCTGAGGAACCGAAGCACTAAAAACTTAAACCCAAAGCCACAGAGGAAATTTGTGCTACAGCTTGAACTAGAACTCCAATCTCCTTCAGGAATATTTACCAAAAGAAGCTACGCAAATATATATGCCCTTATAAGTAGTGTAGCAGGATTCATGTGAGGACTGAGCGGACAGAAATGTTTGATAGGAAAGCAACGTAAGAATCATGCAGTAAGAGCCCTTGGATCTGATTTGTAACGGTCTCACGCTGATGTATGCTATTTGCCCAGGCTAGGGTGAATGTGTGGGCTAAAAATCTTGTCCACAGTACTTACAGAAGTTTTTTGTTTACTTGAATTTGCTTTCTGATAATTTTTCACCATGTCCATCTGGACCTCTTTTAATGTATTCTTTCAGCACCATTAGTAAGGCAGTGTAATGCCATTTTTCTAAGGTCCTGAATGTTTACTTCTGCAGGTAGGGTGATTATGGGCATGATGGAATGATGTCTTTAGTCAAGTGTAGATCTTATCTTCCCATGTAACAAGGTAGCCTAATGAAATGAGTTTTATTCAAAGATCTTGTCTCATAACGCTTCAGGAAAACATGATAAATTGAATGATTCTTTTAGCAAATGCATCACACAAAGCACTGGCATATTGCTTATGAAGTTTAATTTTGTAATAGTTCATGGGGTATAATATACCTGTAGCTATTTCAGTGGAATGAATTTTACAGGCTTATTACAAAAGCAGAACCGTTGTTCTAAAATATTACTTTTCTTGTTGAAGTGTTGCTCAGATTCAGGGCAATTTGCATGTATAAACTCTAAGGAATTGCTGCATCTCACTTTTTAATTTTTTTCTTTTATTGTTCTATTATTATGAACTGTGATGAAACTCTTATTTAAGTAGTGAGAGCCTAGCTGTTATTAGCAGTGGTTTTACTGACTGAATGTGGCAGACCCCTTCTACAGTGAGAAGTAATTTTTTTTAAAGCTAAGAAATATTTGGTCATTTACCAACTGAAATAATGAAAAACTAGACAAAAGTGAAAATATTGTGATTGGACCATAATTTTGTTCTCTTGGATCTCAAATGTCGTGGTTTTTAACATTTCTTAAGACATGTATTACCTTTAATGGGAAGATGACTGAGTAAATAATTTAGGAAAAAGAGAAGTTACTCCCCCAATACAGATTTGTTTCCACTAGCAATTCTGCATTCTCATTACTGTAGAATAGTGCATAATGTACTGAAACTTGAGGGGAACCTTGAATGTATATTACCTGTCCTTCATTGTCCATTTGGACCTGCATGCAAGCCTTTCTGGGATTTCCAAGAGCATTCCCAGGAGCAGTGATATGAGGGCAAACATTAAAACAGAGTCCTACCTCTTCCTTGCATGAAAACTACACTCCTACTTCATCAGAACTGCCATGTTTGTGCTGTTTGGCTACTGGGAAAAATGTAGAGGTTGACAGTATAGTTTGGCTTTAGTGAAAATGGGTGTGAGGGTGACTAAGCAATCTGCATAGGAATCACAGAATCACAGAATATGCAAAGTTGGAAGTAACCAACAAGGATCATTGAGTCCAACTCTTAGCCCTGCACAGGACCATCCCCCAAAGTCACACTATGTGCCCAAGAGTATTGTCCAAATGCTTCTTCAGTTCTGCCATACTTGGTGCTGTGACCACTTCCCTGGGGAGCCTGTTCCAGTGCCCAACTACCCTTTGGGTAAAGAACGTCCTTCTAATACCCAACCTAAACCTCCCCTGACACAACTTCAAGCCATTCCCTCAGGCTCTGTCACTGGTCATCACAGAGAAGAGATCAGTGCCTGCTCCTTCTCCTTCCCCTTACAAGGAAGTTGTAACTGCAGTTAAGTCTCCCCTCAGCCTCCTCTTCAACAGATCAAGTACTCTCACTAGTCTGATGTCACCCCATTCACTATTACCCTTTGTGCTTGACTTGTGAGCCAATTGCTCCCCCACCACATGGTGTGTTTATCCAGCTGTGGGTTGGACATTTTGTCAAGAAGGATCCCATGAGAGACAGTATTGAAAGCTTTACTGAAATCCAAGAACATCAACTGGCTTCCCTGGGTCAACTAGGTGGGTTACCTTGTCATAGCAGGAAATCAGGTTTGATAAACAGGACTTTTCTCTCATGAAGTCGTGTTGGCTGTGACCCATGACAGTCTTTCAGGTGTTTTTCAAAGTGATTTAATTTTTTTGCAAAGCATTCACATGGTGTCTCCTGGTCCCTGAAGGCTGGTACCATAACCCTTTTGCCGTCTATCCTTTCTTAAATAGAAGAGCATATTTTTAAGTGCATGCTGTTGCTGCACATACAATGGCAGTTCCTGGAGAAGGCTAGACTTGCTTTTCAGTCTGTGCTATACTTATAACCAGTATGTATACCCATCACCTCTTCAAACTGAAAACATTATGAGAGCAAGAGCTGCTACAAATTCGGGTCTTGTCCCTCTATTTTTTTGACATGCAAGAGACATAGGTTCTTAGACTAGGGAACTCTATAGCACTCCCACATAGAACTCTTTTGACATAGGCTATAAAAACTGCAGGACTGTTACAATAAACAGGGCTCCTTACTTTTCTCTAGTTTTTTTATCAGCTCTATTAATTTCTCTTTGCCTTTCTCTTTCCTACAATCTCCCTAGAATTAGAATGCTGAAAAGTAGCAAGGATGAGTTTGTGGAAGCATGATCAAAGAGCAGAGCTGAACAGCCTTGAAATCGATGTGAATTTTTCAAAAGGTTAGAAAACCACTGGCTTCTTTCATTCTGTCATTCTATGTTGTTTGTGTTACAGTAATCAAGACCCTACTGAAACTGAAACCGAAACTTCACTCTGTAGGCAATTACCTGTGAAATACTGGGTAGACCCCCAACTTCCTCGGATTCACTGGAGTCATGCCAAGACTGAGTAGCCAGGCTCTGAACCAGGCTCTGAACCAGTCTCTGCTGCCAACATCTCACTGGATAGGAAACACCTGGGCTCAGGAAGCTCAGATTCTAACATAGCAGAAACTTGCTAATGTTAATGCTGCAGTGGGGGAGTTGAGTGATTTGCCCTGGGTCATGCAGTAGGCTGGGGCAGGACTGGGTCTCTGAGACCCCGACTTAAGCTTTCAGTCCTCTTCTGTCTGTCTGAGGAAATGCTGTCAGCGCATTGTGCCACTTAGGGAACCACTTTCAACAGCAGTTTCCATGTTTTTGGGGTTGAGTGGGAGAAGTTCATGGGCACATTAACTAGGAAGAAAAGAGTGTGGTACCTTTGTTGGAGTCTGAATGCACACTTGAAATATTCTGGCCTCTGAGGGGTAACAGGCTGGAAAGCAGTGAACTGTAATATTATCTCAGTTCATGTTATTTGATCTAGTTGTAATGAAATGCTCCTTTTATTGATTAATACAAATCCCTAATTTTTGTCTCTTGAGTGAATGAGCTTTCAGTAACTTGTCTTTGAACACTGCAAAGTGTCAAATATATATTTAAATTAATTTTTTTAATAAATCTACAACTACTATTCCATTTGGAAACCTGAACTCTTAAGACTGTTGATTCTCTTTATTCATTGCTTGTTTCATTTGAAAGCACTGAAAGATGTTTCAGAGACTGCATCTTGTAAAATTTGGAGTCTACTTCTCTAGGTCTTTCCAAAGATTATTGGTTAGGATATCCATACCATTTAGCTTGCAACTCTTTATTAATCAAACTTTTAGGAGCATTGAACATGCTGGAATCTATTACGGGATAAATGAGTTAAAAATCTCTATGGAATAGAGTTTGAAATCTATATAATGTGTGTACTGTATTGCACATATATACCACAGTCAGTATCCTTAATCACATTTCGTGTTTCTGTCTGTCTGCATATACTTCACAATTTTTTCTTCTGTAGCTTCAATTAGTGTTTAATGAACTTAGTGAGAGTTAATTATTAAAAAGTGACTTCAGGGGTCAAGCCTGTTTTACTTAGATCCACAAAGACACAGCACGCATGTGGTTTTGCCACTATGAAAATTGTAGTGTAAAAATAATTATTATTTTTTTTTAATCAAGGAATAGAAAGCTGACCAGTCTAAGTATTCTTTCTACAACACATTCTCCAACATTATTGCTATACACATTTATAAAGAAGCAATCTGCCCTTTGCTCAGGTGTACCACTCTTACAAATCTAACAGGATGCATCCATTTAAGTCTGATAACATCATTCAGTTCTTTTTATGTTCCTCCTCCTTGCTGTTTAAAAAATATTATGAAATTGAAGTAGACTATTCTAAGCACAGTGACAATATGTTATTTTCATGTTAAGTATTATGGGATGTGGTGTTATGTGCCTTGCTTTAATGCTTGCTATAATTAAAGACCGGGGAGGGGTGCTGAATGCAATTCTTTATAATGACATAAGAATCACAATGTTAATGCAGAGTTGACATGCCTACAACATTTTGAATTCAAATCTCTAATTTTTTACAGGCAATATTTGTGGTTTGATGAATGTCTTGCACTGTCTTTTTAGCATTTGATCTGAATCTCTAGCTGGTGTGGGATATGCCTATATTGTTTTTCCATCAGGCCTTGCTAATATCTGAGCTGTCAGGCTTTGTGCTGGTCTCTCCTGACCAGATGGGAAGCAGTGGGTTCTCTCTTATCCTGCCTATAGTAAGAACAAAGAGGCAGCAGGAAGCTCCTGTACACCTCAGACCCTCCCATGCCCTACAACTGCGAGTACAGGCAAGATTAAGGGCAGCCTTGTCAGGCTGACTGATGCTGCAGTTTTGCCTTTGAGTTACACTTCTGGTTGGCTATTCCAGGGCATAGACAGATTTGGCTTATACATGGCTTTTCTGTGCAGCACTATGCCCCAAGTCATATCCCAGCTTTCTCTAACTAATATTGTTAGGCTGATTAATGTTGCACAGCTGGTAATAATGCTGAAGATATTCAGATTTAGCCTGCCGATCACTAATACTCTGTTCTAAATCATATTGGGAGTGCATTGCATGTTTATCTTTGACTAGAGAGTCCAGTGACAATGAACTCTTTGTGCCTGAGATTCAGAGAGGTCAAACTCTCATTAATCTTCTGCTGTCTTCAAGGATCATTGTTGATCACTCCTTGGAAAATTCAGAACTGTCACTGCAGGGGCTAATGAAAGCCAAAGTCAATCTCCTTTGCACATAGGCATTCGGTGGTACTCAGGACCAAGATTCAAAAATCACCCTATCCTTATGCTACAGTTATGCAGGGTACGTTTCACCTGAAGTGTCAACGCAATTTTGGCAAAAATTGTGGACTACATGTGGTGTTTGTCACGTGTTATCCATCTGAACCTGCACTGCTGATCTGTGGAGGGATGGTGCATGTTTTTTAATGATGGAGCCTGGGTAATTTGAGATGAATTATTAGGTGCTGACAATAAATGAGCATCGATATGGAAACAAATAAGCAATGACAAGGAAAGGAGGGAGAGCGGGGTAAGAAAAATGGCATGGTTTCCTGAGGATTGGGCAAAGTTGTTTCTCTGGGATTATTTTGACTCGTGTCAACTCTTCCTTTTATTTAGAAGCAATTTATTTCAAAGCAATAAATATTTGAAAACTTCAAATTTATTAAGTGTTAATTTTACCCCTAGGCCTTTTGAGCTGAAAGTTCAAAACACAACACTGGAAATATGCACAGGCTCCATCTGCTCATCTCCTGCTGCATGCTTTCAAAAGGGTCACCCAAAGCCTTCATTATTTATAGTTGTCCTATTTTTTTTCAGGTTTTGGATCCTTGCTTTAACCTTCTGTATCTGTACCTATCTCTCTGCCTGCAAGTGACCTCTTCTACGATGCCCAGTCATCCACTGCAGCTCAGGGAGGTCAGGCCATCATCAGAAGATGACCAATTTTCATTTCCAATTATGGCCTGTGGGCAGGATCTGTATTCAGCACTTTGACCCACTTCAATCCAAAGAGGATTTCCTACTGGTGTCACCAGAAAATTATATACCAAGATGAAACATAGTAAATAGCTTCTGACTGGAACCAAATAAAGGGGAATCATGATTTTTTAGGCACCTTGTTCTGGAATTATCATGTGCTCACAGTTTGGATTTGTAGAGCATTATTTACTGTCCATGTTGCCCTCCTGTCCACCTCCTAACATTTTACCTTGGTGTTTCACTTTCTCCAGCAGTTTCTCAAACCTTCCCTGTCTCATAGGCTGAGATGATCAGAATTTGAATAATCAGTGTTGACACTCTTGAGAGTCATCATTAGGGGTTAGGCTTAATCTCTTGGGAGGAATAGAGCCCTGGGAACTCACATCTTGCAGAGCATTATCTTTAGTTGTCTGCACATTCAACACCAAAGGGCTTACAATTTGCTCAGTTTTTGAAGGGTTTTTTTTACAATCTTCCAGTTCATTAAAGGGAGCAACAGTTCAGGTTCTGCAGAACATCGATCATGAAAACACCAAGCCAGTCAAATCCCATGAACAAGACAAAGGCAGGATCTCCTTTTTCTTTTTCTTTTTCTTTTCTTTTTTTCCCCCCCTTGGGACTTAGGTTTCTGATTGCAGTAAGAGGAAGACCTATAAGTCTGGTAATTCAATTCTTCTGTAAAGTAGGCTATTTATTTATACGAAGTATGGATTTAAATGCAACACTTAGATCTCCAGATCTCCTATGTATATTTTGTTCTTGCTGGGAGTAGGCAGGAATTCCTCCTCTTATGTTATACTGGAAATTGCAGGTTCTTGTGTTCTGGGTGATAGCTCTTCACTGTTTTAAAGAAGGCATCATTGAGATTTAATTTCACTGCTATCCCTGAACTTCCTCAACGTTATCCAAATGACTCTTGGAATTGTAGTCCACTGAGAGACCTGACCTATTAGCACTACACTCCATGATAGGTAAAAGAAATGTTTGTGTTAGAGAACAAAGAGACTTATTAGTACTCAGTGAAAAGTCAGGGTATGGATCAAACTACATATAAAGGTAAAACCTCAGGGAGAATACAATCATCTTTCATAGGTGAACATAAAGGGAAGCTGCTTTTGAGAAAAGACTTGAAGAGATGAAGTGTCGTCCTAGGAGGTGAAGTTGGTCTCATTAGCTAGCAAATAAAAAAGGCTCAAAGTGACTGGTTTGCCCTGAGTTTTTTTCCCAAGCAGTAGACATTCCTGAGGACCATAAGGTCTGTCCCAGTATCTGACTCATTTCTCTCCTAGGTGCTCCTCTCTCCCAGAGCTACAAAGGCCTTAAGGGGTTACATTTGTAACCCTTTAAGAGTGGGTTACCTCTCAGGGAGTCCATTCTCCTCCCTTACAGGGAATGGGCATCTTATTACGGTTGTTACTGACTAGTTATAATGGATTTGCACTCGGGAATCTAAGTTTCTTTAACAGCTTTTTCAAATTCCGGACGTAGGGGTTTGGGTGGAAAGGGCTGGGAAAAGAACAAGAAGTCTTTTAGTGAAGCATTTATATTCCTCTTTATCCTCTGAGCTGGTCATAAACCTGGGAACAGGACCCAACTGTTCAGATTCTAACTCCAATTATTCAAGCGTACAGAATGTTCTTTTTGCCATTAGAAACATTAATAACAATGATTTATCATAATTTCAACTTCAAAGGGAACAGTGAAAAAAGACAGGTGAAAACATGTTAATTGCAAGGGAAAATCGATGGCTCCAGATTTGACTTAAAGATTAGTAAATGTGAACCTATTTTTCTTTTATAGGAGCATGTGTCATTTTAACAACATAATTTTAGTGGCACATACTTTTTCTTTGTGTTAGCCTTTCCTTTTGTCTCATCTGTTGTTAGACATGAGAAGCCTGTACTGAGTAGACAGCCCTCAGTACTAGGCATCTTATTTCCAAGAACCTGACTTCTTTCCCCACTTCCAATTTATACCTCTGTGTGATATGGTAACATATTGAGATATCAGTCAAGCTATTAGGCTGACTGTAACTATTTTTAATAAAATACCACAAAATGATAGAAAAATATATTTGAAAAATGAGGATTTGACCTCTTTACATGTGTTATAGATTCTGAACATGATGTGCAAATGGTAAATTCTGAAAAGTTATCTTCTGTATAATGTCATTTCTGCAGAACTCTCTTGCCTCAGGGTTGTGAATTATTGTGTTGTGAACATTATAGGAGAGATTATTTACAATAAATCGTGTAAAACCCCAAATGTTTTGCAATCAGAATATGTCAAATGCTGAGGAATGAGGAACCCACTTTGGTTTATAACTTCCTTCAAGTATGAGTCAAAAACTGTACAGTACTGTTCCTAATGGAAAAGCATCCAGACCAATCCCTATAAATACTGATCACAGTCCCATAAACTAATCTATTAGAAGAACTTGACATTTTCATTTATACCTGTAAAACTGTTAAAAAAGGTTACATAGGCTGAGCTCTCTAGTGCTTTCTCCACATTTCTTATGCACAATATAACTTATAATATAAAGAATTGTTCATATAATCTTTTGGCTGACCATCTGTTATCTAAAATACGGTTTATCTGAATAATATGACTTATGCTTGCTTCAGTTCCCAATCTATGGTCTTAGAGTCATTATTTTTTATTTCTCTAGTGCAATTGGTATGCTGTAAAAATCTACTGGAATATTCTCAGGTAATAATGTAATGAGAGCATTAATGGTAGTTGTGAAATTAATATAGGATCTTACATTTGTAAAATGTCAACTTTTTTTACCACAAGCTCAGGAAATTATATCTGCCATGTCACCCATCTGCAATATTTGATATATATTTAATATTGCTTTTTATGCTGTGTAACAACATTTTTTATTTAAAAAGAGAAACAAAGCACTCTGCTGGAAAGGAAGTGAGCAAGTAGGGCAGTCCACAGATTCTCTTGGACTATGTCAATTTGAGTATTTTGGAGCAAAAGAAAACTTATTGAAAAATTTTGGGAGAGTTGTTGAGAGATGCTCAGTATGCTCAGGACTGGTAACAAGTCTACTGAAAACAGAAATGGCAAGACACGATATTAGCACTAACAGTAGGGAGTATATGCCAACATTTTTGAACTGTACAATTATGAATACAAACAAAATATAAGATGCATGAGATGTGTAACAGATCACAGGATAGATTATTTCACCCTTAAAACCATTCGAAGAACTGTTGGACCTGAACCCAGTGAGTAAGAAATAGAAATGAGATACAGAAGCTAATGCTAAAACTATATGACAAAGTTTCTTGCTCTGCTGGTACTACACTCTTTATCAGCACAAACTTGTGTCTCTCCTGCTTTACAAATAATTTACAACCTGTTTTGCTGAATATGAGTAAGGACAATGAGTGGGGCCATTTTCTGCACCTGACTGCCAAAGACCCAAACATTCAAAACAGCTCTCTGCTGCTGACTTCAAAGCAGTTTAGCTGGAATGGAAGAAAGAATACAAGGTACACCAAGAAATCGATTTGTATCATTCACCTGTGTCTATCAGTCATGTAGATATAGCATTTCGATGGAAAATCTTGCAAACTAGTATTGATTATAGTGGGATGTGGCTGCAGCACCACTTTGTTTCCAGAGTCTACAGGCTGGTGATTGCAGCCTGGCTCACTGCAGTTGCACTGCTGCCTTCTGCTCTTATTTCACACCAAAGACAGCCTTATATACAATGTACACGGCTGCATGTACTGTACTGTCCTGGTGTCTTTTTGATTTCAAAAACAGCAGCATTTTTAAGGTCAGGCTTTTAGAATTTAAAAGCCATGAATTTCCATATAGTCTCTTTTTACATCTTGATTACAATTCTGCCTTTTCCAATGAAAGCTAGAAGCTCAAGATTTCAGCAAGTGTGCTTGCATACTGCCAAGGAAGCTAAGCAATTGTTTTGGAAGCCCACTGTATATGTCGTTATCCTGCAATACACAGTAGAGTGCATATTTTAAGAGAAATGTTGTGGAAAGAAATATGCAAATGTTATTTTAGTTCTACATACCCAGTCTGACATTTAATGGTTAAGACTAGCCGCTAAATCCCCTACTTCCCTAAAATATCAGGTAAAATACCAATATGTAAAAATAAGACTTATGATACCTATGTAGGCTAACAAGGACTAAACTTTAATTTTTATTAGTTTTGCAGAAATTTTGATGAAAAATGTAGGTTGTAAAATTTGCAGTAGTATATTTCAATTTGACCTGAATAGAACAGCAATGTATTTCTGGTCAGTTCATAGAATACACTGTTGCTAATAGCAATTTACTATCCAGCTTTTATGCTATTTGGAAACTTCTATACCAATATTTTTGAAAAAGCTGTTGAAATCCATTGGCCAGAGAGAATATTTTGTTTTTTACCTTATACAAAAATTGGTGTTCAATGGCAAGCAAATCAAGAAGTTATGTGTAATTCTCTGACATTTCAAGCAGAAATTTGTCTAGAAAGAAAGTCTAGGTTATCATACAGAAAGATAATCCTTAGTGCATAGGAAACCAGCACAAAGAACGGCAAGTTACAGGTTGCCAGGAACAAAACAGTGCTCTGGAAAATGCATAGCACATTACTTTACAAGGAAGCGAAATTAGGAGAAGACATATTCTGTATTTTATAGTTGCCCTCCAGATAAGATAATTCTCACCTTGTGTTGATGATTACCCTTTGAGTTGTTTGGAAAATGTTGATTCTGGCTGCCGTATGGCCTGCAGCAAGCAGCAACTAACTTTCCCTGCCAAAGATATATAGACTGTAGCATTTGCTCTGGTATTTCTCCTGACTTGGAGGGAACGGTGTGCCAGTGTCATTGCTGAACGTACAGGAATATCTGGATGTCATTCATCAGCACTTATGTGAAACCAGCAGTGATTTTCTGTGTTTTTCTCAAGAACAGTTTCATGATTTGGTTCTAGATGTGATATCCACCTCTACTTGCAAAGTATTTATCTCTGGCAACTGCTAGGAGTGTCCTTCCCACAAGCACGTCCTGTGACAAGTGAGAGTTACAGGCCTTCAAAGGCAATCCAGGTCCTTTCCTCTGCTAAGACTACTCTCTAAAATGTTTTCAGCACTTAAATCTTTTTTTGCACAGCTGAGGAAAGACAGAGCTGTGGTGTCAGAGTCATGTACGCTGTTGCCCCCCTCTATATTCTATGTTCTCTTATTAAAAGGAAACAAAATGTTTTGGAAATTTATTCCAGACACAAGGTTTTTTTCCTTAATGTATATTTCTGATGTAGCCACATGCTGGGTACTTTACATTAAACACATTTGGTGATTCAAGCTTACTTTTGAAAACAGCCTGCTTTGTTTTCTGGTATTTTTTCTTGTTTGGCTTTTCTTTTTTTTTTTTTTCTTTTCTTTTCTAAAACCATGAGTTTACTTTTGGTACTTCTTGTCCTTTTAAGGAATGCAGGCCTCTTCTATCTCCTCTTGTTTATTTAGTGCTTCATGGAAACACACTGATCTTCTTAGCCAGCAGCCCATTGTCAGTCTCCTTGCATTGCCTCTGGCATCATGACTTATAAAATGATAATTTCCATCCATTAAGAGGTAACTTTATTTTGGTTTGGATTTATATGGGCTCCTTCTAAACCCTAGTGGGAAAAAGAGGGATCTCCAAAGGTTGCTTACGTCATCCTGTGCATCTCTCTCTGTTGGCAGAGTGCTTGGATGATGAGCTTTGACTCTGAGTGGACCCTCACTGCCCACTTGACTTTTGTATTTCCAGATTGACCTTCAGTAGGAAAGGGTGAGAAGCCCATTTTGTCATAACAACCTCAACATACATACCTCACTCAATGGATGGTGTTTTTGCCTAAGTTCTGTTTCTTTCAATTTGACTTAAATCTCTCCCCTTCCTGCCATACACTAAACTAAAAATTTTAACATTTTTTTAGGTATAAAGTTGTTCATATGCACCTTTGCACTTGGTTAATGAAAAGAGTGATAAAAAATGGATTGTGTTGAGCTGATGCAACTCTAAATACAAACATCTCTAATCATTCCTCTGATTCTCCTTTACGCATCTAATTTTCTTTAAAAGGCTTCTCAGGACTGTAGGTTTTGTATTAGTGAAAGGCTAAACACTTCTAATACTGTTTTTCATTCTTAAGACCACAAGTACAGGACATTTCTTTTGCAGTTTCACTCTTCCTTATTCTCTTCGTATTATTAGAGACTCCATCTTGAGATCAGCAAAGTAATATGTTAAGAATATTAGTGATACAGAGGCTTGCTATAGGGTTATCATTAGATATCTGAGTTGAACTCTATGAGTGAAGTATTAAATCTGCCTTGAGATTACCAATACAAGAATGAGAGAAAATGTAGGCTTTAAAAATAGGTTGTACTCTTTTTGTTCTAGGATAGGAGGAGAAACGGAACCAAGCATTGCAGTTGTTGTCTTACAGCTGGCTTCACTGAGCTCATCCTGATGTAACTGCTAGCTCAGTAAAACTACATATGTCTTATTTAAAACCCTCAAACATCACAAAGTGTACAAATAGTAGAGTAAGGCACAATAGGAGGTGTAAATGACTGCCCACTTTGCACATGATCATCCGGAGTGATGATGATAATAGTCATGCTACTAGATTCTTTGACTGGAAAATATATAGTAATGATTTTACAACAGCTCAGAGAAATGACAATACAGCAGCATTGTATATGCAAGATTTAAAGAAATCAAACCTCTGATAATGATTATGTATTCCATAATGGGCTGGTGTTTCATCAATGGGTTAATAAAACTTCATTTTTATAATTATATCTCCCTACTAAGGTCCACAAGGAATGCAGTTGTTTTCAGGGAGTAAAGCCAACCTTCATATGCACTTTTGCAAGGAGTTAGGTATTGCTCTCCTCTTAATGCTGAGGGAGTGAGGCTAAAAGTTTTACAACATCTGTCTGAGATTTATACCAGCAAAATCTGTGGGTTTTTTTTTCTCTCACCTTCTCCCTCCCTTCTCCCCCTCCCCCCCCGCTTTTGTTTTAAACGGTAAAAATTCATACAGAAAACATCATTTAACTTTTAAAAGTGTAAAGCCTAGGTTATAGGGCCATTTGTAATTTTTTGGAAAAGTTGAAGTGATGTTAGGGAATACATGCCTTTTCAAGCTAGCAAACCAAGGACGAAGCCCCTGAAAGCCCCTCAGAGGCTCAATTGAGAACTGTGTCTCTGGAGTTAAGGTGTCATGTCAAAGTATTGCATGTTTTTAAAGGAAACTTTATTTCAGAAGGATTTGCATATATGGAAATGCCTCATAATACCTTTTGTCTTCCAAGCTCTCCCACCACAGAAGTATTTAAAATTTTTCATTCTGTTTTGAAAATAAAAATGCAAACAACCCTTTGGTGCAGTTTGTATACAAAGGAATATGCTGAGGGTTTTTCATATTTGTTCCTTCAATTAGTTATTCTTGCCAAAAAACTTTCAGTGTTTTGTTACTAATAACTAATGAAGAACAGGTAACAAAAACCACAGCAGCATCTTATACTCATTACAAATTGGATCAAGCTAGCTTGCACATCTCATGAAGCATGCCATCACATACAGAAAGCAAGAAGTGTCTGGGGCAGCATGCACTATTAATTAGAGCTGAAGCTGGACTTCTGTTGTGGGCAATCATGACTTTCATGTTGTATTACTTTCATGTTCTAAATATACTATGCCTGACTGAACATTTTATGATTTATGTATGTGAGCGGGTGGACATTAGACACATTTCAGGAGGGGCTGCAAGCTTAAATTGTCCTCACTAAAGGAAGGGAAATGTTCAGCAAAGGCATGGTAGTAACATAAAGCCCTTCCGCTTGAGAGTGAATGTCCATGGAGGGCAGCAGTCCAGTATGGGAACTTAAGCTCAGTAGGATGAAGCTGGTATCTTCCATGCCCCAAATATCCAAAAATTTCTGGATACTTTGTATCCTCTTTGGATTTTTATCTCTCAAGAATGATGGTGCCGCTGGTGTAGGAGGAGCAGCATCTCATGTCCATGGTCATATCTGTACTTTGGCTGGTAGGGCAATCTACCCCTTTTAAGGTTTTCTGCCAGCTCCTGGTGTTCACTACAGAAATTCTCTTAACCATTTTACCCTTGCACTGTTTTAGAATGGTCCGAGTGCAGTATGGATCTGGTTTGAGGAACTAATTAACTCTGTCTTGTAGATGTAATGAATTTAAGCATGATCAAGTTGGTCTTATTCTTTTGGGGTAGTGATAACAAGGTAGGCAACAAAACTGTCATTACAATTCTTTCCCAATGTTTGGATCCTCCAGTTTAAAAGTGATTAAGAAAAGATAAATGTGCTTTTGCTTTGCTATTCCCTCTTTTAGCATGAATGGGTGCAGAAACTTTGCAATGCGCAGTTGAAGGAAAGGGTTAAACAGTGCTCTTCTGACAGGAGCTCCAACAGAGATCAATAGGTTAATATGGTGCAATTAAAGGTCTTTGAGTCATGCTTGAACTGCTAAAATTTTCATGTGGGTTCTTCAAGCCAAATACTTGTGTTATATGATGAAGTAGAAGGGGAACATAAACAGATAAATGCTGCATTTTACATGTGCACCAGTCACCAGCAGCTGAAGGCCAGTAACTTCCTAAACTTCTGGAGCGTAATCCTAGTGGTATCAATTCTGTATTGAGGTAGTTTCAAGTAATGTTAATCACAGGCAAAACTTCCTGAGCAGATTGCTTGCATTCCCTTTATTGTCATAGAACTGACACTGTAATTTGTTGTTTTGCTATAAAATCACACTAATGATCTAAGAAAGTTGGATATGTTTATTCTTGTAATTAAAAATATTATTTTATGGAATGGGGTTGATAGGATATTTCTCCATGTAGCTCATTTTCTTTTTAGGCGGGTGTGGATTCTTCTGTCCCAATGCAGTGAAGTCATCTATGAATCATCTGCTCTGCAAATCCACCAAGAAACATAAGGTTGAAAGACATCATCCTCATGTCGTCAGTGGGAGCAGAGCATGCTTAGGATCTCATGAAATGACACTGCCAGTGTCAGGCTTGAAAGTCTTTGTATCAGCAAAATCAGGCAATTGAGAGATCAAACAAATTAATTATACCTTCTCAGACCTGTACCTTGCAAATGAAACTATAAGTGTTGTGAATCTACTTCAGCCACCTTAGGACTTTAATGGAAATGCTTAACATATATTAACATGAAAAAAGACATCAATGAGCTTATAACGTTTTGTGAGATCTATCTTTTGGTCAATGTATAAAGACTTTTAAAATAATTTTGTTTTCTTGGTTGCTTCAAGGTTCTATTTTCATTCCTGAGTTCCTGGCTTGGCCAGTTTCTGAAATTACCAAATTTTCCCAGCTCTATAGTCTACTTTGACTAAAGAAACCCTGAAGATATCTAATGTTCCAGGGAACATGTGTTTTGAATTGTAGAACAATGATACAGTTTTGTTTGCACTCATTAATAATGAATCCATTTCTGACCACAAGCAAAGATTGTCTAAATTAGTCTCCTGATTCAGTAATTGATCTGAAGTGTATGCTGTGTCAGAGCTATCAGTATACTGATGACTGCATGCATCTCAGAGAGCTACAGTAGTGTTTATGAAGGACATTATAAAAAATATAAAGGGGGTTAGAAATGAGCTTTGTGGATTATCTTCAGTTAATGGCATGGTAAATGTCATTTTATGGACCTAATTCACTGAACATTAATAATGCTACAGTTGAGGTAAATCATTTTAATGGTAAGATTTATGTGCATACGCTGGCACTAATTTACCAATGGAATTTACAAAATCCATTTAGCTCTTCTAAAGAGGCACTAAATGGATGTTATGACTTGGTTTTAAGCTGCCACTATCATGAGAGCAGGGCAGTCCTGCTCTTTTCCCTTGTGTTCAGCTGCAGTGAAAGGCAGTAGATGAATTCAGCAATAGCACGTTGTTGAATCAGAGAATAGTGCTGAGTGATCAACCCACTTTTTTTTGTGTATGTGTTAAACCAAGAGCAAGTGATTAAAGTTATGCCAAAGCAATACTGGGAAGAGGTGCTTGGGGACTGTACCTCCTACACAATGTTCTCCCTGTGTTTAATACAGATAGCTAAGCTGATGTGAAGTTTTGGCCCTTTTAGAAGTTGCAGAATGCTATTGGGAGAGCAAGATGCAGGGGGTGAAGAACCCCAATGCCGTTGTCCATTTGGCTCATGAAATTACTATCTCCTGTTATTAAATGCAGAGTAAGCTACAGTATTTATGGTATGAAGATACCCAGGATGACTGGAGATCCTTTCTCTTCCCAAGAGATAATCAAGAACTCTCATGATAGGTAAGATCCATGGAGCCAGTAAGACTTTAATTAGCAATGTTAGTTCACAGTCAGCATGTCCTCAGGAGAAGGAGTAACAACACAGAAACTTCTGTCTCCATCGAGAGGACAGAGGTGTTTCCAGCTTTTTCAGGAACAAATGGAGGTCAGATTTTTTAGCCTTAGTTTTCAAATTTCACAGTCACTTACTGTAAAAATTTGTTTGATCTCAAGGTAAAATGAATACCATATTGACCAACTTATAAAATAATCAAGCTAGAAAAAGAAAGAAAAGAAAAAAGAAACCAAGAAATACAATGTTATTTCTGTTTTTAAACACACAGAAATTACTTAGACACTGCCATAGAAGGGAACCACATAATAGAAGATAGCTAGATAGCTAGCTAGATAGCTAGCTAGATAGCCAATGGAAGAAAAATGATGAAATTGCAGTGTTTGCTAATCAGGTCTAGTCTGAACATACAAGCTGATCGAATAGTGCATAATTATCAACTTAAAAATTATTGCATAGGGCATTTGATTATTCATGGAAAGTTATGGGCTTGGCTGAGTGTGAGATTTTATGCATGTCTGCTGGAACTGGTTGTTTATGATGTGACATTCTTTAATGGTAAAATGAAAAACAACACAGTTCTGTGTCAAGACATGAGAGGGTCATAGGGGGAATGAATATTTATGAAGCAAAATAAATATGAAGATGGAACTTCCCTCTCCTTTTCCCCTCCCCCCCTTCTGTTTCTTTTGCTATAAAAAGTCCATGACATGTAATATACATTGGCTTATATACACCCCGGGACAGCTCAGGTCTGCGTTTAGCTCTGATTATGGTATGATGTTCCCGGTACCCGCTTGGAGAAGCGGATGCTGTTGAAGGTATAATTTGACCTTTATTGCTTTCAGAAGATTCATATACTCTGGAAATGCTACAATAAGCCAGTTTTGCAAAACTATGGTTCTATTTTATCCATATATTTTAAAGGAAATGTTAATACCTCTTCCCATTCAAACCTCTTGCCATAGGATTTCCCTCTATTCCATATTGTGATCTGTAATGTACTTACTCTCAGGAACTAGAGGTTTTTCTCCTTATTTTACAAGTGAGGACCAAAGGAGACAACTAAGGTTTTCAGAACCAGACTGAGATAGGGTGAGAAATGAAAGAGAGATGGCTTACATCCTTGGATTTTACCAAGTGTATCAAAGTGAATTTTGTCTTTCTAATGTTCTCTAATCTTCATTCTTGGTGCTCTTCATCCACCTACCAGTATAGGTGGTACTTAACATCTGGTCTGAGTTTGTCAGGCTGTAATTTGTGTAGATTTTATACCGTCTGCAATTTTAGACACATAACTGAAGTGCTTAAGGGAGCTTAGTGCACTGAGATTCCCTCCACAGAGAATGGAGAGAATTTAGTAATGCCAGAGAATGTTTCAGCCTTCCTAAGTTTTGATTTACTATGAACATGACAATCTCCTTTAAAGAAGAGGGAGGTCGATGTCGCTACGGTAAAATCAAAAGTGAGCAATTCAGATCTATGTAAGATCCTGTAAGACTGAAGCCAGCCTGCACAAACCCTGCGAGACTTAGCTATCAGCCAGAAGCAGCAAGGAGCTCAGCTGCTGCTGGCTGGTAAGGAAGAGGGTTTCTCCCCAAGAATTCACATAGTAGGAATTCACAGGACTGTGCAGGTGCGTGGAAACAGCCAGGATAACTTACTATAAACATGCGGCTTCTGAGATATGGGGTTCTAACCAATTGAAGTTTCTAGTGTGGTGGTGTATAACTCTTTTTAGCCAATAAGCTGTTGTTCTAACCCTATATAAACTGTGTGCTATGTACAGTAAATGGTCTTCACTCTAAATCTCATAGATTTGTTGTGTGAAGTCCTTTCTCTCCGTCGAAGTTTGTTTACTTTAGGTCGACAGTGAGGAGCTTCCAGGATAGGGACTGAAGCTGCATAGGAGGCATGCAAGTGGATTTTCTTAATAGTGATAAAAAACCTTGATGTCTTGCAGAGCCTGATGGGATCATGATGCATTATAGCAGTAATTATCAAAGAGAAACTGCTCCAAGGAGATGTGGGTAAAGTAAAAGCAGGGAGACTGCTAATACTTATCTTTGTTCATTAATTGAGCAGGTATTGTGCAATTTTGCCAGAAACACCTCTTTCCAACAAGAAGTCTGTTTTTCAGTCCTGGGCACAGTTAGTTGCCAACTTATCAAGTAATGAGGTGTTCTCTGTAGTGTACACAAATGAAGATGCAAAAAACACATTCCTTATAAATACATTCTCAGAGGAAAAAGAAACCAGAGTTCTGGATGAGACATGACACATGAAAGCACTCAGTGTGACTCATATTACCAATAACTCATCATCACCTTTCCCAATAAAACCAAGCAGCTTAAAAAATTGTGTTGAATATCTTTTTTGCTGAAGGAGGAACAATATTTCAGGTGACAGAGACAGAACACAGTAGACAGCAAAGAATTCAATATAGATAAAATACCATGGTTTTGCTCTAGTTTTTTTCTTCACTGCAATTTGTTTCCTTTTTAATTCTTTATGGGCTATGTTCTATAGGGGAAGAAAGGCCCAAACAAAAGAAGCTTTAAGAAGCAAAGTGAATTTTAAAGAAACCTGAAATGAAAAGTGAACATTCAAACAACTGGGAGGAAGCATATCCCTCCTTTGAACTCTGGAGGTTAGTATGAACTGGCAATTCTTTCAGACCATTCCTCACAATTAAGTACAGCAATGATGAAGACTCAGAGAGGAGATCAATGATGTGACCTAAAAAACATTGAACCCATAATTGAGTAATCAAGAGCCAGTGCTTTCTGAACGTGGGGCTTTCACATGGATCAAAAGAATTGCTTCAACAGTCTGTTTATTTACTGGGAAAGGTACTTGTATTTACTGTGCTGAGAACAACAACAACAAAAAGCCAAAACAAACAACCAGTGCTGGTACCTGGTTGTTTTATTTCAACAACTCTGTTTCATAATCAATAGCTGAGACAAGTTCCTTAACAGAAACCAAAAATGATCTTGCCTGCTTGCCCACAGCTGGATGAGTTGAAACAAGAGTACTATGGTACAACCTTTTCTTCTTTTCTCTGACTCTCTCCCATGGAAGCAAGAGAGGAGCCCATCTGAACTGCCCACTTCCCGTATTGCCCTAAGTTCCTCAGAAAGAGCACCAGAAAGCCTCCTTCCAGATGTTGCAGTACAGAATCTAAGTTTGTATGAACTTCATGGGGGGAAATTATAGCTGAGAACATTCAAAAGGCAAGGTAGTTTATTCATGTCTTACAGATGAGTTTTATTGTCAGGCGATGGGTTTTTAATGGAAAGTTTTGTTTCCATTTTATATATTCTGCATTATTTTGCTTCTTGGCATTGAGAAGGGATAATACATACTTGGCTTTGTTTCCTACTGCAATTTACAGGAAATTGATTATTTTCTGACCTAAAACTGAGAAGACATAATTGTCCCTCTAATTTAGTGTTTGGAGGCTTACAAGCAATGGGCATCAGGCACAGGGACACACAGACTTAAATCTCTAATCCAAAAAAACACTAAAAGACATTTTTTTTAAACACTGGAACAAAACTGTTGGAATTAAGACCTTTATTGGATAGTGTCAGAGCTCATAATCTTGTTTTGAACCAACAGAGATGGGAAGCTTAGGGGTGCATCAACTCACTACAGCAGCACCAGGCAGCCAGAGCCTCCTGGTGAATCTTGCTCATTGTTTTACATGCTATTTATATATTTCAAAGTGTAACGAATGGAAAGATCATAAAATTATGGTAAGTGTTCACAGAATTCAGGCAAAACAAAATAAGCAGTCACAGGCCCTTAGTTAAAGAATAATAAATAAAAAATCCACAGTCTTTTCTCCAACAAGAGATATATTCCCATGTTGTACATTCTTAGTATAATTCATATCATATAAAATGAATAAATGCTAGGAAAAGCCACAATGTGGAAAAAAAAAAGAGAAGGAATGACTCATTCTCTGGCAAAGAATGATCTTAAGAAAAATTAGTATCTGCAGGACCTAACTGCAGAGCCTCCTCTACTGCTTAGATACAATAAACAAAGATTTTAACTTTTAAAATAAAACAAAACAATCCCTTTAATAATGAAAAATATACTCAGAAACCACCCATGACTTATTAGGTTTTTGTCTAGATAGAACAATTAATACTCGAGGTATGTGACAAGGCGAAAATTATGTTGCCTTTACAACTCACACTTATCTGCATACCTACTGTTTCCAGTTTATTGACCTACTCGCCTCACTCTGAGCAACTTACTCAGCTATGTATGTCTCCAGTATTTGAAATGAGCTTCAGGGCACCATCCAACATAGAAACCAGTCTGACATAGCAGCTGAATGGCCATATGGATGTCTTGGTATATGTGAGGTATTTTGTCATTTCTCTCCCCATTCTAGGACATTCCACACAGCAACTGAGCACCTTTGTGTTAAATCAGCTAGAACTAATGAAGTTCATCTCAGCTGTCATGGGGTCTTCTTTAACTGGGGAATTATTTGTCCTCTGTTTCTTTGAGTTTCCCCTTCAAGCACCTCTGGATCCAGAGGGTCCTAATGACTCTTGGAGATCCTTGTTGTGGTAAGCTGCTATCTGGGCAATTAGCTGCACTTTTTTAGAGGCTTGCCATGTTCCCTGTAGTGTAACTGTACAGCTATGTGAGGCAGTCCCTGTTAGTAGTCACTGTCGAGGTCTTGCCTTTTTTTGGGCCCTTTTTCACTCTCATTTTGGCATCATTTTTTTAGGATAAAAGAGAAGAACTTGTGTCCCTTTTCTTTCTGTAAGTATAGCTGAAAGCAAACCCTGTGAAGCAGTTCTTGGGGGTCTCTGACACCTCCCCATGCCCAGAGAATGTGCACCACTATATTTATTTGCTTTTTGATGAGGTAGAGTGGGACCAAATCTCCAGATCTCTGGTGATACTGTTGTGAGCATTGATGGAAAATCCCTACATAGCTTGGTACTCACCACATAAACAGCCTTTTTTTTAGCAAAGCAGTTCAGTAATAATAGACAAAAATAATAACATTTATTCCTAGAATCAATGGGAGCAACCTACCAAAGCAAAGAAATTGTATTCAGGTGAAGGTGATGACTAATTTCAATCTCTCTCAATATAGTGGTTTTCATATATTTGGCTACTGTGATCTTGTATTCTGTAACTTTCAGGAGTCTATATGAGAATCATCTAGTAAGGACATTCCACAAAAAGTAGGAATGAACTCCTCTAAGTGCTTCAAACATCCAAGAACATCTCTAATACACAAAATGGAAGTAATTATTTTTGATATTTGCAGAGAGAGAGCGTTTGTAATGTATCATAGACACCTTTGGTCTCTGAGAAAACAAATAATGTGAAATGCAAGAACACATGATATAATCACAGTTCCAGCCCTGTTCTGTTTTCATATTTTTGTGCCTCTATAGGATACTTATGTTGCAGTCTTGGATATGTTAAGTGTTATGCATGAAGTCACATGACTTTTACTCTGGGGCAGACCTAGATTAATTGATTTCTAATGGTAAAATGCATGCCTGATGTTATTCTCGTCTCAGTGCATCTTTTCCTGTCTATTGAGTAATAATGTTTATCTATCTGAATGTTAAATCTGGAGCATTATTTACCCTTGTTGATACAAACTGTGCAAATATAATCCTTTTTTTTTTCATCTTCGTCATAGGGTAATATTTTCAATCCCTTTGGTTTCAGAGCACAACTTCTAATTTTGAAAATCAGTCTTGTGAAGAGCTGTCTCTGTTGCAGACATGCTCTGTGCTGCTGTTGCTGTTGCTGTTCCATTTTCTACTGGGATATGTACCATAGGTACATATATCTAGATAGTAAACAGAATAAGTATCTTAGGTTTGCCAGGAACTGACTGACTAACGTATAGGGTGTGTCTGTTCTGGGAGCTGGTAGGGAGTGTGCTACATGGTCTGCCATCAGCTTACCTCCGTGAGGCTATGCATCTTCTGCCTCCTTCACAGGACCATTTAGAAGTGGGCTAAGTCCACCTTAGGGCTTTTCTCAAACCTTTCCCAGAACATTTAAGATGCTTATATTCTTACCCTTTGGTGTATGCCTGGCCAGACTGGACTGAGCTGCAATGGGATAATGTTTTGAACCAGTATAACAATATTTCATTGACATACCTTCATCATAGTGTGGATTTGACAGATAAATGTCCTGACCTTGTTCTGCTGGACCACTTTGCACAGTTGTAACAAGTTGTATAACAGACATATCTCCACTTTGTTTTTCAATTTAATTTTGGTCTTTTGCTGCTTTTTGGTCTGTTTAGACAATCAGTTCTTCAGTGCAGGAGCCTGCTGTTCTAACACATCTGTAGAGTATTGTTTCTATCACTCAAAACAACAAATGAAAAGTGTCTCACTTCTGATGGTATTCACAGAGCATGCCCTGGTTTGGGAGTAGACACTTTGCATCTAAGTCACTTGCACCGACATGTGTGCATGCAATTCTTGAAGGTTAGGTCAAATCCCTCTGAAGAATGCTTGGGCAAAATACTTGCTTCTTCAGCAGTGACTGGAAGAATGGGTGGTTTTGGCCTCTCTACTGCTGTTCTCATGATGCAGATCTGCTCTCAGCAAGTAACCATCTCTATTCCATCTTTGGTGGTAAAAGCACTAATAGTCAGACTTCACTTCCTGCAGATGGCTTGTGATTCTAGAGAAATTAAAATGGAATTTTATTTCTCAGAAAATTGGGACACTTTTTCTTGAAAAGATGTGGTCATGGTATGTAGCTCTGGAGAGAGGAAGAAGTTTGAGGAAACAATCTGATTTCAAGAAATGTTTACCATATAGGATGAAAAAAAAAGGTATCTTGTGGGATAAAAAGAAAGTACCTTGCCTTTCACTGCATCCTTTCCAACCTGGATTAGTTTTGCCTGTATCTATGTGAAACGGTGCAAGTCATGGAGTGGTGTATGCTTGTTCTTCAGCTTTCATTATATGGGGCATAATCCCAGTCCTGTAGCTCTTACTTTTCTTGTGAAAGATGTTCCAACCTTTTTAGTAGCTAGAGTTCAAAAGATGCTTGTGCCGCTCTGACATATCTGTAATTGCTCTACCCCACTTACAGAGATGTCAAGCATAGTCCAGAGGCAGATCTAAAAAAGTATTTTGCCATCACCATTCCCAGTAAATGCAGAGATTTAATTTAACCTATCTTTAGAACACACGTTTTGTTTCCCAATAAAGTATTCTTTTTGTGACCTCCTAATTAATAAGATTAAGGGAATTTAGCCCAGGAAACTGACAAAAGGCAGCATTCTAGGACCCTCACTGAATATTAATATCTGTCTTGTAGCAAAACCAGAACACTTGTTTGTGTATATTGGAGCCCCACTGGTTTAGGTCTTTACTATGGAAACAACAAAGAAGAGAGAAAAAAAATAACAAATTACAGCTGAAACAAATCATCAGCATTGCTGTTTTCAAATTACTATATTTCTGGGGAATTTCAGTCAGTTACATGAAAAAGAAGACACCAGTTTCAATGGAGCTTTGATAGTCAGGTTATGTTAATAATGGGAACTCATGTAAAATGCATAAGGTATACCTTACAGATGAAGAAGATTGCTAATAATTATTCTGTATGCTAAGAGTGTAGCTCTTTCTGAACTGATATATAAAGACTCCTTTACATCCCAGTCTAATTACTTATAGACAGTTGAGCACAAAATTACTTTCATCTGTTTGAACATGTGGAAGGAAAGAGATTAGAGAAGTACCTTTCAAAACAGCTGGTTGGCATGTTAAAGAAGAAAACCTACTGGTTCTTCGGTTCTGACTGAAAAGTGCATTTCTTCATAATTAGACTTATTAAAGTAAACGTCATGCAGGGGGATTCTCAGAGGGGGTGACTGGGGTGCACAGCATGAAAAGTCAGTTGCTCTCTTATGGCTGCTCTAGAAACTGGAAGAGTTTTCAAAGCTGGGGAGAGGTAGGACTAGGTGTTTTGACACCTTGTGTTTTTTCCTGGTCATTTTGGGATTTCTTTTGGTGCACTGGCTTCCATGAAGTAGGAGAGGGAGTTCCTGAGATGACAAATGGCTGTGAGCAGCCATTACTCTGACCCTTCTTACTGCCTTTCTCTTGCTGTCCTTAAGGAAGAAGTCAATGTGAGTAGTATGGAAAATAACCTCTTACACAGGAAAAACCATATGGAATGTCACAAAGGGGCTACAGGCAGATGAGTGGTTAATGTCAAACTTCTATTTGTTTGCTTTAGCTCATTTCAGGGCAGGTGTTGTACAAAAGTAATGTGCATACAAGGAGCTTAATCTTGTACTGCCTCTAGATCACTGAAATTGAATAATGTGCTTTTATAGCAACACCAACAAGAAAAATCTCGACCTTCAGGTTTCTGATTTTGTCCGAAGCATTTTAGTATGTCCTGTGATAATAGTAGCCAGTTCTTAGGGGCGCTCTCATCCAGACTTCTCTGAGCATTTCCTGAAGGAGAGATATATTGCTGTACTCTTTGTGCTAAGAGTGAGCTCAAGACTATACAAGATGAAGGTGCTAGCTCAGAGTCATGCTTAAGAACTCAAGGCTAAATATGAACACACTGGGCAACTCTCCTAATTGTTCAGGTATGGAGCAAAATAAACAGCCTCTCAAGGTCCTTGGGAAGGGAACTACACAGTACTCTCCAGATCACTAGAAAGAAAATCAAGTACCTCATATAACTTCTCTGTGTCTGAGCTTTAGATAACTTGCTGTCTTCTGTTTGGCCTCTGCACCCTGTGAGATCATGCAGGGCACCTGGAATTGGGTTAGGATGTATAGGTTGATGTGGAAGCCTAGAATCTTCACTTTAAAAGCCACATCTAGGTATTGTGTCCTGTTTTGGTGTCCCAGTACAGGAAAGCCAGGGACAATGGAGTGTTGGGGCACTTTCAGAACAGGCTGGGAAAGCTGATCTGAGTCAACTTAGAGAATGGAAGGCCTTGGTGGCACCTAACAGTCCCCCCATTGCCTAAAAAGGGTCATTGCAGAGATGGAGCAGGGCTTTTCAGAGCAGTGCATGGTGGGAGGAGACACAAAAAGCAGAAGTCAAAATAAAAGAGGTTCAGACTGGGTATAAGGGGAATTATTTTCCCCAATAAAGACAGCCAGGAAGTGGTTTAATGATTCTGCTGCTTTCTATTATGTCTTCTGTGAGGACAGATACTGCCTCTAGAGCAATTAATGAGTGGTCAGTGTCTGACTTTTTGAACCTGATGGGAAGGTTTTGTCAGACGTGACTACTCTAGGAGCTCTTGGCCGAATGTGGATCTGCCTTTGAGAAAAAGCTGAAAATCCATACGGAATGGTCAGCCCTAAACACAACATCTTCTTCCGGCACCTACCCTGATGATGCTTTGGGCTAAGCTCCCTGTTTCAGAAGTCCACATAATGGTTAGCTGAGCACGAGTTACAGCATATGTCCACATAGCATTGAATCATAGAATCACAGAAACACTGAATCATCAGAGTCAGAAGAGACCTTCAAGATCATCCAGTCCAATCATCCACCTAGCACAGCACTAGGAGAAAAGTTTGTGATAAAGCCTGTTTTCCAGCCCTGAAACGGCACTCTATCTTTCATTATGCAAAAATGTTCCAGACTTCAGAATCACAGAATAATTTTTGTTCTTCTGGTCCAAGCCTCCAACAAGTTGTTCAGGTCCTTGTCCTGTCAAAATTTGAACACCTCTAATAATGTCTTAAAATCAAGCCTGAAGAACAAGGGAACAGACAAAATAACCACCATTTTAATCTCATATCTTGTATCCTAACCTTAGCAGTCACAAGTGGATAGTACTTGGAGATGATTAGTGAGAAAGTATGCAATAATCCTTCCTGCTGCATGCAGTGAGTTTTGGGTTTATGTCATGCTTAGCTGGGATCTGTGGCAAGCGTTTTTTTGATAATAAGGAGTAACAGTTTACAGTAGATATGACAAAAAGGGTGCACAGGCAGATACTCTGTTCAGTCCAGGTTTTTATATTTCTTCCCTAGATGAATTTTCCTTTGCATAAAGACAGACTATAGATAACACTTTACAAAAGGTTTCATCAAATAAACAAGCTCCCCATGGCCTTAATATGTACTATTGCCCTTTTTTATTTGACCAGGGCCTGTTTATGTCAGGAAAGATGCCTGCTCTTTGTATCCATCTGGTTATGCTGGTAATCAGACACTGTATGCCTGTGTGAGGCATGGTCTCTCAGCTGTCACTACGTGATGCCATCCTAATGAAGCTTCCCCATATGGTGGCTCACATATCCCAGGTCTTTCTGAATTCCCTCTGCTTCCCACAAAGACCTTTGGTGAAGTTATTTTGCTGCTGTTTGAGGAAGGACATCCCAGCTTCTAAGCTCATATCAAGAGGCTTAACCTCTACTTTGAGAAACCAAAAGGCAATATGGTACATTGTTCCAAACATGACTGATCCTTTCATTCATGAAATTAGTGAACAGGACATGGTGGAGCAGGGAGCTTGTCGGATGCTTCCTGTTAAACTTCTAGGGCAGCACAGGAGACTGACTGACCCACAGAGCCATGACCCTAACTAACCACGGTCCTGCCCTGCAGAACGACCACCAAGTGCTCACATAGAAATAAAAGTAACCGTAACAGCACCGGTCATGTTAACTCATGAATGAGTTGGCCTTTGTCTTTATTTCTAACTTTGCTTGGACTTGCACCAACTTTGAATTCTTTATGGATAGAAGATACTTTTGATTAAAAGATACACCTTGATTTAAAGGACAGACAGTGTGTTGTACACATAATACATAGCTACCAGGAGCGCTCCTGATTGCTTATAATTTAATTCCTATAACAGACTAGAGAAAGCTTATTACCTGGCAGCCAGTATTCAATCACTATTTTCTGAAATAAATAGCCTATCAGACAGCTAACAATAAAAAAGCAAATGTGATGTCCTTAACTTTGTGTATTTTTAAATGTAATATACTGTGCTAACAAAGACATCCTAAAAGCTGTCTTCCTGCTAATCCTTCTCAATGGCTTTTCCCTGTATTTGTGGCATGGTTTATTTAAGTAAATGGTATTTCTACATTAATTTTAAAATCTGATGTGTAGGCTAAATAAGATAAGTATAATAGAGCATGAAATGCACTAATATACTGTCTTCTGTGTTATGCTCATGAGACTTATGGTTGGTTTTTATTATGTTGCAGAAAAATAAGCATTTTAAAATAAGTAAAAAAAACCTGGTTGTCATTTTCTTTCATTATCATTGTTCTTGGAACCATAGAAACAACTAGAGGAGCAAAGACCATAAAAATACTCAGGGATCTTGGCTGCAGAGAACTAAATACTATAAAATAAAATACTTTGCCCCACTTCCCCAACAACCCCAAATCACATATCGCTCCACAGAAAATTTGGCTTTGTAATATGACAAAATGTAATAAATGGGTAAGCAGTGAGATAGATAATGGAAGCAAGAGGGGAGAATCTCATTCATTTTAATTAATTACTAAACTAAACTCTAAGAAATCTATGGAAAAGACATCAATCCTTTCAGTTATGTGTCCTGATGATAGAGATTGAAGTCTGATGTGACATTGGTTATAGATTAAGTATAGATAGAGCTGGTTGTGAATTTTCAGTGTGATGTTTTGAAGAAACATTTTTGTAAAAATCAAAACATAGCTTTTAATAAAAGTTTAGAATTTTCCAGTAAACTATAAGTAAAAAATGACATATTACAATATTTAATTGGGGAATTAGAATATCTTGAACTAAGAGATTCACGGCATTGCTTTTTATTTGAACCTGTGTCTGCCTAAGATATGCTATAGAAGCAGAGGAGCTGCTTTTGGTGTAGCTCACATTCCTACACTCTTCTAGTTTGGATTTTTGGCTGGATGAGGTTTCCACAGGATGTAATTTGTATGATATAAGAACCATAAGAATGATCTTTCTCAGTGCCCAAGAAATGTGCACAGTTGAAAAATACGATAAGTTAATTCATAGATGAGTCCAAGATTTGTTATTTAGGTCTCAGAGGAAAGAAATTTTTCAAAATAAAACAGAATGAATGTACTAAATTCAATTCTAGATGTTCTGACCTTGACTATATAAGGTATACATTTATTCTACTGCAATACATGTACATTGCAATAGGCAAAGTTTTCTCTATTATATTTGAAATTATTGAAGTTGAAAATGAGCACTGAATTCAACTTCTTACACATTTATAGCCACTTTAAGAAATACAATGAGAGAAAAGAGAGGAAAAAATACTGAAAATAGGCTCAGATGGAAGTATAGTGTTAGACATAACTTGTAAGCAGAGATAATAATGGCAAGATACTGGAGTGTTTCCTCATAGATATTCTGAGGTGGTGGAGTTTGAGTCCCCTGTTACCCTCACCTTTCTTTGTAAAACCAATTTTGGCTATAATGTAATGTACTAATAAACACTAAAGGCATTTTAGAATAAATCAGGTCATTGCTTCTGCTTCCTTTTGAGTGTCCATGTGAAATAATTGGTTGCAGAAAAGTATATACATATATATATATATAACACTTTTGGAAGAAATGGCACAGCTGCTGCCAGCTATGCCCTCTGGCACTCTGAGAGGCAGAAGCTCCTCCTGGGTTTTGCAGTATGCTCTGAAGTGGAGTTGTGTTTTAATTGCTCCATCCATCCCTATTAAAGGACAAGCAGAAAAGAAAAAATGTATATAATGAGAAAACAGATATCGTATATAGTTTAATCTAAATACCTGTGGTTAAAAGAATATTAAGGTTGTTAAATGAAGCACTGAAAAACCAGGAAATATATGGCTCCTGGTGTAACATTAATTTAGCTTCTGCAGCCAACACCATTACGCTGTATTTCCAGGGACTCCTGCTTCACCTAATGAATGACTGACTGGTCCTTCATGACTGTTCTGCTCTTCACAGGTGGTACGGAGTTCCAAGCCTTATTTATCATATAAAATACAAACTCTGTTCTTAATACAAGGTAATTAATTTCCTCACAATTTTTAATTTAGCCCTACATTCTGTTAATGGTACTCATGATACTCATGATTATAATATTCAATGTCTTCGAGAACATTCACTAATGCATTTCTGCAGAATCCTGGGAGGTGCTGTGTGATTGCTGTTTTTTGTTATATATGTTGTTAAGCTTAAAATACTGTGGACAAACAAAGAGGAAACATGCTTTATATACAAAGCCAAGAATTTATTATTGTCATGACTAAAATCTTTACAGTATAATCCAAGAATCATTTGTCCAAATTGAAATACTTCAGAAAAGAATATTTTAATACAGAAAGTCTCAATAATAATAATAATAATAATAATAATAATAATGATGATGATGATGATGATGATGTAGTTAAAATGGTTATACACACACTTACTTTCCCTCCCTTTTCTGTTATGCTCAACATTTTCCTGCTCCTCTGGGTCCCAAGGCTGGTGGTTTCATTTTGCTGTTAAGGATGTTGGGGGTGCAATGCAGACTTGTCAGAATCTGGAGTCGTTCACTGGGAGAAATATGATGTTCATCTTGATGGTTTCTTCTTCCTCACTTAGAGTTTTTCTATGTGCTCACTAATTTATAGTTGCATATTCGCTCTTTCCTCATGGGTCTGCAGCTTTAAGATACTTGCCCTTTTTGCAGTCTAGGTATTACGCCTTTATTTTCAGTTGTTAAACCCAGCTTTGTCTAGTCCCAAGTATGCCTTTCTTTGACTATAGGTTAGTTGCTTATAGCTGTGAGTCTTGAGTGTCAAACCTGTGATATATTTCTTATCAGCCCATGAAGGTATTCCTCTACGCAGCATCCTATGTCTCCACTTCTCTGCTGCCACACCAGGCCTGCATTTCTATACACTACATCATTATATGTTAGACTTGTAAAATCACAGAGGTACCATAGAAAGATAAGCAAAAATAAAACAAATTAGCCAAAGGTAAGATAAATCAAGAAAAGCAAAGTTGCCAGCTGGTCAAGAAAAGTCCAGACAGGACAAACCCAACAAGCTTCAGTCCTGAGGTCTGGGAAACTCAGTGCAAAGTTGATAGTTCTACCAGCAAGAGTTGTGCCATATTACAGCGACTGAAATTACAGTACGCATCCTGAGAAATAGATAATTAGAAAGAAAATGCTACATTTCTTTACAGAATGATTACTTGAACACATTGAAAGTCTGTTTTTTAAAAAAAATTCAAGAAGTGTTAATTGACTGAAAGTACTTTTAATTCCTAATTAGGTCATTGCAATCATGCTGTAAACAAAGGCGATGAACAGTCACATGCTGAGTTAGCATGTTATGTCTAGTAGAGATGGACACATTAGAGGATTTGGGAGTTAGGTTGCTGCTCAGCTCAAAGCCCAGAAATTCAGAATGAGTTCCACTGGTTTTCACTGTTTTTAGCTGCTCTGGGAGTGCAAAACAGCCATAAACTTGGCTTAAATGGCCAGTAAAGTGGGTTTTACTGCTGCTTTGTGTCACCGAATTGCTCCAAAGCAGCTGGAATACCCCATGAATCTGGCCCCAGATGTTTATGTGGAGTTCATTCAAACTATTCTAACCTCTTTGACATGAAATCTGCTGGAACCCTCACGAGAATAAGCTCTGTCTCCGTCTTCTGCTCTCAAACACAAACGTCAAATGAACAGTCAGCTTTTAGTTTCATCACACTTTTGATCTGGTGAATACTGCAAATGGAAAATCCCACCAGAATATACCCAAGTGTTTCAGAATTGCTCCTCAAACTTAATTTAATTTTAATTCTAAGAAGATCCACTGTGTTTGGTGGTAGTGACATCACCTTACTTATACCTCAATTGGTTACTTCTTTACTGTTGCTGGTAAATATATATTGCAGGGCTCATCTAGCATGTGGTCTTACACCTAATGATTCTGATTTTCAGTTAACTTGCAAATAACTTCAGTGTTATAAATTCAGTATCTAGTCTGTTGTATTCCACTCTAGCTACTCTGGAATCTACTGCTGTATTCCAGCAGATGGTCTTGTGTGGAACTGATTTCACCAGAGCTCACCATCTGCAGCTGACTATAATAACCTTTCATTCTCTTTATAGGTGGTGGTGCAAGAGATGTTACCACGTCATCTCACTCATCTGGACACTTAATCTATGAGTTCAAATCAATGTCAGAAGTATTTCATAACAATTTTGGATGGAAATGTCATGCAAAAAGTGCTTTCACTTTTAGTCAAATTTACAGTACCTTCATTCACACTAAATACAGACTCATAATGAGCTTGCCCACTGAAGTCAAGGAACACCTCTGTGGAGTAAGATACTTCTTGGTGCAAGACTGTCACAGTCTGTCCCATTCTAGTGCCAACTTCAATCTGCATCTGTACTGCTCTTATAATTAAATTCAAGTAGCAACAAAGAGTTAGCTGATCCGTATGCGGCACAAGGTCACAGATTTATGTGATATTCAGGATAGCCTTTATCATGATACCTATGTCATCTTTGGGACTTTTCTTCTTACCAGAGAGAAGTCCAGCTTTTCATAAGATATAAATAATGTAAAATTATATAAAAATATTTCTGGCTTGAGTCACTTGATGCACAGCCAAGCAAAACACTAGGGACTGCATTGGATGGAATGTCTTTTATTTTTTGGCAGCACAGATGAGGTAACTGACGTAATAGGAAATATCTCTAATATATTTGATTAAAATTCCACAATTTTTGGCAAATATTCATAAAAATATTGAACTTTAAGTTTACACTTTACAACATCCTTGAAGATATGTCCTGCTAACATGAGATACATTAACAGACAGAGAAAGGACTGACGTTTGTGGCTAAGGTGAAGGCTAAAGTTAATATTGATCAGAGAGAAGGTTGTATATACCAGTATGCAAAAGGAGTTAAAGATGCATTTTCTTCAATAGGAATATTCAATCTAATTATGTTTTTATGCTGTGATTAGTTGCTATATTTTATTTAATGTATTTTACAATAATAAGGTCTTTGTATAGGTTGCATAGCAATGATTTAAAATATCTGCATGAAAAGCATGACCTTAAAAAGGAGGCAGGAGGGACAGAATAGTTGAATTGTTAACAGATGAATAATTGGTTTTGAGAAATGTCAACAGAGCCTGCTTGTCTACACTACAGCCCTACCAGAAGAGGTAAATAGATGTAGCCTTTTTGCTGAAATTATATGAGCAACATTCAGAGGAATTCTAATGACTCACATGCCTGAGATTACTTGGTCTACAGTGGGTTAGGGCCAAATCTGAATCCGGTAGCACACTGCATGGTGACCAGGTTACTAGTAAAGCCATATGTTTATTTAAAATAAAAGTAGCCCCAAATTAGGTGACAGTTATTTTCTCAGTCTGTGTGTTGGACCAGTAGATGAGACCATCAAATAAAGCAAAAAAAAAAAAAAGGGCAGAAAGTTCATATAGGTCTCATCACCTGGGTGATATTAGAAATTTTAAGGGCATTCATCATTTGAAAATTTTTGTTTGGAAGACCTTGTTATGTGGAGGTTGAAAAGTCCCAATATCCCTGTACTGCAGACTTCACTGTGTAAGCAGTCAGAGTGGATGGAGAGTGGAAGAGGATATGGAATGTTGTATATAGTCACACAGTAGGAGAGTTACGGCACATAGTGTTGGGATTCTGCAGTCCACTCTCCTCTCTCTCAGACTGAGTAACTCAGCTCTTCTGCTCTGCAGAGTCCCTGTATGTAACAGACTTTTTATATATACCCCAAACAGTAATCCAGTGAGTCAGGCATCGCTCTATTAGTGTCCTAGTTCAGCTGGAGGGACCAGCTAACCCTGTGTGGTGGTGATCAAACCTGTGTATTCCACCCCCTCTATTCATTCCCCAAGGACAATGGGCCATTAGCAGCAGCTGCCCAGGGAGCCATTATCACTTCACACCCAGCCTGAGGGGGGCGGAGCTGCTAATGGGCCATCAACAGCTCAACAACCCCTGGCTCCCAGAGTCAATCACCCATTGTGTGAGTCCCCGCCCAGGGGGAGGGACTGAGTGCTCCCTGAGGGTACATAAGTGGTGGGTAAGAAGACCTCAGCCCCTTCTCGTCGGATCCAGAGCAGCAGCAGGACCTCGACAGCAGGAGATCACCGCTCTCGCCCAGACCACAGCCCTCGCCTGCACCAACAGGTTTTTCTTTTCCTTTTGCTCTGGACTTGGGGGAGCCACAGGGGTCTCAGCACAAGGGCAAACAAACCCCCTTGGGTTTGTGCCCCAGGACACTGGGTTATACTGCTGGGGTATTGTGAGTTGAAAGCAATTTCCCTTGTGTATCAGTGTTGTTATTGTAATATTATTATTAAATTTTAGGTCTGACTTATAATCTCTCTCGTGGTGAGTTCATTTCCCCTGCTGGTTCACCTTCAAACCAGCACATCTTTTGGCGCCCAACGTGGGGCACGAGAGAGAAGTCAGAACTACAATTTCATTTTGTGTATTTGGGTACAGAAACTCCCTGACTACCATGTTGCTTGATGTATTCATGTGGATCGTGTATCTGGGCCTGTTCATATTTCGACACATGGGGAACCATGTGCCTGTTTTGATGCTCTCTTTAGTACCAGGGAGAAGAATCAAAATTGCTTTATTAATATACTATGTTTATGTTGTCATAACATCAGAAGCAATGAATTTCATTGTGAATGTATATTCAGTCTGGTCTGCCTGTCCTGGTTTGGGTTGTTACCTCTGGGGTCTCATTAAAAATAGCACCCAGACTGTGGGGAAAACAGGCGGAGATGGTTACTTCCACCTTTTCACCTCTGCTACAACAATCATTGAAAATATTGAGCTTCCTTTTGATGTTAGGGACAGCATAATCCTGCTGTTAGTGTTGCTTTGTCTCCTCTGTACTGTATACACCATGTTTAGGGTCAGAACTGGGCTCTCTAAGGAGACTTGCTGGAGGCCTGCCCTGGGAGCGGATGATGTTGAGTGGCACGGGAAGTGGGAAGATATGGGCCAGTATTTGGAGACCTTCTCTCCTCAAATGATCTGGAAATTCACCCCGGAACAACTGCAGGACCCTGCCAAAATGCTAAGCTATGTCAAAGGAAGATGCTCTGGTAGTCCCAGAGATATGCAGCTCACAGCAACCTGCTGGGCCCTGGCCACTGCCTACCGCACACTGCTTGGTGTGGTACAGCATCATCAGGAGGAGGAGAAAAGGAGCAAATCCACAGGCACCATGTCCACCCAGACCATGACTGAGCCAGAGAGGAAGAGAGATACATCAACTAGCGCCATGTCCACCCAGACCATGACTGAGCCAGAGAGGAAGAGAGATACATCAACTAGCGCCATGTCCACCCAGACCATGACTGAGCCAGAGAGGAAGAGAGATACATCAACTAGCGCCATGTCCACCCAGACCATGACTGAGCCAGAGAGGAAGAGAGATACATCAACTAGCGCCATGTCCACCCAGACCATGACTGAGCCAGAGAGGAAGAGAGATACATCAACCAGCGCCATGTCCACCCAGACCATGACTGAGCCAGAGAGGAAGAGAGATACATCAACCAGCACCATGTCCACCCAGACCATGGAGGAGCCAGAAGGACAACAGAAACCGATAGCAGTTGCCCCTGTCCAGAAAAGAAAATCAAAGACCAAATCAGTTCGTATAGTGCATGACGAGGAAGAGTCAGGACCTTCATCTCAAGCAGAAGAAATGGAGCCAGAAATAATCACCCGGTCCCTATCCCTGGGAGAGCTGCGTGAGCTCCGGAGAGAGTTCACACGACAGGCAAATGAGTCCATCTTGACCTGGCTACTTCGAATCTGGGATGCTGCAGCCAATGATACAATTCTAGATGGGAGTGAGGCAAGGCAGCTGGGATCCCTGTCTCGAGATGTTGTCATTGATCAGGGCATTGGAAAGAGACAGGAAACTCTCAGCCTCTGGCGGCGACTGTTGTCAAGCGTGAGGGAGAGATATCTTTGTAAGGAGGACCTCCACGTACAGCAAGGACAGTGGAACACGATGGAACAAGGTATCCGGTGCTTAAGGGAATTAGCCGTACTGGAGATAATCTTTTCAGAGGATGAGAGATTCCCTAAAAGTCCAGATGGTGTCCAGTGCACATCCCAGATGTGGTTAAAATTTGCACGACTTGGGCCAGAAATGTATTCTCGCTACCTTGCAACATTGCAGTGGAGAGAGGGAGAAGACAAGGTGGGTGCACTGGTCAGCAAACTCAGGATTTATGAAGACACTGTCACTGCTCCATTACGAGCCCATGTCTCAGCTGTGGAAACAAAACTGGCTGAACTGGAAGAGAAGATTAAGGAAGGACTCTTCCATATCTCTCCAGAACAAACAAGAGTCTCTGCCATCAGAAGCAGGCGTCTCCCAGCTAAGGAGAAAGGGTACACTCCACGCGGCAATCTGTGGTTTTACCTCCATGAGCATGGAGAAGATATGAGGAAGTGGGATGGGAAACCCACCTCTTCCTTAGCAGCTCGGGTACGTGAATTGCAAAGAGGCACAACTAACACAGGGAATTCTTCAAGGTTGAAGGCTGCTCCGGTCTCTCGTGGGCAAGGCTCCAGACAGTATAGGAATGATGATGTTATGCCCGATCCTCTTGAAGGAACCTCCCGGTCATATTCACAGGGAGAGCGCAGTGAATACCATGACCAGAACTAGGGGGGCCCTGCCTCTAGCCAGGTAGAGGAGAGGGACAATCGGGTTTATTGGACTGTGTGGATTCGGTGGCCTGGCTCATCAGACCCACAGAAATACAAAGTTTTAGTGGACACTGGCGCACAATGCACGTTGATGCCATCAGGATACGTCGGGGCAGAATCCATCTCTATTTCTGGGGTAACAGGGGGATCCCAACAGCTGACTGTACTGGAAGCTGAAGTCAGCTTGACTGGCAAGGAATGGCATAGACACCCCATTGTGACTGGTCCAGAAGCCCCATGTATCCTTGGCATAGACTACCTAAGGAATGGATATTTCAAAGACCCAAAGGGACTGCGTTGGGCCTTTGGCATAGCTGCTGTGGAGACAGAGGAAATCAGACAGCTGAGCACCTTGCCTGGCCTCTCAGAGGACCCTTCTGCTGTAGGACTGCTGAAAGTTGAAGAACAATTGGTACCGCTGGCCACAGCCACAGTGCACCGTCGGCAATACCGCACTGACCGAGACTCTGTGACCCCCATACACAAGATGATTCGTGAGCTGGAGAGCCAAGGGGTGGTCAGCAAGACTCACTCACCCTTTAATAGCCCCATATGGCCAGTACGAAAGTCCAGTGGAGAGTGGAGGCTGACGGTGGATTACCGTGGTCTCAATGAGGTCACACCCCCCCTGAGTGCCGCTGTGCCGGACATGCTGGAGCTTCAGTATGAGCTGGAGTCCAAGGCAGCCAAGTGGTATGCCACCATCGACATTGCCAATGCCTTTTTCTCCATTCCGTTGGCAGCAGAGTGCAGGCCGCAGTTCGCTTTCACCTGGAAGGGGGTGCAGTACACCTGGAATCGACTGCCCCAGGGGTGGAAACACAGTCCCACCATTTGCCATGGACTGATCCAGACTGCATTGGAAAAGGGTGAGGCTCCAGAACATCTACAGTACATCGATGACATCATTGTATGGGGGAACACAGCAGGGGAGGTTTATGAGAAAGGAAAGAAGATAATCCAGATTCTCCTAAGAGCTGGTTTTGCCATTAAACGAAGTAAGGTCAAGGGACCTGCTCAGGAAATTCAGTTCCTAGGAGTGAAGTGGCAAGACGGGCGTCGTCAGATTCCAACAGAGGTGATCAACAAAATAGCAGCTATGTCCCCACCGACCAGCAAGAAGGAAACTCAGGCTTTCCTAGGCGCCGTGGGCTTTTGGAGGATGCATATCCCTGAGTACAGTCAGATTGTAAGCCCTCTCTACCTTGTGACACGGAAGAAAAATGATTTCCAGTGGGGCCCTGAACAACAACAAGCCTTTGAGCAGATTAAACAGGAGATTACCCATGCAGTAGCCCTTGGGCCAGTCAGGACAGGACAGGATGTGAAGAATGTGCTCTATACTGCAGCCGGGGAGAATGGCCCATCCTGGAGCCTCTGGCAGAAAGTACCTGGGGAGACTCGAGGACGACCGCTGGGATTCTGGAGCCGGGGATACAAAGGATCTGAGGCCAGTTACACCCCAACTGAGAAAGAGATCCTGGCAGCGTATGAAGGAGTTCGAGCTGCCTCAGAAGTGATTGGCACTGAGGCACAGCTCATCCTGGCACCCCGACTACCAGTGTTGGGCTGGATGTTCAAAGGAAAAGCTCCTTCTACCCATCACGCCACTGATGCCACATGGAGTAAGTGGATCGCTCTGATCATGCAGCGAACCCGGATAGGGAATCCTAATCGCCCTGGGATTTTGGAAATCATCACCAACTGGCCGGAAGGTGAGAGTTTCGGATTGTCCTCTGAAGAAGAAGAGGAGCAGGTGACACGAGCTGAGGAGGCCCCACCATATAACCAGCTACCAGAAGAGGAGAAGCGATATGCTCTCTTCACAGATGGCTCCTGCCGCATTGTAGGGACAAGCCGGAAATGGAAAGCAGCTGTATGGAGTCCTACACGTCGAGTTGCAGAAGCGACTGAAGGACAAGGTGGATCAAGTCAGGTCGCAGAGCTGAAAGCTGTTCAGCTGGCTTTGGATATCGCTGAACGAGAGAAGTGGCCAAGACTCTACCTTTACACTGACTCGTGGATGGTGGCCAATGCTCTGTGGGGATGGCTGGAGCGCTGGAGAAAGGCCGGCTGGCAGCGCAAAGGGAAACCCATCTGGGCGGCTGAGATGTGGCAGGACATCGCTGCCCGGGTAGAGAAGCTGAGTGTGAAGGTCCGTCACGTAGATGCTCATGTACCCAAGAGCCGGGCTAATGAGGAGCATCGTAACAACGAGCAGGTGGATCGAGCTGCCAGGATTGAAGTCTCTCAGGTAGATCTGGATTGGCAGCATAAAGGTGAATTGTTTCTAGCCCGATGGGCCCATGATGCTTCTGGTCATCAAGGCAGAGATGCAACATACAGATGGGCTCGTGACCGAGGGGTGGATCTAACTATGGACAGTGTCTCACAGGTTATCCATGACTGTGACACATGTGCTGCCATCAAGCAGGCCAAGCGGGTGAAGCCTCTATGGTATGGTGGACGGTGGTCGAAATACAGGTACGGGGAAGCCTGGCAAGTTGACTACATCACACTTCCCCAAACACGCCAAGGCAAGCGCTACGTGCTGACCATGGTAGAGGCAACCACTGGATGGCTGGAGACATACCCCGTATCTCACGCCACTGCCCGGAATACCATCCTGGGCCTTGAGAAACAAGTCCTGTGGAGACACGGCACACCAGAAAGAATAGAGTCTGACAACGGCACCCACTTCAAGAACAGCCTCATAGACACCTGGGCCAGAGAGCACGGCATTGAGTGGGTGTATCATATCCCCTACCATGCTCCAGCTGCCGGGAAAGTTGAGCGATGTAATGGACTGCTGAAGACAACCTTGAAGGCGTTGGGTGGGGGAACTTTCAAACACTGGGAGCTGCATTTGGCAAAGGCCACCTGGTTGGTCAACACCCGGGGCTCCATCAATCGAGCTGGCCCTGCCCAATCAGAACTCTTGAATACTGTAAATGGAGATAAAGTCCCTGTGGTCCATATGAGAGGTATGTTAGGAAAGACTGTTTGGGTTAGTCCCACCTCAAACAAAGGCAAACCCATCCGAGGGATTGTCTTTGCTCAAGGACCTGGTTGCACTTGGTGGGTAATGCAAAAAGATGGAGAAACACGTTGTGTACCACAAGGGGACCTAATTTTGAGCGAGAAGAGTTTGTAATGTTTCATTGTATACATGTGTATATATATGTATAGGTAAAAAGGGGGTTAATTTGGGAATGACTAGATGGAGTGGAATAAGGGGTGGATAATGTCCTAGTTCAGCTGGAGGGACCAGCTAACCCTGTGTGGTGGTGATCAAACCTGTGTATTCCACCCCCTCTATTCATTCCCCAAGGACAATGGGCCATTAGCAGCAGCTGCCCAGGGAGCCATTATCACTTCACACCCAGCCTGAGGGGGGCGGAGCTGCTAATGGGCCATCAACAGCTCAACAACCCCTGGCTCCCAGAGTCAATCACCCATTGTGTGAGTCCCCGCCCAGGGGGAGGGACTGAGTGCTCCCTGAGGGTACATAAGTGGTGGGTAAGAAGACCTCAGCCCCTTCTCGTCGGATCCAGAGCAGCAGCAGGACCTCGACAGCAGGAGATCACCGCTCTCGCCCAGACCACAGCCCTCGCCTGCACCAACAGGTTTTTCTTTTCCTTTTGCTCTGGACTTGGGGGAGCCACAGGGGTCTCAGCACAAGGGCAAACAAACCCCCTTGGGTTTGTGCCCCAGGACACTGGGTTATACTGCTGGGGTATTGTGAGTTGAAAGCAATTTCCCTTGTGTATCAGTGTTGTTATTGTAATATTATTATTAAATTTTAGGTCTGACTTATAATCTCTCTCGTGGTGAGTTCATTTCCCCTGCTGGTTCACCTTCAAACCAGCACAATTAGTATTCCACTTATTACTGTTTCATTGAGTAGCTAGACAAAACTGTTAGGACTTCTGGTCTATTTTATCACTTGAAGATTAACTATGACCTAAAATGAATCACTCAAGTCATGCTGCAAACTACAGAGATTGTTTTATCTAGTTGAAGTACCTGTCACTTTTTAGATGCTTTTTAGATGAGAGACTTTATTTTAAAACAGGCATTAGGAGAAATTGTTTGACATGTGTTTTAAAAGATTTCCAGTGCTCCTTGCTAATTTCCCCAAAGTGTCACTAATATCTCAGTTCAGACAAAAGAGTCCAGGGTTATAGACTCAGATGCTGCATTGTACATTTGTCTGCAAATATCGTCACAGCCACCAGCCGGATGTGCTCTGTCGTTATATTTTCTCATTTTCCTGTCATCACCCAGTTTAACTGCCCACCAGCAACCTCAGACTCCTGCAGTGCCCCCCTTATCCCTAATGTTCATCTGCATTAGGCAAAGCAGAGATACTTCAAAAATGTCTTTTGACTATCAAATTAGGCCTTGAATCTCATGAGAACTCCAATTTCAAGATTACACATGTTCAATATAAGGTCCCACTTGTAGGATTAAACTTTCTAGGAAGTAGACATCAAACAGCACTGTATGTGAGATTTTCCTCACCCAGGACACATGGGCCATATGTCAGGACCATGACTCACTTGTGTACTTTTGTTACACACCTTTGCCCTGCAAAAGTGGACAGATGCAGCTAGTAATAACTGTGTCTGTATACAGCAACTGCTGCCTGTTCAGAAACATCCCGTTATTTTTACATAGTACTCTGTATAGGATCTTTCCATTTCTTCTGTATCTCTGTACCTCTGCTAGGAATTACCGATTGGTATGCACAAGCAGGACACTGACAGCTATTGTTGCAGTCACTGAGATCTTACAAGCTGTGAGGCTGATGCACCTTTTGCCTTTTCACCAAAATATTTCTGTCTGATGGTACTATAGGATGAGTATTGCAACTGATGTGAAGTGAGGGTTTTGCTTTTTAATTTCTAATTGATCACAGTCTAACAACTATGGTAGGTACTTCATAGGGTAGGTACTTACATTTGCTGGTGCAGTATAAGAATTTAGTTAGAGAACATGGAGTTATAAAAAAAAAATTCTACCCATTCAGTCCTAGAGATAAAATGCCATCTATTTTCATGCTTCTGAATCTGCTTGCCATTGTCTTCAATTAATTCATTGATGCTTCTTGCTGATTCATGCCCCAAGATCCACTATTACTTTTGCATAACTACACTAGGGACATAATGTTTTTTCCTGGTATGTTTCCTTTTTTCTTCTGAAAGACATCTCTTTGCTTGATGTTGGCAGTGTTAACTGTTTGATGGGGTAACATTTATAAACATTATCCTTTAGAACTTGCACATCTGGCTGAAACCAATAGTTCACTCCTCTTTTTTTTTATAGAAGTGTTTCCAAGGCTAAAAATCTTTCATGGCATTTCTAGTTTTTTGTTTCCTAGAAAAATAATTTTAAAAAAGCAAATCCTATATATTACTGTAACAGCTTGTATTCTACTTCTCTTTCACCAGTATTTATTATTTATCATTGTCTTCACAAAATTAGGCCAGCATGTTGCCATATTTGAACACATGTTTAAAGTAGCACTGAATGTTAAAAAGAGAAGCATTATAAAAGAAACCACATCTGAAACTATGTCTTTTTGGTTTCTGGATTTGAAAAAGTGTCAAGAAAAATAAATGTGGTCTGAATAACTCCGGAAATAAATTGAAGATTTTGGATTATTAGGCAGTCCTAGGTAAAACAGACATTTTTATGTTCAGCTGTGTTTTTTTAAAAGAAAGAAATGCAATTGTATAATGATATGCAGAACCTGTATTAGGGTAGCTGCATAACTTTACTTATGTTGGTAAAGCTACAAAAGAGTGTAGGGGTATGCCTTACTAGATTGAGAGTCTGTGTGAGTCATCCTGACTCCACACTGTAGTCAAACGTAGGTATGCACCAGCTCTTGCTCACACATTTCCATCAGCTTATTTTAGATAAAAAATAAGAAATGGAATGTTCAACCAAGAGATTGCCCATGAAAAAAACCTGAACAAGAAAAACCCAAACAAAACCCAGACCAGAAACATCGATAATGTGAGTGTGTTTTCTGTATAACAAGCCTGAATACTTACTGACACTTAGTAATTTGATATTATCCAGTTTATTCCCCACAGAGTGGCACGAGACTGGTGATACTAAATCAGTTGAGCATAGATGTGTTTTAGCCCTGAGGTGAAGTCTTCAGCAACAAATAGAACTCAAGGGCTCTCAAGTTTTCCTTGGTTATTATTATGGATATTCATTCAGGGGTTATGTAAATCTGAGCTGCACTACCTTTCAGTGTCTCCATAAAGCACAGTGGTACTTCATACAGTTGTTTAAAGGATTCTGTATGAATTACAGTGAAACTCAAAAGCTGCCACAGCTAATTGACTGACCATCCTGCAGGGACTCTGGAAATATCACAGGGGAACTGTCCACAAAAAGTTTTTCCTGTGAAGAGTGTTTTAGTATGGTGTCCCTCTCAGAGCTATTACTTGGTGCAGACCCGAAAGAGCAGGCTAATAACTGGCCATAGGTGTGCTGAGGAAGAGACCCTGTCTGTGTTCCCCTGCTTAATGATGTGCTAAATGTTTCTGTCTACTGCATCACTTATAATGAGGCCCTTCATTAATATCCTATTAGACACCTTGCATGAGTAGCTAGAGATGAGCAACAGAGGTAGCTGAAAGAGCACACAGGCAATTCCAAGACAGAAGTGATGTATGACAAAGTGTCTCTACTCTGCTTACGTAATTGTCTGAATCTTGATTTAAGTTTCCCCTGCTGCCAGAAATGAATTATGCCATAAAATCTGTGCTCTTCCCATTTGAACTCTGGATTGCCATTAGTGATGATTTGTGCCAGACATCATTAAAAGTACGCATAAAAAATATAAATGATCTGAAAAGCAATTACAAGCTTATAGTTTCAGACCATTTTTTGGTCACCCCAAGTTCTCTGTGTTTTGAATGAGATTTTCATGTACAGAAAAAAAATCCTTGTCTTGGCTCCTTGAAACTACTTTGAGGATTTTTTTCCCACAATTTATTTATTTTTTCTTCAAAAGTGGATAAGGTATTTAGGAGGTCATGTCATATTTAAAAAACAAGTGAATTTGGTGCTCAAACTCCTTAGCAAATCTGGGCCTGAGAGCAACTGAAGTTAAGTGTGCTTGAAATATGTGACTCTTACTGGAACTGGGAATAGCCAGTACTTCAGAACACTGCAAACCTGAACTGCTTGTTGATATTTTTTATTTCTATGATATATTTAATTCAGTAGAAATGTGACTGCTACCCTTGATTTTAACCAGGTATCTTGTAGGCAGATATTATACAAATTTCCCTACACAAGATCTGCTAATGCATCTCAGTTTGAATTTGTAAATCTGCCAAGTTTCGCTCGTTCAGAGAGAGGCTTCCTCATTTGGGATTAATTTTAAGACTCTCTTAAAAAGTGTCTCCACTTGTGATGAAACATTTTGTTGCGTGTGAATGAGATGTATAAAATCTCATTCTAAAGGCCCAATTCATCTCTGGTGTAACTTCTGGGGAATTCCCACGATGCTTTGAAATATTTCTCATTCAGATGATCACAGCTCAAGGAGCCAGAACACTCCTTCAGTTTGATCCCTGTGCATTTTGCACAGGATGCCAGTCATATAGTGGTTTTCTGAAATGTTCATATGGGTTGAGAGATGAGGTAGTCACAGATCATTTTCATTTTAGCCTAAGCCAGGATGAAAACTCTACTGATAAAGTGAATTTGACATCCAGCTTAGCTATTCATAGATAAGAATAATATACACTTGACAACATATATAAACACATATAAAATAGTAAAACTTTACATGTTTCTTTGTTCCTTCCTCCAAAATAAGCTTATTAAGAAAGCAGCCGGTGAAAGGAGCTGCTGCTGGTGTAAAGCTATTATATAACTAAGACATCCACCTGCCTTTTTGAACACAATAAATAACCAGCAACGAAACCAAACAGGAAGCAAAAATCAAAAAGACAAGCCCCAAACAATGATGTTTGTTGGTAATATTATTCAAGACTAAAGATTCCTTTTGTCTTCTGTGTGATACTAAAACACTCTCAAGCTGATAAAATCAGCAAGGACAGGACAATTGTCATTGCTCATTTTATGACCTGGGGCATTGCTCCAGTACCTCAGACTGCCTTGGCACCATTAGTCCTTAGACTGTTTCTGCTGATCTTAAAGAAGCTTTTGTTGGTAATCAGTACAGACTCTGGAATCCCAGGACACCACTGCTAGTTATGCTGAGCTAGAATCATAAGGAGTGCAAGCAATAACAAGAACCAAGGCCTGTGCTCACCCTTAGCAGCTGTTTATATCCAATCATAACTGAGCAAATGACTTTCCAAATGAAAAGGCATGTTTTTGGAACTGATAATAAATCAATCTTTAAAGAATGAGAAATACTTATTAGTTTTATTCTCTGCTAGGTTGTAAAAAACCAAATAAGAACCCCTGCCTTAGAGCCAGACGGCTTTCACATATATAGAGATTTAAAGGGGTTGCACATCAAAAGGGGGCATTTTTAATAGTGCTCACATGACAGGCAAACACTACTGCATTTCTGAAAGTGATACACTCCAGCTTAATGAAAGGTAACTTTCAGAAAACCAACTAAATTGCCACCAAATCTCTGGCAATTAGTAAAAATAAAACTTCTAGAGTTCTTAATGAGGAAAAGGAATAATAAGTAACATAATTCTGATAGTGTGAATTTCAGTATCAGGGATAACGTGGTAAAGCTGTTCT